>NC_091498.1:11533139-11834764 GCF_947461875.1 Haliaeetus albicilla
ACGGGGACAGTGAAGACCAGCAAGAGCTTTCAGGGCTGGCCCCTTCCTTGTGGGAGAAGGAGCCGGACGTTTGCCTTTTCGGAAAGAGGCTCTGCCGAGAGCGAACGCCGTGAGATATGCCGTCTGTGGTTAAGCACAGATGTCCAGTGCTGTTGTGCCTATTCATAGGGTGCACGGGGCCAGTGAAGACCAGCAAGAGCTTTTAGGGCTGGCCCCTTCCTTGTGGGAGAAGGAGCCGGAAGTTTGCCTTTTCGGAAAGAGGCTCTGCCGAGAACGAGCGCCGTGAGATGCTGAGTCTCTGGGAAAGCACAGATGCCCAGTGCTGTTGTGCCTGTGGGTAGGGTGCACGGGGCCAGTGAAGACCAGCAAGAGCTTTCAGGGCTGGCCCCTTCCTTGTGGGAGAAGGAGCCGGACGTTTGCCTTTTCGGAAAGAGGCTCTGCCGAGAACGAGCGCCATGAGATGCTGAGTCTCTGGGAAAGCACAGATGCCCCGTGCTGTTGTGCCTGTGGATAGGGTGCACGGGGCCAGTGAAGACCAGCAAGAGCTTTCAGGGCTGGCCCCTTCCTTGTGGGAGAAGGAGCCGGACGTTTGCCTTTTCGGAAAGAGGCTCTGCCGAGAACGAGCGCCGTGAGATATGCCGTCTGCGGTTAAGCACAGATGCCCAGTGCTGTTGTGCCTGTGGGTAGGGCGCACGGGGCCAGTGAAGACCAGCAAGAGCTTTCAGGGCTGGCCCCTTCCTTGTGGGAGAAGGAGCCGGACATTTGCCTTTTCGGAAAGAGGCTCTGCTGAGAGCGAACGCAGTGAGATGCTGAGTCTCTGGGAAAGCACAGATGCCCACTGCTGTTGTGCCTGTGGATAGGGTGCACGGGGCCAGTGAAGACCAGCAAGAGCTTTCAGGGCTGGCCCCTTCCTTGTGGGAGAAGGAGCCGGACGTTTGCCTTTTCGGAAAGAGGCTCTGCCGAGAACGAGCGCCGTGAGATATGCCGTCTAAGGTTAAGCACAGATGCCCAGTGCTGTTGTGCCTGTGGATAGGGTGCACGGGGCCAGTGAAGACCAGCAAGAGCTTTCAGGGCTGGCCCCTTCCTTGTGGGAGAAGGAGCCGGACGTTTGCCTTTTCGGAAAGAGGCTCTGCCGAGAACGAGCGCCGTGAGATGCTGAGTCTCTGGGAAAGCACAGATGCCCAGTGCTGTTGTGCCTGTGGGTAGGGTGCACGGGGACAGTGAAGACCAGCAAGAGCTTTCAGGGCTGGCCCCTTCCTTGTGGGAGAAGGAGCCGGACGTTTGCCTTTTCGGAAAGAGGCTCTGCCGAGAACGAGCGCCGTGAGATATGCCGTCTGTGGTTAAGCACAGATGCCCAGTGCTGTTGTGCCTTTGGGTAGGGTGCACGGGGACAGGGAAGACCAGCAAGAGCTTTCAGGGCTGGCCCCTTCCTTGTGGGAGAAGGAGCCGGACGTTTGCCTTTTCGGAAAGAGGCTCTGCCGAGAACGAGCGCCGTGAGATATGCTGTCTGTGGTTAAGCACAGATGCCCAGTGCTGTTGTGCCTGTGGGTAGGGTGCACGGGGACAGTGAAGACCAGCAAGAGCTTTCAGGGCTGGCCCCTTCCTTGTGGGAGAAGGAGCCAGACGTTTGCCTTTTCGGAAAGAGGCTCTGCCGAGAACGAGCGCCGTGAGATATGACGTCTGTGGTTAAGCACAGATGCCCAGTGCTGTTGTGCCTGTGGGTAGGGTGCACGGGGACAGTGAAGACCAGCAAGAGCTTTCAGGGCTGGCCCCTTCCTTCTGGGAGAAGGAGCCGGACGTTTGCCTTTTCGGAAAGAGGCTCTGCCGAGAACGAGCGCCGTGAGATATGCCGTCTGCGGTTAAGCACAGATGCCCAGTGCTCTTGTGCCTGTGGGTAGGGTGCACGGGGACAGTGAAGACCAGCAAGAGCTTTCAGGGCTGGCCCCTTCCTTGTGGGAGAAGGAGCCGGACGTTTGCCTTTTCGGAAAGAGGCTCTGCCGAGAACGAGCGCCGTGAGATGCTGAGTCTCTGGGAAAGCACAGATGCCCAGTGCTGTTGTGCCTGTGGGTAGGGTGCACGGGGCCAGTGAAGACCAGCAAGAGCTTTCAGGGCTGGCCCCTTCCTTGTGGGAGAAGGAGCCGGACGTTTGCCTTTTCGGAAAGAGGCTCTGCCGAGAGCGAACGCCATGAGATATGCCGTCTGTGGTTAAGCACAGATGTCCAGTGCTGTTGTGCCTATTCATAGGGTGCACGGGGCCAGTGAAGACCAGCAAGAGCTTTCAGGGCTGGCCCCTTCCTTCTGGGAGAAGGAGCCGGACGTTTGCCTTTTCGGAAAGAGGCTCTGCCGAGAACGAGCGCCGTGAGATATGCCGTCTAAGGTTAAGCACAGATGCCCAGTGCTGTTGTGCCTGTGGATAGGGTGCACGGGGCCAGTGAAGACCAGCAAGAGCTTTCAGGGCTGGCCCCTTCCTTGTGGGAGAAGGAGCCGGACGTTTGCCTTTTCGGAAAGAGGCTCTGCTGAGAGCGAACGCAGTGAGATGCTGAGCCTCTGAAAAAGGCACAGATGCCCACTGCTGTTGTGCCTGTGGGTAGGGTGCACGGGGATAGTGAAGACCAGCAAGAGCTTTCAGGGCTGGCCCCTTCCTTGTGGGAGAAGGAGCCGGACGTTTGCCTTTTCGGAAAGAGGCTCTGCCGAGAACGAGCGCCGTGAGATATGCCGTCTGTGGTTAAGCACAGATGCCCAGTGCTGTTGTGCCTGTGGGTAGGGTGCACGGGGCCAGTGAAGACCAGCAAGAGCTTTCAGGGCTGGCCCCTTCCTTGTGGCAGAAGGAGCCGGACGTTTGCCTTTTCGGAAAGAGGCTCTGCCGAGAACGAGCGCCGTGAGATGCTGAGTCTCTGGGAAAGCACAGATGCCCAGTGCTGATGTGCCTGTGGGTAGGGTGCACGGGGACAGTGAAGACCAGCAAGAGCTTTCAGGGCTGGCCCCTTCCTTGTGGGAGAAGGAGCCGGACGTTTGCCTTTTCGGAAAGAGGCTCTGCCGAGAGCGAACGCCGTGATATATGCCGTCTGTGGTTAAGCACAGATGTCCAGTGCTGTTGTGCCTATTCATAGGGTGCACGGGGCCAGTGAAGACCAGCAAGAGCTTTCAGGGCTGGCCCCTTCCTTGTGGGAGAAGGAGCCGGACGTTTGCCTTTTCGGAAAGAGGCTCTGCCGAGAACGAGCGCCGTGAGATATGCCGTCTGCGGTTAAGCACAGATGCCCAGTGCTGTTGTGCCTGTGGGTAGGGCGCACGGGGCCAGTGAAGACCAGCAAGAGCTTTCAGGGCTGGCCCCTTCCTTGTGGGAGAAGGAGCCGGACATTTGCCTTTTCGGAAAGAGGCTCTGCTGAGAGCGAACGCAGTGAGATGCTGAGTCTCTGGGAAAGCACAGATGCCCACTGCTGTTGTGCCTGTGGATAGGGTGCACGGGGCCAGTGAAGACCAGCAAGAGCTTTCAGGGCTGGCCCCTTCCTTGTGGGAGAAGGAGCCGGACGTTTGCCTTTTCGGAAAGAGGCTCTGCCGAGAACGAGCGCCGTGAGATATGCCGTCTAAGGTTAAGCACAGATGCCCAGTGCTGTTGTGCCTGTGGATAGGGTGCACGGGGCCAGTGAAGACCAGCAAGAGCTTTCAGGGCTGGCCCCTTCCTTGTGGGAGAAGGAGCCGGACGTTTGCCTTTTCGGAAAGAGGCTCTGCCGAGAACGAGCGCCGTGAGATGCTGAGTCTCTGGGAAAGCACAGATGCCCAGTGCTGTTGTGCCTGTGGGTAGGGTGCACGGGGACAGTGAAGACCAGCAAGAGCTTTCAGGGCTGGCCCCTTCCTTGTGGGAGAAGGAGCCGGACGTTTGCCTTTTCGGAAAGAGGCTCTGCCGAGAACGAGCGCCGTGAGATATGCCGTCTGTGGTTAAGCACAGATGCCCAGTGCTGTTGTGCCTTTGGGTAGGGTGCACGGGGACAGGGAAGACCAGCAAGAGCTTTCAGGGCTGGCCCCTTCCTTGTGGGAGAAGGAGCCGGACGTTTGCCTTTTCGGAAAGAGGCTCTGCCGAGAACGAGCGCCGTGAGATATGCTGTCTGTGGTTAAGCACAGATGCCCAGTGCTGTTGTGCCTGTGGGTAGGGTGCACGGGGACAGTGAAGACCAGCAAGAGCTTTCAGGGCTGGCCCCTTCCTTGTGGGAGAAGGAGCCAGACGTTTGCCTTTTCGGAAAGAGGCTCTGCCGAGAACGAGCGCCGTGAGATATGACGTCTGTGGTTAAGCACAGATGCCCAGTGCTGTTGTGCCTGTGGGTAGGGTGCACGGGGACAGTGAAGACCAGCAAGAGCTTTCAGGGCTGGCCCCTTCCTTGTGGGAGAAGGAGCCGGACGTTTGCCTTTTCGGAAAGAGGCTCTGCCGAGAACGAGCGCCGTGAGATATGCCGTCTGCGGTTAAGCACAGATGCCCAGTGCTCTTGTGCCTGTGGGTAGGGTGCACGGGGACAGTGAAGACCAGCAAGAGCTTTCAGGGCTGGCCCCTTCCTTGTGGGAGAAGGAGCCGGACGTTTGCCTTTTCGGAAAGAGGCTCTGCCGAGAACGAGCGCCGTGAGATGCTGAGTCTCTGGGAAAGCACAGATGCCCAGTGCTGTTGTGCCTGTGGGTAGGGTGCACGGGGCCAGTGAAGACCAGCAAGAGCTTTCAGGGCTGGCCCCTTCCTTGTGGGAGAAGGAGCCGGACGTTTGCCTTTTCGGAAAGAGGCTCTGCCGAGAGCGAACGCCGTGAGATATGCCGTCTGTGGTTAAGCACAGATGTCCAGTGCTGTTGTGCCTATTCATAGGGTGCACGGGGCCAGTGAAGACCAGCAAGAGCTTTCAGGGCTGGCCCCTTCCTTCTGGGAGAAGGAGCCGGACGTTTGCCTTTTCGGAAAGAGGCTCTGCCGAGAACGAGCGCCGTGAGATATGCCGTCTAAGGTTAAGCACAGATGCCCAGTGCTGTTGTGCCTGTGGATAGGGTGCACGGGGCCAGTGAAGACCAGCAAGAGCTTTCAGGGCTGGCCCCTTCCTTGTGGGAGAAGGAGCCGGACGTTTGCCTTTTCGGAAAGAGGCTCTGCTGAGAGCGAACGCAGTGAGATGCTGAGCCTCTGAAAAAGGCACAGATGCCCACTGCTGTTGTGCCTGTGGGTAGGGTGCACGGGGATAGTGAAGACCAGCAAGAGCTTTCAGGGCTGGCCCCTTCCTTGTGGGAGAAGGAGCCGGACGTTTGCCTTTTCGGAAAGAGGCTCTGCCGAGAACGAGCGCCGTGAGATATGCCGTCTGTGGTTAAGCACAGATGCCCAGTGCTGTTGTGCCTGTGGGTAGGGTGCACGGGGCCAGTGAAGACCAGCAAGAGCTTTCAGGGCTGGCCCCTTCCTTGTGGCAGAAGGAGCCGGACGTTTGCCTTTTCGGAAAGAGGCTCTGCCGAGAACGAGCGCCGTGAGATGCTGAGTCTCTGGGAAAGCACAGATGCCCAGTGCTGATGTGCCTGTGGGTAGGGTGCACGGGGACAGTGAAGACCAGCAAGAGCTTTCAGGGCTGGCCCCTTCCTTGTGGGAGAAGGAGCCGGACGTTTGCCTTTTCGGAAAGAGGCTCTGCCGAGAGCGAACGCCGTGATATATGCCGTCTGTGGTTAAGCACAGATGTCCAGTGCTGTTGTGCCTATTCATAGGGTGCACGGGGCCAGTGAAGACCAGCAAGAGCTTTCAGGGCTGGCCCCTTCCTTGTGGGAGAAGGAGCCAGACGTTTGCCTTTTCGGAAAGAGGCTCTGCCGAGAGCGAGCGCCGTGAGATATGCCGTCTGTGGTTAAGGACAGATGCCCAGTGCTGTTGTGCCTGTAGATAGGGTGCACGGGGCCAGTGAAGACCAGCAAGAGCTTTCAGGGCTGGCCCCTTCCTTGTGGGAGAAGGAGCCGGACGTTTGCCTTTTCGGAAAGAGGCTCTGCTGAGAGCGAACGCAGTGAGATGCTGAGCCTCTGAAAAAGGCACAGATGCCCAGTGCTGTTGTGCCTGTGGGTAGGGTGCACGGGGCCAGTGAAGACCAGCAAGAGCTTTCAGGGCTGGCCCCTTCCTTGTGGGAGAAGGAGCCGGACGTTTGCCTTTTCGGAAAGAGGCTCTGCCGAGAACGAGCGCCGTGAGATATGCCGTCTGTGGTTAAGCACAGATGCCCAGTGCTGTTGTGCCTGTGGGTAGGGTGCACGGGGACAGTGAAGACCAGCAAGAGCTTTCAGGGCTGGCCCCTTCCTTGTGGCAGAAGGAGCCGGACGTTTGCCTTTTCGGAAAGAGGCTCTGCCGAGAACGAGCGCCGTGAGATGCTGAGTCTCTGGGAAAGCACAGATGCCCACTGCTGTTGTGCCTGTGGGTAGGGCGCACGGGGACAGTGAAGACCAGCAAGAGCTTTCAGGGCTGGCCCCTTCCTTGTGGGAGAAGGAGCCAGACGTTTGCCTTTTCGGAAAGAGGCTCTGCCGAGAACGAGCGCCGTGAGATATGCCGTCTAAGGTTAAGCACAGATGCCCAGTGCTGTTGTGCCTGTGGATAGGGTGCACGGGGCCAGTGAAGACCAGCAAGAGCTTTCAGGGCTGGCCCCTTCCTTGTGGGAGAAGGAGCCGGACGTTTGCCTTTTCGGAAAGAGGCTCTGCCGAGAACGAGCGCCGTGAGATGCTGAGTCTCTGGGAAAGCACAGATGCCCAGTGCTGTTGTGCCTGTGGGTAGGGTGCACGGGGCCAGTGAAGACCAGCAAGAGCTTTCAGGGCTGGCCCCTTCCTTGTGGGAGAAGGAGCCGGACGTTTGCCTTTTCGGAAAGAGGCTCTGCTGAGAGCGAACGCAGTGAGATGCTGAGCCTCTGAAAAAGGCACAGATGCCCACTGCTGTTGTGCCTGTGGATAGGGTGCACAGGGACAGTGAAGACCAGCAAGAGCTTTCAGGGCTGGCCCCTTCCTTGTGGGAGAAGGAGCCGGACGTTTGCCTTTTCGGAAAGAGGCTCTGCCGAGAACGAGCGCTGTGAGATATGCCGTCTGTGGTTAAGCACAGATGCCCAGTGCTGTTGTGCCTGTGGGTAGGGTGCACGGGGCCAGTGAAGACCAGCAAGAGCTTTCAGGGCTGGCCCCTTCCTTGTGGGAGAAGGAGCCGGACGTTTGCCTTTTCGGAAAGAGGCTCTGCCGAGAACGAGCGCCGTGAGATATGCCGTCTGTGGTTAAGCACAGATGCCCAGTGCTGTTGTGCCTGTGGGTAGGGTGCACGGGGCCAGTGAAGACCAGCAAGAGCTTTCAGGGCTGGCCCCTTCCTTGTGGGAGAAGGAGCCGGACGTTTGCCTTTTCGGAAAGAGGCTCTGCTGAGAGCGAACGCAGTGAGATGCTGAGCCTCTGAAAAAGGCACAGATGCCCACTGCTGTTGTGCCTGTGGATAGGGTGCACGGGGACAGTGAAGACCAGCAAGAGCTTTCAGGGCTGGCCCCTTCCTTGTGGGAGAAGGAGCCGGACGTTTGCCTTTTCGGAAAGAGGCTCTGCCGAGAACGAGCGCCGTGAGATGCTGAGTCTCTGGGAAAGCACAGATGCCCAGTGCTGTTGTGCCTGTGGGTAGGGTGCACGGGGATAGTGAAGACCAGCAAGAGCTTTCAGGGCTGGCCCCTTCCTTGTGGGAGAAGGAGCCAGACGTTTGCCTTTTCGGAAAGAGGCTCTGCCGAGAACGAGCGCCGTGAGATATGCCGTCTGTGGTTAAGCACAGATGCCCAGTGCTGTTGTGCCTGTGGGTAGGGTGCACGGGGACAGTGAAGACCAGCAAGAGCTTTCAGGGCTGGCCCCTTCCTTGTGGGAGAAGGAGCCGGACGTTTGCCTTTTCGGAAAGAGGCTCTGCCGAGAACGAGCGCCGTGAGATGCTGAGTCTCTGGGAAAGCACAGATGCCCAGTGCTGTTGTGCCTGTGGGTAGGGTGCACGGGGCCAGTGAAGACCAGCAAGAGCTTTCAGGGCTGGCCCCTTCCTTGTGGGAGAAGGAGCCGGACGTTTGCCTTTTCGGAAAGAGGCTCTGCCGAGAGCGAACGCCGTGATATATGCCGTCTGTGGTTAAGCACAGATGTCCAGTGCTGTTGTGCCTATTCATAGGGTGCACAGGGCCAGTGAAGACCAGCAAGAGCTTTCAGTGCTGGCCCCTTCCTTGTGGGAGAAGGAGCCGGACGTTTGCCTTTTCGGAAAGAGGCTCTGCCGAGAACGAGCGCCGTGAGATATGCCGTCTGTGGTTAAGGACAGATGCCCAGTGCTGTTGTGCCTGTGGATAGGGTGCACGGGGCCAGTGAAGACCAGCAAGAGCTTTCAGGGCTGGCCCCTTCCTTGTGGGAGAAGGAGCCGGACGTTTGCCTTTTCGGAAAGAGGCTCTGCCGAGAACGAGAGCCGTGAGATGCTGAGTCTCTGGGAAAGCACAGATGCCCAGTGCTGTTGTGCCTGTGGGTAGGGTGCACGGGGACAGTGAAGACCAGCAAGAGCTTTCAGGGCTGGCCCCTTCCTTGTGGGAGAAGGAGCCGGACGTTTGCCTTTTCGGAAAGAGGCTCTGCCGAGAGCGAACGCCGTGATATATGCCGTCTGTGGTTAAGCACAGATGTCCAGTGCTGTTGTGCCTGTGGATAGGGTGCACGGGGCCAGTGAAGACCAGCAAGAGCTTTCAGGGCTGGCCCCTTCCTTGTGGGAGAAGGAGCCGGACGTTTGCCTTTTCGGAATGAGGCTCTGCCGAGAACGAGCGCCGTGAGATGCTGAGTCTCTGGGAAAGCACAGATGCCCAGTGCTGTTGTGCCTGTGGGTAGGGTGCACGGGGACAGTGAAGACCAGCAAGAGCTTTCAGGGCTGGCCCCTTCCTTGTGGGAGAAGGAGCCGGACGTTTGCCTTTTCGGAAAGAGGCTCTGCCGAGAACAAGCGCCGTGAGATATGCCGTCTGTGGTTAAGCACAGATGCCCAGTGCTGTTGTGCCTGTGGGTAGGGTGCACGGGGATAGTGAAGACCAACAAGAGCTTTCAGGGCTGGCCCCTTCCTTGTGGGAGAAGGAGCCAGACGTTTGCCTTTTCGGAAAGAGGCTCTGCCGAGAACGAGCGCCGTGAGATATGCCGTCTGTGGTTAAGCACAGATGCCCAGTGCTGTTGTGCCTGTGGGTAGGGTGCACGGGGCCAGTGAAGACCAGCAAGAGCTTTCAGGGCTGGCCCCTTCCTTGTGGGAGAAGGAGCCGGACGTTTGCCTTTTCGGAAAGAGGCTCTGCCGAGAACGAGCGCCGTGAGATGCTGAGTCTCTGGGAAAGCACAGATGCCCAGTGCTGTTGTGCCTGTGGGTAGGGTGCACGGGGCCAGTGAAGACCAGCAAGAGCTTTCAGGGCTGGCCCCTTCCTTGTGGGAGAAGGAGCCGGACGTTTGCCTTTTCGGAAAGAGGCTCTGCCGAGAGCGAACGCAGTGAGATGCTGAGTCTCTGGGAAAGCACAGATGCCCAGTGCTGTTGTGCCTGTGGGTAGGGTGCACGGGGACAAAGAAGACCAGCAAGAGCTTTCAGGGCTGGCCCCTTCCTTGTGGGAGAAGGAGCCGGACGTTTGCCTTTTCGGAAAGAGGCTCTGCCGAGAACGAGCGCCGTGAGATGCTGAGTCTCTGGGAAAGCACAGATGCCCAGTGCTGTTGTGCCTGTGGGTAGGGTGCACGGGGATAGTGAAGACCAGCAAGAGCTTTCAGGGCTGGCCCCTTCCTTGTGGGAGAAGGAGCCAGACGTTTGCCTTTTCGGAAAGAGGCTCTGCCGAGAACGAGCGCCGTGAGATATGCCGTCTGCGGTTAAGCACAGATGTCCAGTGCTGTTGTGCCTATTCATAGGGTGCACGGGGCCAGTGAAGACCAGCAAGAGCTTTCAGGGCTGGCCCCTTCCTTGTGGGAGAAGGAGCCAGACGTTTGCCTTTTCGGAAAGAGGCTCTGCCGAGAACGAGCGCCGTGAGATATGCCGTCTGTGGTTAAGCACAGATGCCCAGTGCTGTTGTGCCTGTGGGTAGGGTGCACGGGGACAGTGAAGACCAGCAAGAGCTTTCAGGGCTGGCCCCTTCCTTGTGGGAGAAGGAGCCGGACGTTTGCCTTTTCGGAAAGAGGCTCTGCTGAGAGCGAACGCAGTGAGATGCTGAGCCTCTGATAAAGGCACAGATGCCCAGTGCTGTTGTGCCTGTGGATAGGGTGCACGGGGCCAGTGAAGACCAGCAAGAGCTTTCAGGGCTGGCCCCTTCCTTGTGGGAGAAGGAGCCAGACGTTTGCCTTTTCGGAAAGAGGCTCTGCCGAGAACGAGCGCCGTGAGATATGCCGTCTGTGGTTAAGCACAGATGCCCAGTGCTGTTGTGCCTGTGGGTAGGGTGCACGGGGCCAGTGAAGACCAGCAAGAGCTTTCAGGGCTGGCCCCTTCCTTGTGGGAGAAGGAGCCGGACGTTTGCCTTTTCGGAAAGAGGCTCTGCTGAGAGCGAACGCAGTGAGATGCTGAGCCTCTGATAAAGGCACAGATGCCCAGTGCTGTTGTGCCTGTGGATAGGGTGCACGGGGACAGTGAAGACCAGCAAGAGCTTTCAGGGCTGGCCCCTTCCTTGTGGGAGAAGGAGCCAGACGTTTGCCTTTTCGGAAAGAGGCTCTGCCGAGAACGAGCGCCGTGAGATATGCCGTCTGTGGTTAAGCACAGATGCCCAGTGCTGTTGTGCCTGTGGGTAGGGTGCACGGGGACAGTGAAGACCAGCAAGAGCTTTCAGGGCTGGCCCCTTCCTTGTGGGAGAAGGAGCCGGACGTTTGCCTTTTCGGAAAGAGGCTCTGCTGAGAGCGAACGCAGTGAGATGCTGAGCCTCTGATAAAGGCACAGATGCCCAGTGCTGTTGTGCCTGTGGATAGGGTGCACGGGGCCAGTGAAGACCAGCAAGAGCTTTCAGGGCTGGCCCCTTCCTTGTGGGAGAAGGAGCCAGACGTTTGCCTTTTCGGAAAGAGGCTCTGCCGAGAACGAGCGCCGTGAGATATGCCGTCTGTGGTTAAGCACAGATGCCCAGTGCTGTTGTGCCTGTGGGTAGGGTGCACGGGGCCAGTGAAGACCAGCAAGAGCTTTCAGGGCTGGCCCCTTCCTTGTGGGAGAAGGAGCCGGACGTTTGCCTTTTCGGAAAGAGGCTCTGCCGAGAACGAGCGCCGTGAGATGCTGAGTCTCTGGGAAAGCACAGATGCCCAGTGCTGTTGTGCCTGTGGGTAGGGTGCACGGGGCCAGTGAAGACCAGCAAGAGCTTTCAGGGCTGGCCCCTTCCTTGTGGGAGAAGGAGCCGGACGTTTGCCTTTTCGGAAAGAGGCTCTGCCGAGAGCGAGCGCAGTGAGATGCTGAGTCTCTGGGAAAGCACAGATGCCCAGTGCTGTTGTGCCTGTGGGTAGGGTGCACGGGGACAAAGAAGACCAGCAAGAGCTTTCAGGGCTGGCCCCTTCCTTGTGGGAGAAGGAGCCGGACGTTTGCCTTTTCGGAAAGAGGCTCTGCCGAGAACGAGCGCCGTGAGATGCTGAGTCTCTGGGAAAGCACAGATGCCCAGTGCTGTTGTGCCTGTGGGTAGGGTGCACGGGGATAGTGAAGACCAGCAAGAGCTTTCAGGGCTGGCCCCTTCCTTGTGGGAGAAGGGGCCAGACGTTTGCCTTTTCGGAAAGAGGCTCTGCCGAGAACGAGCGCCGTGAGATATGCCGTCTGTGGTTAAGCACAGATGCCCAGTGCTGTTGTGCCTGTGGGTAGGGTGCACGGGGACAGTGAAGACCAGCAAGAGCTTTCAGGGCTGGCCCCTTCCTTCTGGGAGAAGGAGCCGGACGTTTGCCTTTTCGGAAAGAGGCTCTGCCGAGAACGAGCGCCGTGAGATGCTGAGTCTCTGGGAAAGCACAGATGCCCACTGCTGTTGTGCCTGTGGGTAGGGTGCACGGGGCCAGTGAAGACCAGCAAGAGCTTTCAGGGCTGGCCCCTTCCTTGTTGGAGAAGGAGCCGGACGTTTGCCTTTTCGGAAAGAGGCTCTGCCGAGAGCGAACGCCGTGATATATGCCGTCTGTGGTTAAGCACAGATGTCCAGTGCTGTTGTGCCTATTCATAGGGTGCACGGGGCCAGTGAAGACCAGCAAGAGCTTTCACTGCTGGCCCCTTCCTTGTGGGAGAAGGAGCCGGACGTTTGCCTTTTCGGAAAGAGGCTCTGCCGAGAACGAGCGCCGTGAGATATGCCGTCTGTGGTTAAGGACAGATGCCCAGTGCTGTTGTGCCTGTGGGTAGGGTGCACGGGGCCAGTGAAGACCAGCAAGAGCTTTCAGGGCTGGCCCCTTCCTTGTGGGAGAAGGAGCCGGACGTTTGCCTTTTCGGAAAGAGGCTCTGCTGAGAGCGAACGCAGTGAGATACTGAGCCTCTGATAAAGGCACAGATGCCCACTGCTGTTGTGCCTGTGGATAGGGTGCACGGGGACAGTGAAGACCAGCAAGAGCTTTCAGGGCTGGCCCCTTCCTTGTGGGAGAAGGAGCCAGACGTTTGCCTTTTCGGAAAGAGGCTCTGCCGAGAACGAGCGCCGTGAGATATGCCGTCTGTGGTTAAGCACAGATGCCCAGTGCTGTTGTGCCTGTGGATAGGGTGCACGGGGCCAGTGAAGACCAGCAAGAGCTTTCAGGGCTGGCCCCTTCCTTGTGGGAGAAGGAGCCGGACGTTTGCCTTTTCGGAATGAGGCTCTGCCGAGAACGAGCGCCGTGAGATGCTGAGTCTCTGGGAAAGCACAGATGCCCAGTGCTGTTGTGCCTGTGGGTAGGGTGCACGGGGACAGTGAAGACCAGCAAGAGCTTTCAGGGCTGGCCCCTTCCTTGTGGGAGAAGGAGCCGGACGTTTGCCTTTTCGGAAAGAGGCTCTGCCGAGAGCGAACGCCGTGATATATGCCGTCTGTGGTTAAGCACAGATGTCCAGTGCTGTTGTGCCTATTCATAGGGTGCACGGGGCCAGTGAAGACCAGCAAGAGCTTTCAGTGCTGGCCCCTTCCTTGTGGGAGAAGGAGCCGGACGTTTGCCTTTTCGGAAAGAGGCTCTGCCGAGAACGAGCGCCGTGAGATATGCCGTCTGTGGTTAAGGACAGATGCCCAGTGCTGTTGTGCCTGTGGGTAGGGTGCACGGGGCCAGTGAAGACCAGCAAGAGCTTTCAGGGCTGGCCCCTTCCTTGTGGGAGAAGGAGCCGGACGTTTGCCTTTTCGGAAAGAGGCTCTGCTGAGAGCGAACGCAGTGAGATACTGAGCCTCTGATAAAGGCACAGATGCCCACTGCTGTTGTGCCTGTGGATAGGGTGCACGGGGACAGTGAAGACCAGCAAGAGCTTTCAGGGCTGGCCCCTTCCTTGTGGGAGAAGGAGCCAGACGTTTGCCTTTTCGGAAAGAGGCTCTGCCGAGAACGAGCGCCGTGAGATATGCCGTCTGTGGTTAAGCACAGATGCCCAGTGCTGTTGTGCCTGTGGATAGGGTGCACGGGGCCAGTGAAGACCAGCAAGAGCTTTCAGGGCTGGCCCCTTCCTTGTGGGAGAAGGAGCCGGACGTTTGCCTTTTCGGAAAGAGGCTCTGCCGAGAACGAGCGCCGTGAGATATGCCGTCTGTGGTTAAGCACAGATGCCCAGTGCTGTTGTGCCTGTGGGTAGGGTGCACGGGGCCAGTGAAGACCAGCAAGAGCTTTCAGGGCTGGCCCCTTCCTTGTGGGAGAAGGAGCCGGACGTTTGCCTTTTCGGAAAGAGGCTCTGCCGAGAACGAGCGCCGTGAGATGCTGAGTCTCTGGGAAAGCACAGATGCCCAGTGCTGTTGTGCCTGTGGGTAGGGTGCACGGGGCCAGTGAAGACCAGCAAGAGCTTTCAGGGCTGGCCCCTTCCTTGTGGGAGAAGGAGCCGGACGTTTGCCTTTTCGGAAAGAGGCTCTGCCGAGAGCGAGCGCAGTGAGATGCTGAGTCTCTGGGAAAGCACAGATGCCCAGTGCTGTTGTGCCTGTGGGTAGGGTGCACGGGGACAAAGAAGACCAGCAAGAGCTTTCAGGGCTGGCCCCTTCCTTGTGGGAGAAGGAGCCGGACGTTTGCCTTTTCGGAAAGAGGCTCTGCCGAGAACGAGCGCCGTGAGATGCTGAGTCTCTGGGAAAGCACAGATGCCCAGTGCTGTTGTGCCTGTGGGTAGGGTGCACGGGGATAGTGAAGACCAGCAAGAGCTTTCAGGGCTGGCCCCTTCCTTGTGGGAGAAGGGGCCAGACGTTTGCCTTTTCGGAAAGAGGCTCTGCCGAGAACGAGCGCCGTGAGATATGCCGTCTGTGGTTAAGCACAGATGCCCAGTGCTGTTGTGCCTGTGGGTAGGGTGCACGGGGACAGTGAAGACCAGCAAGAGCTTTCAGGGCTGGCCCCTTCCTTCTGGGAGAAGGAGCCGGACGTTTGCCTTTTCGGAAAGAGGCTCTGCCGAGAACGAGCGCCGTGAGATGCTGAGTCTCTGGGAAAGCACAGATGCCCACTGCTGTTGTGCCTGTGGGTAGGGTGCACGGGGCCAGTGAAGACCAGCAAGAGCTTTCAGGGCTGGCCCCTTCCTTGTTGGAGAAGGAGCCGGACGTTTGCCTTTTCGGAAAGAGGCTCTGCCGAGAGCGAACGCCGTGATATATGCCGTCTGTGGTTAAGCACAGATGTCCAGTGCTGTTGTGCCTATTCATAGGGTGCACGGGGCCAGTGAAGACCAGCAAGAGCTTTCACTGCTGGCCCCTTCCTTGTGGGAGAAGGAGCCGGACGTTTGCCTTTTCGGAAAGAGGCTCTGCCGAGAACGAGCGCCGTGAGATATGCCGTCTGTGGTTAAGGACAGATGCCCAGTGCTGTTGTGCCTGTGGGTAGGGTGCACGGGGCCAGTGAAGACCAGCAAGAGCTTTCAGGGCTGGCCCCTTCCTTGTGGGAGAAGGAGCCGGACGTTTGCCTTTTCGGAAAGAGGCTCTGCTGAGAGCGAACGCAGTGAGATACTGAGCCTCTGATAAAGGCACAGATGCCCACTGCTGTTGTGCCTGTGGATAGGGTGCACGGGGACAGTGAAGACCAGCAAGAGCTTTCAGGGCTGGCCCCTTCCTTGTGGGAGAAGGAGCCAGACGTTTGCCTTTTCGGAAAGAGGCTCTGCCGAGAACGAGCGCCGTGAGATATGCCGTCTGTGGTTAAGCACAGATGCCCAGTGCTGTTGTGCCTGTGGATAGGGTGCACGGGGCCAGTGAAGACCAGCAAGAGCTTTCAGGGCTGGCCCCTTCCTTGTGGGAGAAGGAGCCGGACGTTTGCCTTTTCGGAATGAGGCTCTGCCGAGAACGAGCGCCGTGAGATGCTGAGTCTCTGGGAAAGCACAGATGCCCAGTGCTGTTGTGCCTGTGGGTAGGGTGCACGGGGACAGTGAAGACCAGCAAGAGCTTTCAGGGCTGGCCCCTTCCTTGTGGGAGAAGGAGCCGGACGTTTGCCTTTTCGGAAAGAGGCTCTGCCGAGAGCGAACGCCGTGAGATATGCCGTCTGTGGTTAAGCACAGATGTCCAGTGCTGTTGTGCCTATTCATAGGGTGCACGGGGCCAGTGAAGACCAGCAAGAGCTTTCAGGGCTGGCCCCTTCCTTGTGGGAGAAGGAGCCGGACGTTTGCCTTTTCGGAAAGAGGCTCTGCCGAGAACGAGCGCCGTGAGATATGCCGTCTGTGGTTAAGCACAGATGCCCAGTGCTGTTGTGCCTGTGGATAGGGTGCACGGGGCCAGTGAAGACCAGCAAGAGCTTTCAGGGCTGGCCCCTTCCTTGTGGGAGAAGGAGCCGGACGTTTGCCTTTTCGGAAAGAGGCTCTGCCGAGAACGAGCGCCGTGAGATGCTGAGTCTCTGGGAAAGCACAGATGCCCACTGCTGTTCTGCCTGTGGGTAGGGTGCACGGGGATAGTGAAGACCAGCAAGAGCTTTCAGGGCTGGCCCCTTCCTTGTGGGAGAAGGAGCCAGACGTTTGCCTTTTCGGAAAGAGGCTCTGCCGAGAACGAGCGCCGTGAGATATGCCGTCTGTGGTTAAGCACAGATGCCCACTGCTGTTGTGCCTGTGGATAGGGTGCACGGGGCCAGTGAAGACCAGCAAGAGCTTTCAGGGCTGGCCCCTTCCTTGTGGGAGAAGGAGCCGGACGTTTGCCTTTTCGGAATGAGGCTCTGCCGAGAACGAGCGCCGTGAGATGCTGAGTCTCTGGGAAAGCACAGATGCCCAGTGCTGTTGTGCCTGTGGGTAGGGTGCACGGGGACAGTGAAGACCAGCAAGAGCTTTCAGGGCTGGCCCCTTCCTTGTGGGAGAAGGAGCCGGACGTTTGCCTTTTCGGAAAGAGGCTCTGCCGAGAGCGAACGCCGTGATATATGCCGTCTGTGGTTAAGCACAGATGTCCAGTGCTGTTGTGCCTATTCATAGGGTGCACGGGGCCAGTGAAGACCAGCAAGAGCTTTCAGTGCTGGCCCCTTCCTTGTGGGAGAAGGAGCCGGACGTTTGCCTTTTCGGAAAGAGGCTCTGCCGAGAACGAGCGCCGTGAGATATGCCGTCTGTGGTTAAGGACAGATGCCCAGTGCTGTTGTGCCTGTGGGTAGGGTGCACGGGGCCAGTGAAGACCAGCAAGAGCTTTCAGGGCTGGCCCCTTCCTTGTGGGAGAAGGAGCCGGACGTTTGCCTTTTCGGAAAGAGGCTCTGCTGAGAGCGAACGCAGTGAGATACTGAGCCTCTGATAAAGGCACAGATGCCCACTGCTGTTGTGCCTGTGGATAGGGTGCACGGGGACAGTGAAGACCAGCAAGAGCTTTCAGGGCTGGCCCCTTCCTTGTGGGAGAAGGAGCCAGACGTTTGCCTTTTCGGAAAGAGGCTCTGCCGAGAACGAGCGCCGTGAGATATGCCGTCTGTGGTTAAGCACAGATGCCCAGTGCTGTTGTGCCTGTGGATAGGGTGCACGGGGCCAGTGAAGACCAGCAAGAGCTTTCAGGGCTGGCCCCTTCCTTGTGGGAGAAGGAGCCGGACGTTTGCCTTTTCGGAAAGAGGCTCTGCCGAGAACGAGCGCCGTGAGATGCTGAGTCTCTGGGAAAGCACAGATGCCCAGTGCTGTTGTGCCTGTGGGTAGGGCGCACGGGGCCAGTGAAGACCAGCAAGAGCTTTCAGGGCTGGCCCCTTCCTTGTGGGAGAAGGAGCCAGACGTTTGCCTTTTCGGAAAGAGGCTCTGCCGAGAACGAGCGCCGTGAGATATGCCGTCTAAGGTTAAGCACAGATGCCCAGTGCTGTTGTGCCTATTCATAGGGTGCACGGGGCCAGTGAAGACCAGCAAGAGCTTTCAGGGCTGGCCCCTTCCTTGTGGGAGAAGGAGCCGGACGTTTGCCTTTTCGGAAAGAGGCTCTGCCGAGAACGAGCGCCGTGAGATGCTGAGTCTCTGGGAAAGCACAGATGCCCAGTGCTGTTGTGCCTGTGGGTAGGGTGCACGGGGACAGTGAAGACCAGCAAGAGCTTTCAGGGCTGGCCCCTTCCTTGTGGGAGAAGGAGCCGGACGTTTGCCTTTTCGGAAAGAGGCTCTGCCGAGAGCGAACGCCGTGAGATATGCCGTCTGTGGTTAAGCACAGATGTCCAGTGCTGTTGTGCCTATTCATAGGGTGCACGGGGCCAGTGAAGACCAGCAAGAGCTTTCAGGGCTGGCCCCTTCCTTGTGGGAGAAGGAGCCGGACGTTTGCCTTTTCGGAAAGAGGCTCTGCTGAGAGCGAACGCAGTGAGATGCTGAGTCTCTGAAAAAGGCACAGATGCCCACTGCTGTTGTGCCTGTGGATAGGGTGCACAGGGACAGTGAAGACCAGCAAGAGCTTTCAGGGCTGGCCCCTTCCTTGTGGGAGAAGGAGCCGGACGTTTGCCTTTTCGGAAAGAGGCTCTGCCGAGAACGAGCGCTGTGAGATATGCCGTCTGTGGTTAAGCACAGATGCCCAGTGCTGTTGTGCCTGTGGGTAGGGTGCACGGGGCCAGTGAAGACCAGCAAGAGCTTTCAGGGCTGGCCCCTTCCTTGTGGGAGAAGGAGCCGGACGTTTGCCTTTTCGGAAAGAGGCTCTGCCGAGAACGAGCGCCGTGAGATGCTGAGCCTCTGAAAAAGGCACAGATGCCCACTGCTGTTGTGCCTGTGGGTAGGGTGCACGGGGACAGTGAAGACCAGCAAGAGCTTTCAGGGCTGGCCCCTTCCTTGTGGGAGAAGGAGCCGGACGTTTGCCTTTTCGGAAAGAGGCTCTGCTGAGAACGAGCGCCGTGAGATATGCTGTCTGTGGTTAAGCACAGATGCCCAGTGCTGTTGTGCCTGTGGGTAGGGTGCACGGGGCCAGTGAAGACCAGCAAGAGCTTTCAGGGCTGGCCCCTTCCTTGTTGGAGAAGGAGCCGGACGTTTGCCTTTTCGGAAAGAGGCTCTGCCGAGAACGAGCGCCGTGAGATATGCCGTCTGTGGTTAAGGACAGATGCCCAGTGCTGTTGTGCCTGTGGATAGGGTGCACGGGGCCAGTGAAGACCAGCAAGAGCTTTCAGGGCTGGCCCCTTCCTTGTGGGAGAAGGAGCCGGACGTTTGCCTTTTCGGAAAGAGGCTCTGCTGAGAGCGAACGCAGTGAGATGCTGAGCCTCTGAAAAAGGCACAGATGCCCAGTGCTGTTGTGCCTGTGGGTAGGGTGCACGGGGACAGTGAAGACCAGCAAGAGCTTTCAGGGCTGGCCCCTTCCTTGTGGGAGAAGGAGCCGGACGTTTGCCTTTTCGGAAAGAGGCTCTGCCGAGAACGAGCGCCGTGAGATATGCCGTCTGTGGTTAAGGACAGATGCCCAGTGCTGTTGTGCCTGTGGATAGGGTGCACGGGGCCAGTGAAGACCAGCAAGAGCTTTCACGGCTGGCCCCTTCCTTGTGGGAGAAGGAGCCAGACGTTTGCCTTTTCGGAAAGAGGCTCTGCCGAGAACGAGCGCCGTGAGATATGCCGTCTGTGGTTAAGCACAGATGCCCAGTGCTGTTGTGCCTGTGGGTAGGGTGCACGGGGACAGTGAAGACCAGCAAGAGCTTTCAGGGCTGGCCCCTTCCTTGTGGGAGAAGGAGCCGGACGTTTGCCTTTTCGGAAAGAGGCTCTGCCGAGAACGAGCGCCGTGAGATATGCCGTCTGTGGTTAAGCACAGATGCCCAGTGCTGTTGTGCCTGTGGGTAGGGTGCACGGGGCCAGTGAAGACCAGCAAGAGCTTTCAGGGCTGGCCCCTTCCTTGTGGGAGAAGGAGCCGGACGTTTGCCTTTTCGGAAAGAGGCTCTGCTGAGAGCGAACGCAGTGAGATGCTGAGCCTCTGAAAAAGGCACAGATGCCCACTGCTGTTGTGCCTGTGGATAGGGTGCACGGGGACAGTGAAGACCAGCAAGAGCTTTCAGGGCTGGCCCCTTCCTTGTGGGAGAAGGAGCCGGACGTTTGCCTTTTCGGAAAGAGGCTCTGCCGAGAACGAGCGCCGTGAGATGCTGAGTCTCTGGGAAAGCACAGATGCCCAGTGCTGTTGTGCCTGTGGGTAGGGTGCACGGGGACAGTGAAGACCAGCAAGAGCTTTCAGGGCTGGCCCCTTCCTTGTGGGAGAAGGAGCCGGACGTTTGCCTTTTCGGAAAGAGGCTCTGCCGAGAGCGAACGCAGTGAGATGCTGAGTCTCTGGGAAAGCACAGATGCCCAGTGCTGTTGTGCCTGTGGGTAGGGTGCACGGAGCCAAAGAAGACCAGCAAGAGCTTTCAGGGCTGGCCCCTTCCTTGTGGGAGAAGGAGCCGGACGTTTGCCTTTTCGGAAAGAGGCTCTGCTGAGAGCGAACGCAGTGAGATGCTGAGCCTCTGAAAAAGGCACAGATGCCCAGTGCTGTTGTGCCTGTGGATAGGCTGCACGGGGACAGTGAAGACCAGCAAGAGCTTTCAGGGCTGGCCCCTTCCTTGTGGGAGAAGGAGCCGGACGTTTGCCTTTTCGGAAAGAGGCTCTGCCGAGAACGAGCGCCGTGAGATATGCCGTCTGTGGTTAAGCACAGATGCCCAGTGCTGTTGTGCCTGTGGGTAGGGTGCACGGGGCCAGTGAAGACCAGCAAGAGCTTTCAGGGCTGGCCCCTTCCTTGTGGGAGAAGGAGCCGGACGTTTGCCTTTTCGGAAAGAGGCTCTGCTGAGAGCGAACGCAGTGAGATGCTGAGCCTCTGAAAAAGGCACAGATGCCCAGTGCTGTTGTGCCTGTGGGTAGGGTGCACGGGGACAGTGAAGACCAGCAAGAGCTTTCAGGGCTGGCCCCTTCCTTGTGGGAGAAGGAGCCGGACGTTTGCCTTTTCGGAATGAGGCTCTGCCGAGAACGAGCGCCGTGAGATGCTGAGCCTCTGAAAAAGGCACAGATGCCCACTGCTGTTGTGCCTGTGGGTAGGGTGCACGGGGACAGTGAAGACCAGCAAGAGCTTTCAGGGCTGGCCCCTTCCTTGTGGGAGAAGGAGCCGGACGTTTGCCTTTTCGGAAAGAGGCTCTGCCGAGAACGAGCGCCGTGAGATATGCTGTCTGTGGTTAAGCACAGATGCCCAGTGCTGTTGTGCCTGTGGGTAGGGTGCACGGGGACAGTGAAGACCAGCAAGAGCTTTCAGGGCTGGCCCCTTCCTTGTGGGAGAAGGAGCCGGACGTTTGCCTTTTCGGAAAGAGGCTCTGCCGAGAACGAGCGCCGTGAGATATGCCGTCTGTGGTTAAGCACAGATGCCCAGTGCTGTTGTGCCTGTGGATAGGGTGCACGGGGACAGTGAAGACCAGCAAGAGCTTTCAGGGCTGGCCCCTTCCTTGTGGGAGAAGGAGCCGGACGTTTGCCTTTTCGGAAAGAGGCTCTGCCGAGAACGAGCGCCGTGAGATATGCCGTCTGTGGTTAAGCACAGATGCCCAGTGCTGTTGTGCCTATTCATAGGGTGCACGGGGCCAGTGAAGACCAGCAAGAGCTTTCAGGGCTGGCCCCTTCCTTGTGGGAGAAGGAGCCGGACGTTTGCCTTTTCGGAAAGAGGCTCTGCCGAGAACGAGCGCCGTGAGATGCTGAGTCTCTGGGAAAGCACAGATGCCCAGTGCTGTTGTGCCTGTGGGTAGGGTGCACGGGGACAGTGAAGACCAGCAAGAGCTTTCAGGGCTGGCCCCTTCCTTGTGGGAGAAGGAGCCGGACGTTTGCCTTTTCGGAAAGAGGCTCTGCCGAGAGCGAACGCCGTGATATATGCCGTCTGTGGTTAAGCACAGATGTCCAGTGCTGTTGTGCCTATTCATAGGGTGCACGGGGCCAGTGAAGACCAGCAAGAGCTTTCAGGGCTGGCCCCTTCCTTGTGGGAGAAGGAGCCAGACGTTTGCCTTTTCGGAAAGAGGCTCTGCCGAGAACGAGCGCCGTGAGATATGCCGTCTGTGGTTAAGCACAGATGCCCAGTGCTGTTGTGCCTGTGGGTAGGGTGCACGGGGACAGTGAAGACCAGCAAGAGCTTTCAGGGCTGGCCCCTTCCTTGTGGGAGAAGGAGCCGGACGTTTGCCTTTTCGGAAAGAGGCTCTGCTGAGAGCGAACGCAGTGAGATACTGAGCCTCTGATAAAGGCACAGATGCCCACTGCTGTTGTGCCTGTGGATAGGGTGCACGGGGACAGTGAAGACCAGCAAGAGCTTTCAGGGCTGGCCCCTTCCTTGTGGGAGAAGGAGCCGGACGTTTGCCTTTTCGGAAAGAGGCTCTGCCGAGAACGAGCGCCATGAGATATGCCGTCTGTGGTTAAGCACAGATGCCCAGTGCTGTTGTGCCTGTGGATAGGGTGCACGGGGCCAGTGAAGACCAGCAAGAGCTTTCAGGGCTGGCCCCTTCCTTGTGGGAGAAGGAGCCGGACGTTTGCCTTTTCGGAAAGAGGCTCTGCCGAGAACGAGCGCCGTGAGATGCTGAGTCTCTGGGAAAGCACAGATGCCCAGTGCTGTTGTGCCTGTGGGTAGGGCGCACGGGGCCAGTGAAGACCAGCAAGAGCTTTCAGGGCTGGCCCCTTCCTTGTGGGAGAAGGAGCTGGACGTTTGCCTTTTCGGAAAGAGGCTCTGCCGAGAACGAGCGCCGTGAGATATGCCGTCTAAGGTTAAGCACAGATGCCCAGTGCTGTTGTGCCTGTGGGTAGGGTGCACGGGGCCAGTGAAGACCAGCAAGAGCTTTCAGGGCTGGCCCCTTCCTTGTGGGAGAAGGAGCCGGACGTTTGCCTTTTAGGAATGAGGCTCTGCCGAGAACGAGCGCCGTGAGATGCTGAGTCTCTGGGAAAGCACAGATGCCCAGTGCTGTTGTGCCTGTGGGTAGGGCGCACGGGGACAGTGAAGACCAGCAAGAGCTTTCAGGGCTGGCCCCTTCCTTGTGGGAGAAGGAGCCAGACGTTTGCCTTTTCGGAAAGAGGCTCTGCCGAGAACGAGCGCCGTGAGATATGCCGCCTAAGGTTAAGCACAGATGCCCAGTGCTGTTGTGCCTGTGGGTAGGGTGCACGGGGACAGTGAAGACCAGCAAGAGCTTTCAGGGCTGGCCCCTTCCTTGTGGGAGAAGGAGCCGGACGTTTGCCTTTTCGGAAAGAGGCTCTGCCGAGAACGAGCGCCGTGAGATACGCCGTGTGTGGTTAAGCACAGATGCCCAGTGCTGTTGTGCCTGTGGGTAGGGTGCACGGGGACAGTGAAGACCAGCAAGAGCTTTCAGGGCTGGCCCCTTCCTTGTGGGAGAAGGAGCCGGACGTTTGCCTTTTCGGAAAGAGGCTCTGCCGAGAGCGAACGCCGTGAGATATGCCGTCTGTGGTTAAGCACAGATGTCCAGTGCTGTTGTGCCTGTGGGTAGGGTGCACGGGGCCAGTGAAGACCAGCAAGAGCTTTCAGGGCTGGCCCCTTCCTTGTGGGAGAAGGAGCCGGACGTTTGCCTTTTCGGAAAGAGGCTCTGCCGAGAACGAGCGCCGTGAGATATGCCGTCTGTGGTTAAGCACAGATGCCCAGTGCTGTTGTGCCTGTGGGTAGGGTGCACGGGGCCAGTGAAGACCAGCAAGAGCTTTCAGGGCTGGCCCCTTCCTTGTGGGAGAAGGAGCCGGACGTTTGCCTTTTCGGAAAGAGGCTCTGCTGAGAGCGAACGCAGTGAGATGCTGAGCCTCTGAAAAAGGCACAGATGCCCACTGCTGTTGTGCCTGTGGATAGGGTGCACGGGGACAGTGAAGACCAGCAAGAGCTTTCAGGGCTGGCCCCTTCCTTGTGGGAGAAGGAGCCGGACGTTTGCCTTTTCGGAAAGAGGCTCTGCCGAGAACGAGCGCCGTGAGATATGCCGTCTGTGGTTAAGCACAGATGCCCAGTGCTGTTGTGCCTGTGGGTAGGGTGCACGGGGACAGTGAAGACCAGCAAGAGCTTTCAGGGCTGGCCCCTTCCTTGTGGGAGAAGGAGCCGGACGTTTGCCTTTTCGGAAAGAGGCTCTGCCGAGAGCGAACGCCGTGATATATGCCGTCTGTGGTTAAGCACAGATGTCCAGTGCTGTTGTGCCTATTCATAGGGTGCACGGGGCCAGTGAAGACCAGCAAGAGCTTTCAGGGCTGGCCCCTTCCTTGTGGGAGAAGGAGCCAGACGTTTGCCTTTTCGGAAAGAGGCTCTGCCGAGAACGAGCGCCGTGAGATATGCCGTGTGTGGTTAAGCACAGATGCCCAGTGCTGTTGTGCCTGTGGGTAGGGTGCACGGGGACAGTGAAGACCAGCAAGAGCTTTCAGGGCTGGCCCCTTCCTTGTGGGAGAAGGAGCCGGACGTTTGCCTTTTCGGAAAGAGGCTCTGCTGAGAGCGAACGCAGTGAGATACTGAGCCTCTGATAAAGGCACAGATGCCCACTGCTGTTGTGCCTGTGGATAGGGTGCACGGGGACAGTGAAGACCAGCAAGAGCTTTCAGGGCTGGCCCCTTCCTTGTGGGAGAAGGAGCCGGACGTTTGCCTTTTCGGAAAGAGGCTCTGCCGAGAACGAGCGCCGTGAGATATGCCGTCTGTGGTTAAGCACAGATGCCCAGTGCTGTTGTGCCTGTGGATAGGGTGCACGGGGCCAGTGAAGACCAGCAAGAGCTTTCAGGGCTGGCCCCTTCCTTGTGGGAGAAGGAGCCGGACGTTTGCCTTTTCGGAAAGAGGCTCTGCCGAGAACGAGCGCCGTGAGATATGCCGCCTGTGGTTAAGCACAGATGCCCAGTGCTGTTGTGCCTGTGGGTAGGGTGCACGGGGCCAGTGAAGACCAGCAAGAGCTTTCAGGGCTGGCCCCTTCCTTGTGGGAGAAGGAGCCGGACGTTTGCCTTTTCGGAAAGAGGCTCTGCTGAGAGCGAACGCAGTGAGATACTGAGCCTCTGATAAAGGCACAGATGCCCACTGCTGTTGTGCCTGTGGATAGGGTGCACGGGGACAGTGAAGACCAGCAAGAGCTTTCAGGGCTGGCCCCTTCCTTGTGGGAGAAGGAGCCGGACGTTTGCCTTTTCGGAAAGAGGCTCTGCCGAGAACGAGCGCCGTGAGATATGCCGTCTGTGGTTAAGCACAGATGCCCAGTGCTGTTGTGCCTGTGGGTAGGGTGCACGGGGACAGTGAAGACCAGCAAGAGCTTTCAGGGCTGGCCCCTTCCTTGTGGGAGAAGGAGCCGGACGTTTGCCTTTTCGGAAAGAGGCTCTGCCGAGAACGAGCGCCGTGAGATGCTGAGTCTCTGGGAAAGCACAGATGCCCAGTGCTGTTGTGCCTGTGGGTAGGGCGCACGGGGCCAGTGAAGACCAGCAAGAGCTTTCAGGGCTGGCCCCTTCCTTGTGGGAGAAGGAGCCGGACGTTTGCCTTTTCGGAAAGAGGCTCTGCCGAGAACGAGCGCCGTGAGATATGCCGTCTAAGGTTAAGCACAGATGCCCAGTGCTGTTGTGCCTGTGGGTAGGGTGCACGGGGCCAGTGAAGACCAGCAAGAGCTTTCAGGGCTGGCCCCTTCCTTGTGGGAGAAGGAGCCGGACGTTTGCCTTTTCGGAATGAGGCTCTGCCGAGAACGAGCGCCGTGAGATGCTGAGTCTCTGGGAAAGCACAGATGCCCAGTGCTGTTGTGCCTGTGGGTAGGGCGCACGGGGACAGTGAAGACCAGCAAGAGCTTTCAGGGCTGGCCCCTTCCTTGTGTGAGAAGGAGCCAGACGTTTGCCTTTTCGGAAAGAGGCTCTGCCGAGAACGAGCGCCGTGAGATATGCCGCCTAAGGTTAAGCACAGATGCCCAGTGCTGTTGTGCCTGTGGGTAGGGTTCACGGGGACAGTGAAGACCAGCAAGAGCTTTCAGGGCTGGCCCCTTCCTTGTGGGAGAAGGAGCCGGACGTTTGCCTTTTCGGAAAGAGGCTCTGCCGAGAACGAGCGCCGTGAGATACGCCGTGTGTGGTTAAGCACAGATGCCCAGTGCTGTTGTGCCTGTGGGTAGGGTGCACGGGGCCAGTGAAGACCAGCAAGAGCTTTCAGGGCTGGCCCCTTCCTTGTGGGAGAAGGAGCCGGACGTTTGCCTTTTCGGAAAGAGGCTCTGCCGAGAGCGAACGCCGTGAGATATGCCGTCTGTGCTTAAGCACAGATGTCCAGTGCTGTTGTGCCTGTGGGTAGGGTGCACGGGGACAGTGAAGACCAGCAAGAGCTTTCAGGGCTGGCCCCTTCCTTGTGGGAGAAGGAGCCGGACGTTTGCCTTTTCGGAAAGAGGCTCTGCCGAGAACGAGCGCCGTGAGAT
Source organism: Haliaeetus albicilla (assembly GCF_947461875.1). Lineage (NCBI taxonomy): Eukaryota > Metazoa > Chordata > Aves > Accipitriformes > Accipitridae > Haliaeetus > Haliaeetus albicilla. The sequence continues at coordinate 11,558,883 of NC_091498.1, forward strand.
ATGCCGTCTGTGGTTAAGCACAGATGCCCAGTGCTGTTGTGCCTGTGGGTAGGGTGCACGGGGACAGTGAAGACCAGCAAGAGCTTTCAGGGCTGGCCCCTTCCTTGTGGGAGAAGGAGCCGGACGTTTGCCTTTTCGGAAAGAGGCTCTGCTGAGAGCGAACGCAGTGAGATGCTGAGCCTCTGAAAAAGGCACAGATGCCCACTGCTGTTGTGCCTGTGGATAGGGTGCACGGGGACAGTGAAGACCAGCAAGAGCTTTCAGGGCTGGCCCCTTCCTTGTGGGAGAAGGAGCCGGACGTTTGCCTTTTCGGAAAGAGGCTCTGCCGAGAACGAGCGCCGTGAGATATGCCGTCTGTGGTTAAGCACAGATGCCCAGTGCTGTTGTGCCTGTGGGTAGGGTGCACGGGGCCAGTGAAGACCAGCAAGAGCTTTCAGGGCTGGCCCCTTCCTTGTGGGAGAAGGAGCCGGACGTTTGCCTTTTCGGAAAGAGGCTCTGCCGAGAGCGAACGCCGTGATATATGCCGTCTGTGGTTAAGCACAGATGTCCAGTGCTGTTGTGCCTATTCATAGGGTGCACGGGGCCAGTGAAGACCAGCAAGAGCTTTCAGGGCTGGCCCCTTCCTTGTGGGAGAAGGAGCCAGACGTTTGCCTTTTCGGAAAGAGGCTCTGCCGAGAACGAGCGCCGTGAGATATGCCGTCTGTGGTTAAGCACAGATGCCCAGTGCTGTTGTGCCTGTGGGTAGGGTGCACGGGGACAGTGAAGACCAGCAAGAGCTTTCAGGGCTGGCCCCTTCCTTGTGGGAGAAGGAGCCGGACGTTTGCCTTTTTGGAAAGAGGCTCTGCTGAGAGCGAACGCAGTGAGATACTGAGCCTCTGATAAAGGCACAGATGCCCACTGCTGTTGTGCTTGTGGATAGGGTGCACGGGGACAGTGAAGACCAGCAAGAGCTTTCAGGGCTGGCCCCTTCCTTGTGGGAGAAGGAGCCGGACGTTTGCCTTTTCGGAAAGAGGCTCTGCCGAGAACGAGCGCCGTGAGATATGCCGTCTGTGGTTAAGCACAGATGCCCAGTGCTGTTGTGCCTGTGGATAGGGTGCACGGGGCCAGTGAAGACCAGCAAGAGCTTTCAGGGCTGGCCCCTTCCTTGTGGGAGAAGGAGCCGGACGTTTGCCTTTTCGGAAAGAGGCTCTGCCGAGAACGAGCGCCGTGAGATATGCCGTCTGTGGTTAAGCACAGATGCCCAGTGCTGTTGTGCCTGTGGGTAGGGTGCACGGGGACAGTGAAGACCAGCAAGAGCTTTCAGGGCTGGCCCCTTCCTTGTGGGAGAAGGAGCCGGACGTTTGCCTTTTCGGAAAGAGGCTCTGCTGAGAGCGAACGCAGTGAGATACTGAGCCTCTGATAAAGGCACAGATGCCCACTGCTGTTGTGCCTGTGGATAGGGTGCACGGGGACAGTGAAGACCAGCAAGAGCTTTCAGGGCTGGCCCCTTCCTTGTGGGAGAAGGAGCCGGACGTTTGCCTTTTCGGAAAGAGGCTCTGCCGAGAACGAGCGCCGTGAGATATGCCGTCTGTGGTTAAGCACAGATGCCCAGTGCTGTTGTGCCTGTGGGTAGGGTGCACGGGGACAGTGAAGACCAGCAAGAGCTTTCAGGGCTGGCCCCTTCCTTGTGGGAGAAGGAGCCGGACGTTTGCCTTTTCGGAAAGAGGCTCTGCCGAGAACGAGCGCCGTGAGATGCTGAGTCTCTGGGAAAGCACAGATGCCCAGTGCTGTTGTGCCTGTGGGTAGGGCGCACGGGGCCAGTGAAGACCAGCAAGAGCTTTCAGGGCTGGCCCATTCCTTGTGGGAGAAGGAGCCAGACGTTTGCCTTTTCGGAAAGAGGCTCTGCCGAGAACGAGCGCCGTGAGATATGCCGTCTAAGGTTAAGCACAGATGCCCAGTGCTGTTGTGCCTGTGGGTAGGGTGCACGGGGCCAGTGAAGACCAGCAAGAGCTTTCAGGGCTGGCCCCTTCCTTGTGGGAGAAGGAGCCGGACGTTTGCCTTTTCGGAATGAGGCTCTGCCGAGAACGAGCGCCGTGAGATGCTGAGTCTCTGGGAAAGCACAGATGCCCAGTGCTGTTGTGCCTGTGGGTAGGGCGCACGGGGACAGTGAAGACCAGCAAGAGCTTTCAGGGCTGGCCCCTTCCTTGTGGGAGAAGGAGCCAGACGTTTGCCTTTTCGGAAAGAGGCTCTGCCGAGAACGAGCGCCGTGAGATATGCCGTGTGTGGTTAAGCACAGATGCCCAGTGCTGTTGTGCCTGTGGATAGGGTGCACGGGGACAGTGAAGACCAGCAAGAGCTTTCAGGGCTGGCCCCTTCCTTGTGGGAGAAGGAGCCGGACGTTTGCCTTTTCGGAAAGAGGCTCTGCCGAGAACGAGCGCCGTGAGATATGCCGTCTGTGGTTAAGCACAGATGCCCAGTGCTGTTGTGCCTGTGGGTAGGGTGCACGGGGACAGTGAAGACCAGCAAGAGCTTTCAGGGCTGGCCCCTTCCTTGTGGGAGAAGGAGCCGGACGTTTGCCTTTTCGGAAAGAGGCTCTGCCGAGAGCGAACGCCGTGAGATATGCCGTCTGTGGTTAAGCACAGATGTCCAGTGCTGTTGTGCCTATTCATAGGGTGCACGGGGCCAGTGAAGACCAGCAAGAGCTTTCAGGGCTGGCCCCTTCCTTGTGGGAGAAGGAGCCGGACGTTTGCCTTTTCGGAAAGAGGCTCTGCCGAGAACGAGCGCCGTGAGATATGCCGTCTGTGGTTAAGCACAGATGCCCAGTGCTGTTGTGCCTGTGGGTAGGGTGCACGGGGCCAGTGAAGACCAGCAAGAGCTTTCAGGGCTGGCCCCTTCCTTGTGGGAGAAGGAGCCGGACGTTTGCCTTTTCGGAAAGAGGCTCTGCTGAGAGCGAACGCAGTGAGATGCTGAGCCTCTGAAAAAGGCACAGATGCCCACTGCTGTTGTGCCTGTGGATAGGGTGCACGGGGACAGTGAAGACCAGCAAGAGCTTTCAGGGCTGGCCCCTTCCTTGTGGGAGAAGGAGCCGGACGTTTGCCTTTTCGGAAAGAGGCTCTGCCGAGAACGAGCGCCGTGAGATATGCCGTCTGTGGTTAAGCACAGATGCCCAGTGCTGTTGTGCCTGTGGGTAGGGTGCACGGGGACAGTGAAGACCAGCAAGAGCTTTCAGGGCTGGCCCCTTCCTTGTGGGAGAAGGAGCCGGACGTTTGCCTTTTCGGAAAGAGGCTCTGCCGAGAACGAGCGCCGTGAGATATGCCGTCTGTGGTTAAGCACAGATGCCCAGTGCTGCTGTGCCTGTGGATAGGGTGCACGGGGACAGTGAAGACCAGCAAGAGCTTTCAGGGCTGGCCCCTTCCTTGTGGGAGAAGGAGCCGGACGTTTGCCTTTTCGGAAAGAGGCTCTGCCGAGAACGAGCGCCGTGAGATGCTGAGTCTCTGGGAAAGCACAGATGCCCAGTGCTGTTGTGCCTGTGGGTAGGGTGCACGGGGACAGTGAAGACCAGCAAGAGCTTTCAGGGCTGGCCCCTTCCTTGTGGGAGAAGGAGCCGGACGTTTGCCTTTTCGGAAAGAGGCTCTGCCTAGAGCGAATGCAGTGAGATGCTGAGCCTCTGAAAAAGGCACAGATGCCCACTGCTGTTGTGCCTGTGGGTAGGGTGCACGGGGACAGTGAAGACCAGCAAGAGCTTTCAGGGCTGGCCCCTTCCTTGTGGGAGAAGGAGCCGGACGTTTGCCTTTTCGGAAAGAGGCTCTGCCGAGAACGAGCGCCGTGAGATATGCCGTCTGTGGTTAAGCACAGATGCCCATTGCTGTTGTGCCTGTGGGTAGGGTGCACGGGGCCAGTGAAGACCAGCAAGAGCTTTCAGGGCTGGCCCCTTCCTTGTGGGAGAAGGAGCCGGACGTTTGCCTTTTCGGAAAGAGGCTCTGCCGAGAACGAGCGCCGTGAGATGCTGAGCCTCTGAAAAAGGCACAGATGCCCAGTGCTGTTGTGCCTGTGGGTAGGGTGCACGGGGACAGTGAAGACCAGCAAGAGCTTTCAGGGCTGGCCCCTTCCTTGTGGGAGAAGGAGCCGGACGTTTGCCTTTTCGGAAAGAGGCTCTGCCGAGAACGAGCGCCGTGAGATATGCCGCCTGTGGTTAAGCACAGATGCCCAGTGCTGTTGTGCCTGTGGGTAGGGTGCACGGGGCCAGTGAAGACCAGCAAGAGCTTTCAGGGCTGGCCCCTTCCTTGTGGGAGAAGGAGCCGGACGTTTGCCTTTTCGGAAAGAGGCTCTGCTGAGAGCGAACGCAGTGAGATGCTGAGCCTCTGAAAAAGGCACAGATGCCCAGTGCTGTTGTGCCTGTGGGTAGGGTGCACGGGGCCAGTGAAGACCAGCAAGAGCTTTCAGGGCTGGCCCCTTCCTTGTGGGAGAAGGAGCCGGACGTTTGCCTTTTCGGAAAGAGGCTCTGCCGAGAACGAGCGCCGTGAGATGCTGAGCCTCTGAAAAAGGCACAGATGCCCACTGCTGTTGTGCCTGTGGGTAGGGTGCACGGGGACAGTGAAGACCAGCAAGAGCTTTCAGGGCTGGCCCCTTCCTTGTGGGAGAAGGAGCCGGACGTTTGCCTTTTCGGAAAGAGGCTCTGCCGAGAACGAGCGCCGTGAGATATGCCGTCTGTGGTTAAGCACAGATGCCCAGTGCTGTTGTGCCTGTGGGTAGGGTGCACGGGGACAGTGAAGACCAGCAAGAGCTTTCAGGGCTGGCCCCTTCCTTGTGGGAGAAGGAGCCGGACGTTTGCCTTTTCGGAAAGAGGCTCTGCCGAGAACGAGCGCCGTGAGATATGCCGTCTGTGGTTTAAGGACAGATGCCCAGTGCTGTTGTGCCTGTGGATAGGGTGCACGGGGCCAGTGAAGACCAGCAAGAGCTTTCAGGGCTGGCCCCTTCCTTGTGGGAGAAGGAGCCGGACGTTTGCCTTTTCGGAAAGAGGCTCTGCCGAGAACGAGCGCCGTGAGATATGCCGTCTGTGGTTAAGCACAGATGCCCAGTGCTGTTGTGCCTGTGGATAGGGTGCACGGGGCCAGTGAAGACCAGCAAGAGCTTTCAGGGCTGGCCCCTTCCTTGTGGGAGAAGGAGCCAGACGTTTGCCTTTTCGGAAAGAGGCTCTGCCGAGAACGAGCGCCGTGAGATATGCCGTCTAAGGTTAAGCACAGATGCCCAGTGCTGTTGTGCCTGTGGGTAGGGTGCACGGGGCCAGTGAAGACCAGCAAGAGCTTTCAGGGCTGGCCCCTTCCTTGTGGGAGAAGGAGCCGGACGTTTGCCTTTTCGGAATGAGGCTCTGCCGAGAACGAGCGCCGTGAGATGCTGAGTCTCTGGGAAAGCACAGATGCCCAGTGCTGTTGTGCCTGTGGGTAGGGCGCACGGGGACAGTGAAGACCAGCAAGAGCTTTCAGGGCTGGCCCCTTCCTTGTGGGAGAAGGAGCCAGACGTTTGCCTTTTCGGAAAGAGGCTCTGCCGAGAACGAGCGCCGTGAGATATGCCGCCTAAGGTTAAGCACAGATGCCCAGTGCTGTTGTGCCTGTGGGTAGGGTGCACGGGGACAGTGAAGACCAGCAAGAGCTTTCAGGGCTGGCCCCTTCCTTGTGGGAGAAGGAGCCGGACGTTTGCCTTTTCGGAAAGAGGCTCTGCCGAGAACGAGCGCCGTGAGATACGCCGTGTGTGGTTAAGCACAGATGCCCAGTGCTGTTGTGCCTGTGGGTAGGGTGCACGGGGCCAGTGAAGACCAGCAAGAGCTTTCAGGGCTGGCCCCTTCCTTGTGGGAGAAGGAGCCGGACGTTTGCCTTTTCGGAAAGAGGCTCTGCCGAGAGCGAACGCCGTGAGATATGCCGTCTGTGGTTAAGCACAGATGTCCAGTGCTGTTGTGCCTGTGGGTAGGGTGCACGGGGCCAGTGAAGACCAGCAAGAGCTTTCAGGGCTGGCCCCTTCCTTGTGGGAGAAGGAGCCGGACGTTTGCCTTTTCGGAAAGAGGCTCTGCCGAGAACGAGCGCCGTGAGATATGCCGTCTGTGGTTAAGCACAGATGCCCAGTGCTGTTGTGCCTGTGGGTAGGGTGCACGGGGCCAGTGAAGACCAGCAAGAGCTTTCAGGGCTGGCCCCTTCCTTGTGGGAGAAGGAGCCGGACGTTTGCCTTTTCGGAAAGAGGCTCTGCTGAGAGCGAACGCAGTGAGATGCTGAGCCTCTGAAAAAGGCACAGATGCCCACTGCTGTTGTGCCTGTGGATAGGGTGCACGGGGACAGTGAAGACCAGCAAGAGCTTTCAGGGCTGGCCCCTTCCTTGTGGGAGAAGGAGCCGGACGTTTGCCTTTTCGGAAAGAGGCTCTGCCGAGAACGAGCGCCGTGAGATATGCCGTCTGTGGTTAAGCACAGATGCCCAGTGCTGTTGTGCCTGTGGGTAGGGTGCACGGGGACAGTGAAGACCAGCAAGAGCTTTCAGGGCTGGCCCCTTCCTTGTGGGAGAAGGAGCCGGACGTTTGCCTTTTCGGAAAGAGGCTCTGCCGAGAGCGAACGCCGTGATATATGCCGTCTGTGGTTAAGCACAGATGTCCAGTGCTGTTGTGCCTATTCATAGGGTGCACGGGGCCAGTGAAGACCAGCAAGAGCTTTCAGGGCTGGCCCCTTCCTTGTGGGAGAAGGAGCCAGACGTTTGCCTTTTCGGAAAGAGGCTCTGCCGAGAACGAGCGCCGTGAGATATGCCGTCTGTGGTTAAGCACAGATGCCCAGTGCTGTTGTGCCTGTGGGTAGGGTGCACGGGGACAGTGAAGACCAGCAAGAGCTTTCAGGGCTGGCCCCTTCCTTGTGGGAGAAGGAGCCGGACGTTTGCCTTTTCGGAAAGAGGCTCTGCTGAGAGCGAACGCAGTGAGATACTGAGCCTCTGATAAAGGCACAGATGCCCACTGCTGTTGTGCTTGTGGATAGGGTGCACGGGGACAGTGAAGACCAGCAAGAGCTTTCAGGGCTGGCCCCTTCCTTGTGGGAGAAGGAGCCGGACGTTTGCCTTTTCGGAAAGAGGCTCTGCCGAGAACGAGCGCCGTGAGATATGCCGTCTGTGGTTAAGCACAGATGCCCAGTGCTGTTGTGCCTGTGGATAGGGTGCACGGGGCCAGTGAAGACCAGCAAGAGCTTTCAGGGCTGGCCCCTTCCTTGTGGGAGAAGGAGCCAGACGTTTGCCTTTTCGGAAAGAGGCTCTGCCGAGAACGAGCGCCGTGAGATATGCCGTCTGTGGTTAAGCACAGATGCCCAGTGCTGTTGTGCCTGTGGGTAGGGTGCACGGGGACAGTGAAGACCAGCAAGAGCTTTCAGGGCTGGCCCCTTCCTTGTGGGAGAAGGAGCCGGACGTTTGCCTTTTCGGAAAGAGGCTCTGCTGAGAGCGAACGCAGTGAGATACTGAGCCTCTGATAAAGGCACAGATGCCCACTGCTGTTGTGCCTGTGGATAGGGTGCACGGGGACAGTGAAGACCAGCAAGAGCTTTCAGGGCTGGCCCCTTCCTTGTGGGAGAAGGAGCCGGACGTTTGCCTTTTCGGAAAGAGGCTCTGCCGAGAACGAGCGCCGTGAGATATGCCGTCTGTGGTTAAGCACAGATGCCCAGTGCTGTTGTGCCTGTGGGTAGGGTGCACGGGGACAGTGAAGACCAGCAAGAGCTTTCAGGGCTGGCCCCTTCCTTGTGGGAGAAGGAGCCGGACGTTTGCCTTTTCGGAAAGAGGCTCTGCCGAGAACGAGCGCCGTGAGATGCTGAGTCTCTGGGAAAGCACAGATGCCCAGTGCTGTTGTGCCTGTGGGTAGGGTGCACGGGGCCAGTGAAGACCAGCAAGAGCTTTCAGGGCTGGCCCCTTCCTTGTGGGAGAAGGAGCCAGACGTTTGCCTTTTCGGAAAGAGGCTCTGCCGAGAACGAGCGCCGTGAGATATGCCGTCTAAGGTTAAGCACAGATGCCCAGTGCTGTTGTGCCTGTGGGTAGGGTGCACGGGGCCAGTGAAGACCAGCAAGAGCTTTCAGGGCTGGCCCCTTCCTTGTGGGAGAAGGAGCCGGACGTTTGCCTTTTCGGAATGAGGCTCTGCCGAGAACGAGCGCCGTGAGATGCTGAGTCTCTGGGAAAGCACAGATGCCCAGTGCTGTTGTGCCTGTGGGTAGGGCGCACGGGGACAGTGAAGACCAGCAAGAGCTTTCAGGGCTGGCCCCTTCCTTGTGGGAGAAGGAGCCAGACGTTTGCCTTTTCGGAAAGAGGCTCTGCCGAGAACGAGCGCCGTGAGATATGCCGCCTAAGGTTAAGCACAGATGCCCAGTGCTGTTGTGCCTGTGGGTAGGGTGCACGGGGACAGTGAAGACCAGCAAGAGCTTTCAGGGCTGGCCCCTTCCTTGTGGGAGAAGGAGCCGGACGTTTGCCTTTTCGGAAAGAGGCTCTGCCGAGAACGAGCGCCGTGAGATATGCCGTGTGTGGTTAAGCACAGATGCCCAGTGCTGTTGTGCCTGTGGGTAGGGTGCACGGGGACAGTGAAGACCAGCAAGAGCTTTCAGGGCTGGCCCCTTCCTTGTGGGAGAAGGAGCCGGACGTTTGCCTTTTCGGAAAGAGGCTCTGCCGAGAGCGAACGCCGTGAGATATGCCGTCTGTGGTTAAGCACAGATGTCCAGTGCTGTTGTGCCTGTGGGTAGGGTGCACGGGGCCAGTGAAGACCAGCAAGAGCTTTCAGGGCTGGCCCCTTCCTTGTGGGAGAAGGAGCCGGACGTTTGCCTTTTCGGAAAGAGGCTCTGCCGAGAACGAGCGCCGTGAGATATGCCGTCTGTGGTTAAGCACAGATGCCCAGTGCTGTTGTGCCTGTGGGTAGGGTGCACGGGGCCAGTGAAGACCAGCAAGAGCTTTCAGGGCTGGCCCCTTCCTTGTGGGAGAAGGAGCCGGACGTTTGCCTTTTCGGAAAGAGGCTCTGCTGAGAGCGAACGCAGTGAGATGCTGAGCCTCTGAAAAAGGCACAGATGCCCACTGCTGTTGTGCCTGTGGATAGGGTGCACGGGGACAGTGAAGACCAGCAAGAGCTTTCAGGGCTGGCCCCTTCCTTGTGGGAGAAGGAGCCGGACGTTTGCCTTTTCGGAAAGAGGCTCTGCCGAGAACGAGCGCCGTGAGATATGCCGTCTGTGGTTAAGCACAGATGCCCAGTGCTGTTGTGCCTGTGGGTAGGGTGCACGGGGCCAGTGAAGACCAGCAAGAGCTTTCAGGGCTGGCCCCTTCCTTGTGGGAGAAGGAGCCGGACGTTTGCCTTTTCGGAAAGAGGCTCTGCCGAGAACGAGCGCCGTGAGATATGCCGTCTGTGGTTAAGCACAGATGCCCAGTGCTGCTGTGCCTGTGGATAGGGTGCACGGGGACAGTGAAGACCAGCAAGAGCTTTCAGGGCTGGCCCCTTCCTTGTGGGAGAAGGAGCCGGACGTTTGCCTTTTCGTAAAGAGGCTCTGCCGAGAACGAGCGCCGTGAGATGCTGAGTCTCTGGGAAAGCACAGATGCCCAGTGCTGTTGTGCCTGTGGGTAGGGTGCACGGGGACAGTGAAGACCAGCAAGAGCTTTCAGGGCTGGCCCCTTCCTTGTGGGAGAAGGAGCCGGACGTTTGCCTTTTCGGAAAGAGGCTCTGCCGAGAGCGAACGCAGTGAGATGCTGAGTCTCTGGGAAAGCACAGATGCCCAGTGCTGTTGTGCCTGTGGGTAGGGTGCACGGGGCCAAAGAAGACCAGCAAGAGCTTTCAGGGCTGGCCCCTTCCTTGTGGGAGAAGGAGCCGGACGTTTGCCTTTTCGGAAAGAGGCTCTGCCGAGAGCGAACGCCGTGAGATATGCCGTCTGTGGTTAAGCACAGATGCCCAGTGCTGTTGTGCCTGTGGGTAGGGTGCACGGGGCCAGTGAAGACCAGCAAGAGCTTTCAGGGCTGGCCCCTTCCTTGTGGGAGAAGGAGCCGGACGTTTGCCTTTTCGGAAAGAGGCTCTGCCGAGAACGAGCGCCGTGAGATATGCCGTCTGTGGTTAAGCACAGATGCCCAGTGCTGTTGTGCCTGTGGGTAGGGTGCACGGGGCCAGTGAAGACCAGCAAGAGCTTTCAGGGCTGGCCCCTTCCTTGTGGGAGAAGGAGCCGGACGTTTGCCTTTTCGGAAAGAGGCTCTGCCTAGAGCGAATGCAGTGAGATGCTGAGCCTCTGAAAAAGGCACAGATGCCCACTGCTGTTGTGCCTGTGGGTAGGGTGCACGGGGCCAGTGAAGACCAGCAAGAGCTTTCAGGGCTGGCCCCTTCCTTGTGGGAGAAGGAGCCGGACGTTTGCCTTTTCGGAAAGAGGCTCTGCCGAGAACGAGCGCCGTGAGATATGCCGTCTGTGGTTAAGCACAGATGCCCAGTGCTGTTGTGCCTGTGGGTAGGGTGCACGGGGCCAGTGAAGACCAGCAAGAGCTTTCAGGGCTGGCCCCTTCCTTGTGGGAGAAGGAGCCGGACGTTTGCCTTTTCGGAAAGAGGCTCTGCCGAGAGCGAACGCAGTGAGATGCTGAGCCTCTGAAAAAGGCACAGATGCCCAGTGCTGTTGTGCCTGTGGGTAGGGTGCACGGGGACAGTGAAGACCAGCAAGAGCTTTCAGGGCTGGCCCCTTCCTTGTGGGAGAAGGAGCCGGACGTTTGCCTTTTCGGAAAGAGGCTCTGCCGAGAACGAGCGCCGTGAGATGCTGAGCCTCTGAAAAAGGCACAGATGCCCACTGCTGTTGTGCCTGTGGGTAGGGTGCACGGGGACAGTGAAGACCAGCAAGAGCTTTCAGGGCTGGCCCCTTCCTTGTGGGAGAAGGAGCCGGACGTTTGCCTTTTCGGAAAGAGGCTCTGCCGAGAACGAGCGCCGTGAGATATGCTGTCTGTGGTTAAGCACAGATGCCCAGTGCTGTTGTGCCTGTGGGTAGGGTGCACGGGGACAGTGAAGACCAGCAAGAGCTTTCAGGGCTGGCCCCTTCCTTGTGGGAGAAGGAGCCGGACGTTTGCCTTTTCGGAAAGAGGCTCTGCCGAGAACGAGCGCCGTGAGATATGCCGTCTGTGGTTAAGCACAGATGCCCAGTGCTGTTGTGCCTGTGGGTAGGGTGCACGGGGACAGTGAAGACCAGCAAGAGCTTTCAGGGCTGGCCCCTTCCTTGTGGGAGAAGGAGCCGGACGTTTGCCTTTTCGGAAAGAGGCTCTGCCGAGAACGAGCGCCGTGAGATATGCCGTCTGTGGTTAAGCACAGATGCCCAGTGCTGTTGTGCCTGTGGATAGGGTGCACGGGGCCAGTGAAGACCAGCAAGAGCTTTCAGGGCTGGCCCCTTCCTTGTGGGAGAAGGAGCCGGACGTTTGCCTTTTCGGAAAGAGGCTCTGCCGAGAACGAGCGCCGTGAGATGCTGAGTCTCTGGGAAAGCACAGATGCCCAGTGCTGTTGTGCCTGTGGGTAGGGTGCACGGGGCCAGTGAAGACCAGCAAGAGCTTTCAGGGCTGGCCCCTTCCTTGTGGGAGAAGGAGCCGGACGTTTGCCTTTTCGGAAAGAGGCTCTGCCGAGAACGAGCGCCGTGAGATATGCCGTCTGTGGTTAAGCACAGATGCCCAGTGCTGTTGTGCCTGTGGGTAGGGTGCACGGGGACAGTGAAGACCAGCAAGAGCTTTCAGGGCTGGCCCCTTCCTTGTGGGAGAAGGAGCCGGACGTTTGCCTTTTCGGAAAGAGGCTCTGCCGAGAACGAGCGCCGTGAGATGCTGAGTATCTGGGAAAGCACAGATGCCCAGTGCTGTTGTGCCTGTGGGTACGGTGCACGGGGACAGTGAACACCAGCAAGAGCTTTCAGGGCTGGCCCCTTCCTTGTGGGAGAAGGAGCCGGACGTTTGCCTTTTCGGAAAGAGGCTCTGCCGAGAGCGAACGCCGTGAGATATGCCGTCTAAGGTTAAGCACAGATGCCCAGTGCTGTTGTGCCTGTGGGTAGGGTGCACGGGGACAGTGAAGACCAGCAAGAGCTTTCAGGGGTGGCCCCTTCCTTGTGGGAGAAGGAGCCGGACGTTTGCCTTTTCGGAAAGAGGCTCTGCCGAGAACGAGCGCCGTGAGATGCTGAGTCTCTGGGAAAGCACAGATGCCCAGTGCTGTTGTGCCTGTGGGTAGGGTGCACGGGGCCAGTGAAGACCAGCAAGAGCTTTCAGGGCTGGCCCCTTCCTTGTGGGAGAAGGAGCCGGACGTTTGCCTTTTCGGAAAGAGGCTCTGCCGAGAACGAGCGCCGTGAGATATGCCGTCTGTGGTTAAGCACAGATGCCCAGTGCTGTTGTGCCTGTGGGTAGGGTGCACGGGGCCAGTGAAGACCAGCAAGAGCTTTCAGGGCTGGCCCCTTCCTTGTGGGAGAAGGAGCCGGACGTTTGCCTTTTCGGAAAGAGGCTCTGCCGAGAACGAGCGCCGTGAGATATGCCGTCTGTGGTTAAGCACAGATGCCCAGTGCTGTTGTGCCTGTGGGTAGGGTGCACGGGGACAGTGAAGACCAGCAAGAGCTTTCAGGGCTGGCCCCTTCCTTGTGGGAGAAGGAGCCGGACGTTTGCCTTTTCGGAAAGAGGCTCTGCCGAGAACGAGCGCCGTGAGATATGCCGTCTGTGGTTTAAGGACAGATGCCCAGTGCTGTTGTGCCTGTGGATAGGGTGCACGGGGCCAGTGAAGACCAGCAAGAGCTTTCAGGGCTGGCCCCTTCCTTGTGGGAGAAGGAGCCGGACGTTTGCCTTTTCGGAAAGAGACTCTGCCGAGAACGAGCGCCGTGAGATATGCCGTCTGTGGTTAAGCACAGATGCCCAGTGCTGTTGTGCCTGTGGATAGGGTGCACGGGGCCAGTGAAGACCAGCAAGAGCTTTCAGGGCTGGCCCCTTCCTTGTGGGAGAAGGAGCCGGACGTTTGCCTTTTCGGAAAGAGGCTCTGCCGAGAACGAGCGCCGTGAGATGCTGAGTCTCTGGGAAAGCACAGATGCCCAGTGCTGTTGTGCCTGTGGGTAGGGTGCACGGGGCCAGTGAAGACCAGCAAGAGCTTTCAGGGCTGGCCCCTTCCTTGTGGGAGAAGGAGCCGGACGTTTGCCTTTTCGGAAAGAGGCTCTGCCGAGAACGAGCGCCGTGAGATATGCCGTCTGTGGTTAAGCACAGATGCCCAGTGCTGTTGTGCCTGTGGGTAGGGTGCACGGGGCCAGTGAAGACCAGCAAGAGCTTTCAGGGCTGGCCCCTTCCTTGTGGGAGAAGGAGCCGGACGTTTGCCTTTTCGGAAAGAGGCTCTGCCGAGAACGAGCGCCGTGAGATGCTGAGTCTCTGGGAAAGCACAGATGCCCAGTGCTGTTGTGCCTGTGGGTACGGTGCACGGGGACAGTGAACACCAGCAAGAGCTTTCAGGGCTGGCCCCTTCCTTGTGGGAGAAGGAGCCGGACGTTTGCCTTTTCGGAAAGAGGCTCTGCCGAGAGCGAACGCCGTGAGATATGCCGTCTGCGGTTAAGCACAGATGCCCAGTGCTGTTGTGCCTGTGGGTAGGGTGCACGGGGACAGTGAAGACCAGCAAGAGCTTTCAGGGGTGGCCCCTTCCTTGTGGGAGAAGGAGCCAGACGTTTGCCTTTTCGGAAAGAGGCTCTGCCGAGAACGAGCGCCGTGAGATGCTGAGTCTCTGGGAAAGCACAGATGCCCAGTGCTGTTGTGCCTGTGGGTAGGGTGCACGGGGCCAGTGAAGACCAGCAAGAGCTTTCAGGGCTGGCCCCTTCCTTGTGGGAGAAGGAGCCGGACGTTTGCCTTTTCGGAAAGAGGCTCTGCCGAGAACGAGCGCCGTGAGATATGCCGTCTGTGGTTAAGCACAGATGCCCAGTGCTGTTGTGCCTGTGGGTAGGGTGCACGGGGCCAGTGAAGACCAGCAAGAGCTTTCAGGGCTGGCCCCTTCCTTGTGGGAGAAGGAGCCGGACGTTTGCCTTTTCGGAAAGAGGCTCTGCCGAGAACGAGCGCCGTGACATATGCCGTCTGTGGTTAAGCACAGATGCCCAGTGCTGTTGTGCCTGTGGGTAGGGTGCACGGGGACAGTGAAGACCAGCAAGAGCTTTCAGGGCTGGCCCCTTCCTTGTGGGAGAAGGAGCCGGACGTTTGCCTTTTCGGAAAGAGGCTCTGCCGAGAACGAGCGCCGTGAGATATGCCGTCTGAGGTTAAGCACAGATGCCCATTGCTGTTGTGCCTGTGGGTAGGGTGCACGGGGACGGTGAAGACCAGCAAGAGCTTTCAGGGCTGGCACCTTCCTTGAGGGAGAAGGAACCGGACGTTTGCCTTTCCGGAATGAGGCTCGGCTGAGAACGAGCGCCGTGAGATGTGGCGTCAGTGGGAAAGCACAGATCCCCAGTGCTGTTGTGCCTGTGGATAGGCTGCACGGGGATGGTGAAGACCAGCAAGAGCTTTCAGGGCTGGCACCTTCCTTGTGGGAGAAGGTGCCAGACGTTTGCCTTTTCGGAATGAGGCTCTGCCGAGAACCAGCGCCGTGACTTGTCCCAGTCCTGGGAAAGCACAGAACCCCAGTGCCGTGAGGTGTACCCTTCCTGGGAAAGCTCAGAACCCTACTGCTCTTATGCCTGTGGATAGGCTGCACGGGTACCGTGAAGAACAGCAAGAGCTTTCAGGGCTGGCACCTTCCTTGTGGGAGAAGGAGCCGGACGTTTGCCTTTTCGGAAAGAGGCTCTGCCGAGAACCAGCGCCGTGACGTGTACCTGTCCTGGGAATGCACAGATCCCCAGTGCTGTTGTGCCTGTGGATAGGCTGCACAGGGATGGTGAAGACCAGCAAGAGCTTTCAGGGCTGCCACCTTCCTTAAGAGAGAAGGAGCCGGACGTTTGCCTTTTCGGAAAGAGGCTCTGCCGAGAACGAGCGCCGTGAGATATGCCGTCTGTGGTTAAGCACAGATGCCCAGTGCTGTTGTGCCTGTGGGTAGGGTGCACGGGGACAGTGAAGACCAGCAAGAGCTTTCAGGGGTGGCCCCTTCCTTGTGGGAGAAGGAGCCGGACGTTTGCCTTTTCGGAAAGAGGCTCTGCCGAGAACGAGCGCCGTGAGATATGCCGTCTGCGGTTAAGCACAGATGCCCAGTGCTGTTGTGCCTGTGGGTAGGGTGCACGGGGACAGTGAAGACCAGCAAGAGCTTTCAGGGCTGGCCCCTTCCTTGTGGGAGAAGGAGCCGGACGTTTGCCTTTTCGGAAAGAGGCTCTGCTGAGAGCGAACACAGTGAGATGCTGAGCCTCTGAAAAAGGCACAGATGCCCACTGCTGTTGTGTCTGTGGATAGGGTGCACGGGGACAGTGAAGACCAGCAAGAGCTTTCAGGGCTGGCCCCTTCCTTGTGGGAGAAGGAGCCGGACGTTTGCCTTTTCGGAAAGAGGCTCTGCCGAGAACGAGCGCCGTGAGATATGCCGTCTGTGGTTAAGCACAGATGCCCAGTGCTGTTGTGCCTGTGGGTAGGGTGCACGGGGCCAGTGAAGACCAGCAAGAGCTTTCAGGGCTGGCCCCTTCCTTGTGGGAGAAGGAGCCGGACGTTTGCCTTTTCGGAAAGAGGCTCTGCCAAGAGCGAACGCCGTGAGATGCTGAGTTTCTGGGAAAGCACAGATGCCCAGTGCTGTTGTGCCTGTGGGTAGGGTGCACGGGGCCAGTGAAGACCAGCAAGAGCTTTCAGGGCTGGCCCCTTCCTTGTGGGAGAAGGAGCCGGACGTTTGCCTTTTCGGAAAGAGGCTCTGCCGAGAACGAGCGCCGTGAGATATGCCGTCTGTGGTTAAGCACAGATGCCCAGTGCTGTTGTGCCTGTGGGTAGGGTGCACGGGGACAGTGAAGACCAGCAAGAGCTTTCAGGGCTGGCCCCTTCCTTGTGGGAGAAGGAGCCGGACGTTTGCCTTTTCGGAAAGAGGCTCTGCTGAGAGCGAAAGCAGTGAGATGCTGAGCCTCTGAAAAAGGCACAGATGCCCACTGCTGTTGTGTCTGTGGATAGGGTGCACGGGGACAGTGAAGACCAGCAAGAGCTTTCAGGGCTGGCCCCTTCCTTGTGGGAGAAGGAGCCGGACGTTTGCCTTTTCGGAAAGAGGCTCTGCCGAGAACGAGCGCCGTGAGATATGCCGTCTGTGGTTAAGCACAGATGCCCAGTGCTGTTGTGCCTGTGGGTAGGGTGCACGGGGCCAGTGAAGACCAGCAAGAGCTTTCAGGGCTGGCCCCTTCCTTGTGGGAGAAGGAGCCGGACGTTTGCCTTTTCGGAAAGAGGCTCTGCCAAGAGCGAACGCCGTGAGATGCTGAGTTTCTGGGAAAGCACAGATGCCCAGTGCTGTTGTGCCTGTGGGTAGGGTGCACGGGGCCAGTGAAGACCAGCAAGAGCTTTCAGGGCTGGCCCCTTCCTTGTGGGAGAAGGAGCCGGACGTTTGCCTTTTCGGAAAGAGGCTCTGCCGAGAACGAGCGCCGTGAGATATGCCGTCTGTGGTTAAGCACAGATGCCCAGTGCTGTTGTGCCTGTGGGTAGGGTGCACGGGGCCAGTGAAGACCAGCAAGAGCTTTCAGGGCTGGCCCCTTCCTTGAGGGAGAAGGAGCCGGACGTTTGCCTTTCCGGAATGAGGCTCGGCTGAGAACGAGCGCCGTGAGATGTGGCGTCAGTGGGAAAGCACAGATCCCCAGTGCTGTTGTGCCTGTGGATAGGCTGCACGGGGATGGTGAAGACCAGCAAGAGCTTTCAGGGCTGGCACCTTCCTTGTGGGAGAAGGTGCCAGACGTTTGCCTTTTCGGAATGAGGCTCTGCCGAGAACCAGCGCCGTGACTTGTCCCAGTCCTGGGAAAGCACAGAACCCCAGTGCCGTGAGGTGTACCCTTCCTGGGAAAGCTCAGAACCCTACTGCTCTTATGCCTGTGGATAGGCTGCACGGGTACCGTGAAGAACAGCAAGAGCTTTCAGGGCTGGCACCTTCCTTGTGGGAGAAGGAGCCGGACGTTTGCCTTTTCGGAATGAGGCTCTGCCGAGAACCAGCGCCGTGACGTGTACCTGTCCTAGGAATGCACAGATCCCCAGTGCTGTTGTGCCTGTGGATAGGCTGCACAGGGATGGTGAAGACCAGCAAGAGCTTTCAGGGCTGCCACCTTCCTTAAGAGAGAAGGAGCCGGACGTTTGCCTTTTCGGAATGAGGCTCTGCCGAGAACCAGCGCCGTGAGATGTGGCGTCAGTGGGAAAGCACAGATGCCCAGTGCTGTTGTGCCTGTGGATAGGCTGCACGGTGACAGTGAAGTCCAGCAAGAGCTTTCAGGGCTGGCCCCTTCCTTGTGGGAGAAGGAGCCAGACGTTTGCCTTTTCGGAAAGAGGCTCTGCCGAGAACGAGCGCCGTGAGATATGCCGTCTGTGGTTAAGCACAGATGCCCAGTGCTGTTGTGCCTGTGGATAGGGTGCACTGGGCCAGTGAAGACCAGCAAGAGCTTTCAGGGGTGGCCCCTTCCTTGTGGGAGAAGGAGCCGGACGTTTGCCTTTTCGGAAAGAGGCTCTGCCGAGAACGAGCGCCGTGAGATGCTGAGTCTCTGGGAAAGCACAGATGCCCAGTGCTGTTGTGCCTGTGGGTAGGGTGCACGGGGCCAGTGAAGACCAGCAAGAGCTTTCAGGGCTGGCCCCTTCCTTGTGGGAGAAGGAGCCAGACGTTTGCCTTTTCGGAAAGAGGCTCTGCCGAGAACGAGCGCCGTGAGATGCTGAGTTTCTGGGAAAGCACAGATGCCCAGTGCTGTTGTGCCTGTGGGTAGGGTGCACGGGGCCAGTGAAGACCAGCAAGAGCTTTCAGGGCTGGCCCCTTCCTTGTGGGAGAAGGAGCCGGACGTTTGCCTTTTCGGAAAGAGGCTCTGCCGAGAACGAGCGCCGTGAGATATGCCGTCTGTGGTTAAGCACAGATGCCCAGTGCTGTTGTGCCTGTGGGTAGGGTGCACGGGGACAGTGAAGACCAGCAAGAGCTTTCAGGGCTGGCCCCTTCCTTGTGGGAGAAGGAGCCGGACGTTTGCCTTTTCGGAAAGAGGCTCTGCTGAGAGCGAAAGCAGTGAGATGCTGAGCCTCTGAAAAAGGCACAGATGCCCACTGCTGTTGTGTCTGTGGATAGGGTGCACGGGGACAGTGAAGACCAGCAAGAGCTTTCAGGGCTGGCCCCTTCCTTGTGGGAGAAGGAGCCGGACGTTTGCCTTTTCGGAAAGAGGCTCTGCCGAGAACGAGCGCCGTGAGATATGCCGTCTGTGGTTAAGCACAGATGCCCAGTGCTGTTGTGCCTGTGGGTAGGGTGCACGGGGACAGTGAAGACCAGCAAGAGCTTTCAGGGCTGGCCCCTTCCTTGTGGGAGAAGGAGCCGGACGTTTGCCTTTTCGGAAAGAGGCTCTGCCAAGAGCGAACGCCGTGAGATGCTGAGTTTCTGGGAAAGCACAGATGCCCAGTGCTGTTGTGCCTGTGGGTAGGGTGCACGGGGCCAGTGAAGACCAGCAAGAGCTTTCAGGGCTGGCCCCTTCCTTGTGGGAGAAGGAGCCGGACGTTTGCCTTTTCGGAAAGAGGCTCTGCCGAGAACGAGCGCCGTGAGATATGCCGTCTGTGGTTAAGCACAGATGCCCAGTGCTGTTGTGCCTGTGGGTAGGGTGCACGGGGACAGTGAAGACCAGCAAGAGCTTTCAGGGCTGGCCCCTTCCTTGTGGGAGAAGGAGCCGGACGTTTGCCTTTTCGGAAAGAGGCTCTGCTGAGAGCGAAAGCAGTGAGATGCTGAGCCTCTGAAAAAGGCACAGATGCCCACTGCTGTTGTGCTTGTGGATAGGGTGCACGGGGACAGTGAAGACCAGCAAGAGCTTTCAGGGCTGGCCCCTTCCTTGTGGGAGAAGGAGCCAGACGTTTGCCTTTTCGGAAAGAGGCTCTGCCGAGAACGAGCGCCGTGAGATATGCCGTCTGTGGTTAAGCACAGATGCCCAGTGCTGTTGTGCCTGTGGATAGGATGCACGGGGACAGTGAAGACTAGCAAGAGCTTTCAGGGCTGGCCCCTTCCTTGTGGGAGAAGGAGCCGGACGTTTGCCTTTTCGGAAAGAGGCTCTGCCGAGAACGAGCGCCGTGAGATGCTGAGTCTCTGGGAAAGCACAGATGCCCAGTGCTGTTGTGCCTGTGGGTAGGGTGCACGGGGCCAGTGAAGACCAGCAAGAGCTTTCAGGGCTGGCCCCTTCCTTGTGGGAGAAGGAGCCGGACGTTTGCCTTTTCGGAAAGAGGCTCTGCCGAGAACGAGCGCCGTGAGATATGCCGTCTGAGGTTAAGCACAGATGCCCATTGCTGTTGTGCCTGTGGGTAGGGTGCACGGGGACGGTGAAGACCAGCAAGAGCTTTCAGGGCTGGCACCTTCCTTGAGGGAGAAGGAACCGGACGTTTGCCTTTCCGGAATGAGGCTCGGCTGAGAACGAGCGCCGTGAGATGTGGCGTCAGTGGAAAAGCACAGATCCCCAGTGCTGTTGTGCCTGTGGATAGGCTGCACGGGGATGGTGAAGACCAGCAAGAGCTTTCAGGGCTGGCACCTTCCTTGTGGGAGAAGGTGCCAGACGTTTGCCTTTTCGGAATGAGGCTCTGCCGAGAACCAGCGCCGTGACTTGTCCCAGTCCTGGGAAAGCACAGAACCCCAGTGCCGTGAGGTGTACCCTTCCTGGGAAAGCTCAGAACCCTACTGCTCTTATGCCTGTGGATAGGCTGCACGGGTACCGTGAAGAACAGCAAGAGCTTTCAGGGCTGGCACCTTCCTTGTGGGAGAAGGAGCCGGACGTTTGCCTTTTCGGAATGAGGCTCTGCCGAGAACCAGCGCCGTGACGTGTACCTGTCCTAGGAATGCACAGATCCCCAGTGCTGTTGTGCCTGTGGATAGGCTGCACAGGGATGGTGAAGACCAGCAAGAGCTTTCAGGGCTGCCACCTTCCTTAAGAGAGAAGGAGCCGGACGTTTGCCTTTTCGGAATGAGGCTCTGCCGAGAACCAGCGCCGTGAGATGTGGCGTCAGTGGGAAAGCACAGATCCCCAGTGCTGTTGTGCCTGTGGATAGGCTGCACGGTGACAGTGAAGTCCAGCAAGAGCTTTCAGGGCTGGCCCCTTCCTTGTGGGAGAAGGAGGCGGACGTTTGCCTTTTCGGAAAGAGGCTCTGCCGAGAACGAGCGCCGTGAGATATGCCGTCTGTGGTTAAGCACAGATGCCCAGTGCTGTTGTGCCTGTGGATAGGGTGCACGGGGCCAGTGAAGACCAGCAAGAGCTTTCAGGGCTGGCCCCTTCCTTGTGGGAGAAGGAGCCGGACGTTTGCCTTTTCGGAAAGAGGCTCTGCCGAGAACGAGCGCCGTGAGATGCTGAGTCTCTGGGAAAGCACAGATGCCCAGTGCTGTTGTGCCTGTGGGTAGGGTGCACGGGGCCAGTGAAGACCAGCAAGAGCTTTCAGGGCTGGCCCCTTCCTTGTGGGAGAAGGAGCCAGACGTTTGCCTTTTCGGAAAGAGGCTCTGCCGAGAACGAGCGCCGTGAGATATGCCGTCTGTGGTTAAGCACAGATGCCCAGTGCTGTTGTGCCTGTGGGTAGGGTGCACGGGGCCAGTGAAGACCAGCAAGAGCTTTCAGGGCTGGCCCCTTCCTTCTGGGAGAAGGAGCCGGACGTTTGCCTTTTCGGAAAGAGGCTCTGCCGAGAACGAGCGCCGTGAGATATGCCGTCTGCGGTTAAGCACAGATGCCCAGTGCTGTTGTGCCTGTGGGTAGGGTGCACGGGGACAGTGAAGACCAGCAAGAGCTTTCAGGGCTGGCCCCTTCCTTGTGGGAGAAGGAGCCGGACGTTTGCCTTTTCGGAAAGAGGCTCTGCTGAGAGCGAACACAGTGAGATGCTGAGCCTCTGAAAAAGGCACAGATGCCCACTGCTGTTGTGTCTGTGGATAGGGTGCACGGGGACAGTGAAGACCAGCAAGAGCTTTCAGGGCTGGCCCCTTCCTTGTGGGAGAAGGAGCCGGACGTTTGCCTTTTCGGAAAGAGGCTCTGCCGAGAACGAGCGCCGTGAGATATGCCGTCTGTGGTTAAGCACAGATGCCCAGTGCTGTTGTGCCTGTGGGTAGGGTGCACGGGGCCAGTGAAGACCAGCAAGAGCTTTCAGGGGTGGCCCCTTCCTTGTGGGAGAAGGAGCCGGACGTTTGCCTTTTCGGAAAGAGGCTCTGCCAAGAGCGAACGCCGTGAGATGCTGAGTTTCTGGGAAAGCACAGATGCCCAGTGCTGTTGTGCCTGTGGGTAGGGTGCACGGGGACAGTGAAGACCAGCAAGAGCTTTCAGGGCTGGCCCCTTCCTTGTGGGAGAAGGAGCCGGACGTTTGCCTTTTCGGAAAGAGGCTCTGCCGAGAACGAGCGCCGTGAGATATGCCGTCTGTGGTTAAGCACAGATGCCCAGTGCTGTTGTGCCTGTGGGTAGGGTGCACGGGGACAGTGAAGACCAGCAAGAGCTTTCAGGGCTGGCCCCTTCCTTGTGGGAGAAGGAGCCGGACGTTTGCCTTTTCGGAAAGAGGCTCTGCCGAGAACGAGCGCCGTGAGATGCTGAGTCTCTGGGAAAGCACAGATGCCCAGTGCTGTTGTGCCTGTGGGTAGGGTGCACGGGGACAAAGAAGACCAGCAAGAGCTTTCAGGGCTGGCCCCTTCCTTGTGGGAGAAGGAGCCGGACGTTTGCCTTTTCGGAAAGAGGCTCTGCCGAGAACGAGCGCCGTGAGATGCTGAGTCTCTGGGAAAGCACAGATGCCCAGTGCTGTTGTGCCTGTGGGTAGGGTGCACGGGGACAAAGAAGACCAGCAAGAGCTTTCAGGGCTGGCCCCTTCCTTGTGGGAGAAGGAGCCGGACGTTTGCCTTTTCGGAAAGAGGCTCTGCCGAGAACGAGCGCCATGAGATGCTGAGTCTCTGGGAAAGCACAGATGCCCAGTGCTGTTGTGCCTGTGGGTAGGGTGCACGGGGATAGTGAAGACCAGCAAGAGCTTTCAGGGCTGGCCCCTTCCTTGTGGGAGAAGGAGCCAGACGTTTGCCTTTTCGGAAAGAGGCTCTGCCGAGAACGAGCGCCGTGAGATATGCCGTCTGTGGTTAAGCACAGATGCCCAGTGCTGTTGTGCCTGTGGGTAGGGTGCACGGGGCCAGTGAAGACCAGCAAGAGCTTTCAGGGCTGGCCCCTTCCTTGTGGGAGAAGGAGCCGGACGTTTGCCTTTTCGGAAAGAGGCTCTGCCGAGAACGAGCGCCGTGAGATGCTGAGTCTCTGGGAAAGCACAGATGCCCAGTGCTGTTGTGCCTGTGGGTAGGGTGCACGGGGCCAGTGAAGACCAGCAAGAGCTTTCAGGGCTGGCCCCTTCCTTGTGGGAGAAGGAGCCGGACGTTTGCCTTTTCGGAAAGAGGCTCTGCCGAGAACGAGCGCCGTGAGATATGCCGTCTGTGGTTAAGCACAGATGCCCAGTGCTGTTGTGCCTATTCATAGGGTGCACGGGGCCAGTGAAGACCAGCAAGAGCTTTCAGGGCTGGCCCCTTCCTTGTGGGAGAAGGAGCCAGACGTTTGCCTTTTCGGAAAGAGGCTCTGCCGAGAACGAGCGCCGTGAGATATGCCGTCAGTGGTTAAGCACAGATGCCCAGTGCTGTTGTGCCTGTGGATAGGGTGCACGGGGCCAGTGAAGACCAGCAAGAGCTTTCAGGGCTGGCCCCTTCCTTGTGGGAGAAGGAGCCGGACGTTTGCCTTTTCGGAAAGAGGCTCTGCCGAGAACGAGCGCCGTGAGATGCTGAGTCTCTGGGAAAGCACAGATGCCCAGTGCTGTTGTGCCTGTGGGTAGGGCGCACGGGGACAGTGAAGACCAGCAAGAGCTTTCAGGGCTGGCCCCTTCCTTGTGGGAGAAGGAGCTGGACGTTTGCCTTTTCGGAAAGAGGCTCTGCCGAGAACGAGCGCCGTGAGATATGCCGTCTGTGGTTAAGCACAGATGCCCAGTGCTGTTGTGCCTGTGGGTAGGGTGCACGGGGCCAGTGAAGACCAGCAAGACCTTTCAGGGCTGGCCCCTTCCTTGTGGGAGAAGGAGCCGGACGTTTGCCTTTTCGGAAAGAGGCTCTGCCGAGAACGAGCGCCGTGAGATGCTGAGTCTCTGGGAAAGCACAGATGCCCAGTGCTGTTGTGCCTGTGGGTAGGGTGCACGGGGACAGTGAAGACCAGCAAGAGCTTTCAGGGCTGGCCCCTTCCTTGTGGGAGAAGGAGCCGGACGTTTGCCTTTTCGGAAAGAGGCTCTGCCGAGAGCGAACGCCGTGAGATATGCCGTCTGTGGTTAAGCACAGATGTCCAGTGCTGTTGTGCCTATTCATAGGGTGCACGGGGCCAGTGAAGACCAGCAAGAGCTTTCAGGGCTGGCCCCTTCCTTGTGGGAGAAGGAGCCGGACGTTTGCCTTTTCGGA
Source organism: Haliaeetus albicilla (assembly GCF_947461875.1). Lineage (NCBI taxonomy): Eukaryota > Metazoa > Chordata > Aves > Accipitriformes > Accipitridae > Haliaeetus > Haliaeetus albicilla. The sequence continues at coordinate 11,582,353 of NC_091498.1, forward strand.
AAGAGGCTCTGCCGAGAACGAGCGCCGTGAGATATGCCGTCTGTGGTTAAGCACAGATGCCCAGTGCTGTTGTGCCTGTGGGTAGGGTGCACGGGGCCAGTGAAGACCAGCAAGAGCTTTCAGGGCTGGCCCCTTCCTTGTGGGAGAAGGAGCCGGACGTTTGCCTTTTCGGAAAGAGGCTCTGCTGAGAGCGAACGCAGTGAGATGCTGAGCCTCTGAAAAAGGCACAGATGCCCACTGCTGTTGTGCCTGTGGATAGGGTGCACAGGGACAGTGAAGACCAGCAAGAGCTTTCAGGGCTGGCCCCTTCCTTGTGGGAGAAGGAGCCGGACGTTTGCCTTTTCGGAAAGAGGCTCTGCCGAGAACGAGCGCCGTGAGATGCTGAGTCTCTGGGAAAGCACAGATGCCCAGTGCTGTTGTGCCTGTGGGTAGGGTGCACGGGGACAAAGAAGACCAGCAAGAGCTTTCAGGGCTGGCCCCTTCCTTGTGGGAGAAGGAGCCAGACGTTTGCCTTTTCGGAAAGAGGCTCTGCCGAGAACGAGCGCCGTGAGATATGCCGTCTGTGGTTAAGCACAGATGCCCAGTGCTGTTGTGCCTGTGGGTAGGGTGCACGGGGACAGTGAAGACCAGCAAGAGCTTTCAGGGCTGGCCCCTTCCTTCTGGGAGAAGGAGCCGGACGTTTGCCTTTTCGGAAAGAGGCTCTGCCGAGAACGAGCGCCGTGAGATATGCCGTCTGCGGTTAAGCACAGATGCCCAGTGCTGTTGTGCCTGTGGGTAGGGTGCACGGGGACAGTGAAGACCAGCAAGAGCTTTCAGGGCTGGCCCCTTCCTTGTGGGAGAAGGAGCCGGACGTTTGCCTTTTCGGAAAGAGGCTCTGCTGAGAGCGAACACAGTGAGATGCTGAGCCTCTGAAAAAGGCACAGATGCCCACTGCTGTTGTGTCTGTGGATAGGGTGCACGGGGACAGTGAAGACCAGCAAGAGCTTTCAGGGCTGGCCCCTTCCTTGTGGGAGAAGGAGCCGGACGTTTGCCTTTTCGGAAAGAGGCTCTGCCGAGAACGAGCGCCGTGAGATGCTGAGTCTCTGGGAAAGCACAGATGCCCAGTGCTGTTGTGCCTGTGGGTAGGGTGCACGGGGACAAAGAAGACCAGCAAGAGCTTTCAGGGCTGGCGCCTTCCTTGTGGGAGAAGGAGCCGGACGTTTGCCTTTTCGGAAAGAGGCTCTGCCGAGAACGAGCGCCATGAGATGCTGAGTCTCTGGGAAAGCACAGATGCCCAGTGCTGTTGTGCCTGTGGGTAGGGTGCACGGGGATAGTGAAGACCAGCAAGAGCTTTCAGGGCTGGCCCCTTCCTTGTGGGAGAAGGAGCCAGACGTTTGCCTTTTCGGAAAGAGGCTCTGCCGAGAACGAGCGCCGTGAGATATGCCGTCTGTGGTTAAGCACAGATGCCCAGTGCTGTTGTGCCTGTGGGTAGGGTGCACGGGGCCAGTGAAGACCAGCAAGAGCTTTCAGGGCTGGCCCCTTCCTTGTGGGAGAAGGAGCCGGACGTTTGCCTTTTCGGAAAGAGGCTCTGCCGAGAACGAGCGCCGTGAGATGCTGAGTCTCTGGGAAAGCACAGATGCCCAGTGCTGTTGTGCCTGTGGATAGGGTGCACGGGGCCAGTGAAGACCAGCAAGAGCTTTCAGGGCTGGCCCCTTCCTTGTGGGAGAAGGAGCCGGACGTTTGCCTTTTCGGAAAGAGGCTCTGCCGAGAACGAGCGCCGTGAGATATGCCGTCAGTGGTTAAGCACAGATGCCCAGTGCTGTTGTGCCTGTGGATAGGGTGCACGGGGCCAGTGAAGACCAGCAAGAGCTTTCAGGGCTGGCCCCTTCCTTGTGGGAGAAGGAGCCGGACGTTTGCCTTTTCGGAAAGAGGCTCTGCCGAGAACGAGCGCCGTGAGATGCTGAGTCTCTGGGAAAGCACAGATGCCCAGTGCTGTTGTGCCTGTGGGTAGGGCGCACGGGGACAGTGAAGACCAGCAAGAGCTTTCAGGGCTGGCCCCTTCCTTGTGGGAGAAGGAGCCGGACGTTTGCCTTTTCGGAAAGAGGCTCTGCCGAGAGCGAACGCCGTGAGATATGCCGTCTGTGGTTAAGCACAGATGTCCAGTGCTGTTGTGCCTATTCATAGGGTGCACGGGGCCAGTGAAGACCAGCAAGAGCTTTCAGGGCTGGCCCCTTCCTTGTGGGAGAAGGAGCCGGACGTTTGCCTTTTCGGAAAGAGGCTCTGCCGAGAACGAGCGCCGTGAGATATGCCGTCTGTGGTTAAGCACAGATGCCCAGTGCTGTTGTGCCTGTGGGTAGGGTGCACGGGGCCAGTGAAGACCAGCAAGAGCTTTCAGGGCTGGCCCCTTCCTTGTGGGAGAAGGAGCCGGACGTTTGCCTTTTCGGAAAGAGGCTCTGCTGAGAGCGAACGCAGTGAGATGCTGAGCCTCTGAAAAAGGCACAGATGCCCACTGCTGTTGTGCCTGTGGATAGGGTGCACAGGGACAGTGAAGACCAGCAAGAGCTTTCAGGGCTGGCCCCTTCCTTGTGGGAGAAGGAGCCGGACGTTTGCCTTTTCGGAAAGAGGCTCTGCCGAGAACGAGCGCTGTGAGATGCTGAGCCTCTGAAAAAGGCACAGATGCCCACTGCTGTTGTGCCTGTGGATAGGGTGCACGGGGACAGTGAAGACCAGCAAGAGCTTTCAGGGCTGGCCCCTTCCTTGTGGGAGAAGGAGCCGGACGTTTGCCTTTTCGGAAAGAGGCTCTGCCGAGAACGAGCGCCGTGAGATATGCTGTCTGTGGTTAAGCACAGATGCCCAGTGCTGCTGTGCCTGTGGATAGGGTGCACGGGGACAGTGAAGACCAGCAAGAGCTTTCAGGGCTGGCCCCTTCCTTGTGGGAGAAGGAGCCGGACGTTTGCCTTTTCGGAAAGAGGCTCTGCCGAGAGCGAACGCCGTGAGATATGCCGTCTGTGGTTAAGCACAGATGTCCAGTGCTGCTGTGCCTGTGGGTAGGGTGCACGGGGCCAGTGAAGACCAGCAAGAGCTTTCAGGGCTGGCCCCTTCCTTGTGGGAGAAGGAGCCGGACGTTTGCCTTTTCGGAAAGAGGCTCTGCCGAGAACGAGCGCAGTGAGATGCTGAGCCTCTGAAAAAGGCACAGATGCCCAGTGCTGTTGTGCCTGTGGATAGGGTGCACGGGGACAGTGAAGACCAGCAAGAGCTTTCAGGGCTGGCCCCTTCCTTGTGGGAGAAGGAGCCGGACGTTTGCCTTTTCGGAAAGAGGCTCTGCCGAGAACGAGCGCTGTGAGATATGCCGTCTGTGGTTAAGCACAGATGCCCACTGCTGTTGTGCCTGTGGGTAGGGTGCACGGGGCCAGTGAAGACCAGCAAGAGCTTTCAGGGCTGGCCCCTTCCTTGTGGGAGAAGGAGCCGGACGTTTGCCTTTTCGGAAAGAGGCTCTGCCGAGAACGAACGCCGTGAGATGCTGAGCCTCTGAAAAAGGCACAGATGCCCACTGCTGTTGTGCCTGTGGGTAGGGTGCACGGGGACAGTGAAGACCAGCAAGAGCTTTCAGGGCTGGCCCCTTCCTTGTGGGAGAAGGAGCCGGACGTTTGCCTTTTCGGAAAGAGGCTCTGCCGAGAACGAGCGCCGTGAGATATGCCGTCTGTGGTTAAGCACAGATGCCCATTGCTGCTGTGCCTGTGGATAGGGTGCACGGGGCCAGTGAAGACCAGCAAGAGCTTTCAGGGCTGGCCCCTTCCTTGTGGGAGAAGGAGCCGGACGTTTGCCTTTTCGGAAAGAGGCTCTGCCGAGAACGAGCGCCGTGAGATATGCCGTCTGTGGTTAAGCACAGATGCCCAGTGCTGTTGTGCCTGTGGGTAGGGTGCACGGGGACAGTGAAGACCAGCAAGAGCTTTCAGGGCTGGCCCCTTCCTTGTGGGAGAAGGAGCCGGACGTTTGCCTTTTCGGAAAGAGGCTCTGCCGAGAACGAGCGCCGTCAGATGCTGAGTCTCTGAAAAAGGCACAGATGCCCACTGCTGTTGTGCCTGTGGATAGGGTGCACGGGGCCAGTGAAGACCAGCAAGAGCTTTCACGGCTGGCCCCTTCCTTGTGGGAGAAGGAGCCAGACGTTTGCCTTTTCGGAAAGAGGCTCTGCCGAGAACGAGCGCCGTGAGATATGCCGTCTGTGGTTAAGCACAGATGCCCAGTGCTGTTGTGCCTGTGGGTAGGGTGCACGGGGCCAGTGAAGACCAGCAAGAGCTTTCAGGGCTGGCCCCTTCCTTGTGGGAGAAGGAGCCAGACGTTTGCCTTTTCGGAAAGAGGCTCTGCTGAGAGCGAACGCAGTGAGATGCTGAGCCTCTGAAAAAGGCACAGATGCCCACTGCTGTTGTGCTTGTGGATAGGGTGCACGGGGACAGTGAAGACCAGCAAGAGCTTTCAGGGCTGGCCCCTTCCTTGTGGGAGAAGGAGCCAGACGTTTGCCTTTTCGGAAAGAGGCTCTGCCGAGAACGAGCGCCGTGAGATATGCCGTCTGTGGTTAAGCACAGATGCCCAGTGCTGTTGTGCCTGTGGATAGGGTGCACGGGGACAGTGAAGACCAGCAAGAGCTTTCAGGGCTGGCCCCTTCCTTGTGGGAGAAGGAGCCGGACGTTTGCCTTTTCGGAAAGAGGCTCTGCCGAGAACGAGCGCCGTGAGATGCTGAGTTTCTGGTTAAGCAAAGATGCCCAGTGCTGTTGTGCCTGTGGTTAGGGTGCACGGGGCCAGTGAAGACCAGCAAGAGCTTTCAGGGCTGGCCCCTTCCTTGTGGGAGAAGGAGCCGGACGTTTGCCTTTTCGGAAAGAGGCTCTGCCGAGAACGAGCGCCGTGAGATATGCCGTCTGTGGTTAAGCACAGATGCCCAGTGCTGTTGTGCCTGTGGGTAGGGTGCACGGGGCCAGTGAAGACCAGCAAGAGCTTTCAGGGCTGGCCCCTTCCTTGTGGGAGAAGGAGCCGGACGTTTGCCTTTTCGGAAAGAGGCTCTGCCGAGAACGAGCGCCATGAGATGCTGAGTCTCTGGGAAAGCACAGATGCCCAGTGCTGTTGTGCCTGTGGGTAGGGTGCACGGGGATAGTGAAGACCAGCAAGAGCTTTCAGGGCTGGCCCCTTCCTTGTGGGAGAAGGAGCCAGACGTTTGCCTTTTCGGAAAGAGGCTCTGCCGAGAACGAGCGCCGTGAGATATGCCGTCTGTGGTTAAGCACAGATGCCCAGTGCTGTTGTGCCTGTGGGTAGGGTGCACGGGGCCAGTGAAGACCAGCAAGAGCTTTCAGGGCTGGCCCCTTCCTTGTGGGAGAAGGAGCCGGACGTTTGCCTTTTCGGAAAGAGGCTCTGCCGAGAACGAGCGCCGTGAGATGCTGAGTCTCTGGGAAAGCACAGATGCCCAGTGCTGTTGTGCCTGTGGGTAGGGTGCACGGGGCCAGTGAAGACCAGCAAGAGCTTTCAGGGCTGGCCCCTTCCTTGTGGGAGAAGGAGCCGGACGTTTGCCTTTTCGGAAAGAGGCTCTGCCGAGAACGAGCGCCGTGAGATATGCCGTCTGTGGTTAAGCACAGATGCCCAGTGCTGTTGTGCCTATTCATAGGGTGCACGGGGCCAGTGAAGACCAGCAAGAGCTTTCAGGGCTGGCCCCTTCCTTGTGGGAGAAGGAGCCAGACGTTTGCCTTTTCGGAAAGAGGCTCTGCCGAGAACGAGCGCCGTGAGATATGCCGTCTGTGGTTAAGCACAGATGCCCAGTGCTGTTGTGCCTGTGGGTAGGGTGCACGGGGCCAGTGAAGACCAGCAAGAGCTTTCAGGGCTGGCCCCTTCCTTGTGGGAGAAGGAGCCGGACGTTTGCCTTTTCGGAAAGAGGCTCTGCTGAGAGCGAACGCAGTGAGATGCTGATTCTCTGAAAAAGGCACAGATGCCCACTGCTGTTGTGCCTGTGGATAGGGTGCACAGGGACAGTGAAGACCAGCAAGAGCTTTCAGGGCTGGCCCCTTCCTTGTGGGAGAAGGAGCCGGACGTTTGCCTTTTCGGAAAGAGGCTCTGCCGAGAACGAGCGCTGTGAGATGCTGAGCCTCTGAAAAAGGCACAGATGCCCACTGCTGTTGTGCCTGTGGATAGGGTGCACGGGGACAGTGAAGACCAGCAAGAGCTTTCAGGGCTGGCCCCTTCCTTGTGGGAGAAGGAGCCGGACGTTTGCCTTTTCGGAAAGAGGCTCTGCCGAGAACGAGCGCCGTGAGATATGCTGTCTGTGGTTAAGCACAGATGCCCAGTGCTGCTGTGCCTGTGGATAGGGTGCACGGGGACAGTGAAGACCAGCAAGAGCTTTCAGGGCTGGCCCCTTCCTTGTGGGAGAAGGAGCCGGACGTTTGCCTTTTCGGAAAGAGGCTCTGCCGAGAGCGAACGCCGTGAGATATGCCGTCTGTGGTTAAGCACAGATGTCCAGTGCTGTTGTGCCTGTGGGTAGGGTGCACGGGGCCAGTGAAGACCAGCAAGAGCTTTCAGGGCTGGCCCCTTCCTTGTGGGAGAAGGAGCCGGACGTTTGCCTTTTCGGAAAGAGGCTCTGCCGAGAACGAGCGCAGTGAGATGCTGAGCCTCTGAAAAAGGCACAGATGCCCAGTGCTGTTGTTCCTGTGGATAGGGTGCACGGGGACAGTGAAGACCAGCAAGAGCTTTCAGGGCTGGCCCCTTCCTTGTGGGAGAAGGAGCCGGACGTTTGCCTTTTCGGAAAGAGGCTCTGCCGAGAACGAGCGCTGTGAGATATGCCGTCTGTGGTTAAGCACAGATGCCCACTGCTGTTGTGCCTGTGGGTAGGGTGCACGGGGCCAGTGAAGACCAGCAAGAGCTTTCAGGGCTGGCCCCTTCCTTGTGGGAGAAGGAGCCGGACGTTTGCCTTTTCGGAAAGAGGCTCTGCCGAGAACGAACGCCGTGAGATGCTGAGCCTCTGAAAAAGGCACAGATGCCCACTGCTGTTGTGCCTGTGGGTAGGGTGCACGGGGACAGTGAAGACCAGCAAGAGCTTTCAGGGCTGGCCCCTTCCTTGTGGGAGAAGGAGCCGGACGTTTGCCTTTTCGGAAAGAGGCTCTGCCGAGAACGAGCGCCGTGAGATATGCCGTCTGTGGTTAAGCACAGATGCCCATTGCTGCTGTGCCTGTGGATAGGGTGCACGGGGACAGTGAAGACCAGCAAGAGCTTTCAGGGCTGGCCCCTTCCTTGTGGGAGAAGGAGCCGGACGTTTGCCTTTTCGGAAAGAGGCTCTGCCGAGAACGAGCGCCGTGAGATATGCCGTCTGTGGTTAAGCACAGATGCCCAGTGCTGTTGTGCCTGTGGGTAGGGTGCACGGGGACAGTGAAGACCAGCAAGAGCTTTCAGGGCTGGCCCCTTCCTTGTGGGAGAAGGAGCCGGACGTTTGCCTTTTCGGAAAGAGGCTCTGCCGAGAACGAGCGCCGTCAGATGCTGAGTCTCTGAAAAAGGCACAGATGCCCACTGCTGTTGTGCCTGTGGATAGGGTGCACGGGGCCAGTGAAGACCAGCAAGAGCTTTCACGGCTGGCCCCTTCCTTGTGGGAGAAGGAGCCAGACGTTTGCCTTTTCGGAAAGAGGCTCTGCCGAGAACGAGCGCCGTGAGATATGCCGTCTGTGGTTAAGCACAGATGCCCAGTGCTGTTGTGCCTGTGGGTAGGGTGCACGGGGCCAGTGAAGACCAGCAAGAGCTTTCAGGGCTGGCCCCTTCCTTGTGGGAGAAGGAGCCAGACGTTTGCCTTTTCGGAAAGAGGCTCTGCTGAGAGCGAACGCAGTGAGATGCTGAGCCTCTGAAAAAGGCACAGATGCCCACTGCTGTTGTGCTTGTGGATAGGGTGCACGGGGACAGTGAAGACCAGCAAGAGCTTTCAGGGCTGGCCCCTTCCTTGTGGGAGAAGGAGCCAGACGTTTGCCTTTTCGGAAAGAGGCTCTGCCGAGAACGAGCGCCGTGAGATATGCCGTCTGTGGTTAAGCACAGATGCCCAGTGCTGTTGTGCCTGTGGATAGGGTGCACGGGGACAGTGAAGACCAGCAAGAGCTTTCAGGGCTGGCCCCTTCCTTGTGGGAGAAGGAGCCGGACGTTTGCCTTTTCGGAAAGAGGCTCTGCCGAGAACGAGCGCCGTGAGATGCTGAGTCTCTGGTTAAGCAAAGATGCCCAGTGCTGTTGTGCCTGTGGTTAGGGTGCACGGGGCCAGTGAAGACCAGCAAGAGCTTTCAGGGCTGGCCCCTTCCTTGTGGGAGAAGGAGCCGGACGTTTGCCTTTTCGGAAAGAGGCTCTGCCGAGAACGAGCGCCGTGAGATATGCCGTCTGTGGTTAAGCACAGATGCCCAGTGCTGTTGTGCCTGTGGGTAGGGTGCACGGGGACAGTGAAGACCAGCAAGAGCTTTCAGGGCTGGCCCCTTCCTTGTGGGAGAAGGAGCCGGACGTTTGCCTTTTCGGAAAGAGGCTCTGCCGAGAACGAGCGCCGTGAGATATGCCGTCTGAGGTTAAGCACAGATGCCCATTGCTGTTGTGCCTGTGGGTAGGGTGCACGGGGACGGTGAAGACCAGCAAGAGCTTTCAGGGCTGGCCCCTTCCTTGAGGGAGAAGGAACCGGACGTTTGCCTTTTCGGAATGAGGCTCTGCCGAGAACCAGCGCCGTGACGTGTACCTGTCCTGGGAATGCACAGATCCCCAGTGCTGTTGTGCCTGTGGATAGGCTGCACAGGGATGGTGAAGACCAGCAAGAGCTTTCAGGGCTGCCACCTTCCTTAAGAAAGAAGGAGCCGGACGTTTGCCTTTTCGGAATGAGGCTCTGCCGAGAACCAGCGCCGTGAGATGTGGCGTCAGTGGGAAAGCACAGATCCCCAGTGCTGTTGTGCCTGTGGATAGGCTGCACGGTGACAGTGAAGTCCAGCAAGAGCTTTCAGGGCTGGCACCTTCCTTGTGGGAGAAGGAGCCAGACGTTTGCCTTTTCGGAATGAGGCTCGGCTGAGAACAAGCGATTCGAGATGTGCCGTCTGTTGGAAAGCACAGATCCCCAGTGCTGTTGTGCCTGTGGATAGGCTGCACGGGGACGGTGAAGACCAGCAAGAGCTGTCAGGGCTGGCACCTTCCTTACGAGAGAAGGAGCCGGATGTTTGCCTTTTCGGAAAGCGGCTCTGCTGAGAACGAGCGCCGTGAGATATGGCGTCAGCGGGAAAGCACAGATCCCTAGTGCTGTTGTGCCTTTGCATAGGTTGCATGGGGACGGTGAAGACCAGCAAGAGCTTTCAGGGCTGGCACCTTCCTTGTGGGAGAAGGTGCCAGACGTTTGCCTTTTCGGAATGCGGCTCTGCCGAGAACGAGCGCCATGACTTGTCCCATTCCTGGGAAAGCACAGATCCCCAGTGCTGTTGTGCCTTTTTATAGGCTGCATGGGGACGGTGAAGACCAGCAAGAGCTTTCAGGGCTGGCACCTTCCTTGTGGGAGAAGGTGCCAGACGTTTGCCTTTTCGGAATGCGGCTCTGCCGAGAACGAGCGCCATGACTTGTCCCATTCCTGGGAAAGCACAGATCCCCAGTGCTGTTGTGCCTTTTTATAGGCTGCATGGGGACGGTGAAGACCAGCGAGAGCTTTCAGGGCTGGCAGCTTCCTTGTGGGAGAAGGAGCCAGATGTTTGCCTTTTTGGATTTAGGCTCGGCTGAGAACGAGCGATTCGAGATGTGCCGTCTGTTGGAAAGCACAGATCCCCAGTGCTGTTGTGCCTGTGGATAGGCTGCACGGTGACAGTGAAGTCCAGCAAGAGCTGTCAGGGCTGGCAGCTTCCTTGTGGGAGAAGGAGCCGGACGTTTGCCTTTTCGGAATGAGGCTCTGCCCAGAACCTGCACCGTGACGTGTACCTTTCCAGGGAAAGCAGAGATCCCCAGTGCTGTTGTGCCTGTGGATAGGTTGCATGGGGACGGTGAAGTCCAGCAAGAGCTTTCAGGGCTGCCATCTTCCTTGTGGGAGAAGGAGCCGGACGTTTGCCTTTTCGGAATGAGGCTCGGCTGAGAACGAGCGATTCGAGATGTGCCGTCTGTTGGAAAGCAGAGATCCCCAGTGCTGTTGTGCCTGTGGATAGGCTGCACGGGGACGGTGAAGACCAGCAAGAGCTTTCAGGGCTGGCACCTTCCTTGTGGGAGAAGGAGCCGGACGTTTGCCTTTTCGGAAAGAGGCTCTGCCGAGCACCTGCACCGTGACGTGTACCGTTCCTGGGAAAGCACAGATCCCCAGTGCTGTTGTGCCTGTGGATAGGCTGCACGGGTACCGTGAAGACCAGCAAGAGCTTTCAGGGCTGGCACCTTCCTTGAGGAAGAAGGAGCCGGACGTTTGCCTTTTCGGAAATACGCTCTGCCGAGACCAGGGCCGTGAGGTTTACCCTTCCTGGGAATGCACAGATCCCCAGTGCTGTTGTGCCTGTGGATAGGCTGCACGGGGACGGTGAAGACCAGCAAGAGCTTTCAGGGCTGGCAGCTTCCTTGTGGGAGAAGGATTCGGACGTTTGCCTTTTCGGAATGAGGCTCTGTCGAGAACCAGCGCCGTGAGATGTGGCGTCAGTGGGAAAGCACAGATCCCCAGTGCTGTTGTGCCTGTGGATAGGCTGCACGGTGACAGTGAAGTCCAGCAAGAGCTGTCAGGGCTGGCAGCTTCCTTGTGGGAGAAGGAGCCGGACGTTTGCCTTTTCGGAATGAGGCTCTGCCCAGAACCTGCACCGTGACGTGTACCTTTCCAGGGAAAGCAGAGATCCCCAGTGCTGTTGTGCCTGTGGATAGGTTGCATGGGGACGGTGAAGCCCAGCAAGAGCTGTCAGGGCTGCCACCTTCCTTGTGGGAGAAGGAGCCGGACGTTTGCCTTTTCGGAATGAGGCTCGGCTGAGAACGAGCGATTCGAGATGTGCCGTCTGTTGGAAAGCAGAGATCCCCAGTGCTGTTGTGCCTGTGGATAGGCTGCACGGGGACGGTGAAGACCAGCAAGAGCTTTCAGGGCTGGCACCTTCCTTGTGGGAGAAGGAGCCGGACGTTTGCCTTTTCGGAAAGCGGCTCTGCTGAGAACGAGCGCCATGACTTGTCCCATTCCTGGGAAAGCACAGATCCCCAGTGCTGTTGTTCCTTTTTATAGGCTGCATGGGGACGGTGAAGGCCAGCAAGAGCTTTCAGGGCTGCCACCTTCCTTGAGGAAGAAGGAGCCGGATGTTTGCCTTTTCGGAAATACGCTCTGCCGAGACCAGGGCCGTGAGATGTGGCGTCAGTGGGAAAGCACAGATCCCCAGTGCTGTTGTGCCTGTGGATAGGCTGCACAGGGATGGTGAAGACCAGCAAGAGCTTTCAGGGCTGCCGCCTTCCTTGAGGAAGAAGGAGCCAGACGTCTGCCTTTTCGGAATGAGGCTCTGCCTAGAACCAGCGCCGTGACGTGTACCTGTCCTGGGAATGCACAGATCCCCAGTGCTGTTGTGCCTGTGGATAGGCTGCACAGGGATGGTGAAGACCAGCAAGAGCTTTCAGGGCTGCCACCTTCCTTAAGAGAGAGGAGCCGGACGTTTGCCTTTTCGGAATGAGGCTCTGCCGAGAACCAGCGCCGTGAGATGTGGCGTCAGTGGGAAAGCACAGATCCCCAGTGCTGTTGTGCCTGTGGATAGGCTGCATGGGGACGGTGAAGACCAGCAAGAGCTTTCAGGGCTGCCACCTTCCTTGAGGAAGAAGGAGCCGGACGTTTGCCTTTTCGGAAAGAGGCTCTGCTGAGAACGAGCGCCGTGAGATGTGGCGTCAGCGGGAAAGCACAGATCCCTAGTGCTGTTGTGCCTTTGGATAGGTTGCATGGGGACGGTGAAGACCAGCAAGAGCTTTCAGGGCTGCCACCTTCCTTGAGGAAGAAGGAGCCGGACGTTTGCCTTTTCGGAATGAGGCTCTGCCGAGAACCAGCGCCGTGAGATGTGGCGTCAGTGGGAAAGCACAGATCCCTAGTGCTCTTGTGCCTGTGGATAGGCTGCACGGGGATGGTGAAGAGCAGCAAGAGCTTTCAGGGCTGGCACCTTCCTTGAGGGAGAAGGTGCCAGACGTTTGCCTTTTCGGAATGAAGCTCTGCCGAAAACGAGCGCCGTGACGTGTACCTGTCCTGAGAATGCACAGATCCCCAGTGCTGTTGTGCCTGTGGATAGGCTGCACGGGGATGGTGAAGATCAGCAAGAGCTTTCAGGGCTGGCAGCTTCCTTGTGGGAGAAGGAGCTAGACGTTTGCGTTTTTGGATTGAGGCTCGGCTAAGAACGAGCGATTCGAGATGTGCCGTCTGTTGGAAAGCACAGATCCCCAGTGCTGTTGTGCCTGTGGGTAGGGTGCACGGTGACAGTGAAGTCCAGCAAGAGCTGTCAGGGCTGGCAGCTTCCTTGTGGGAGAAGGAGCCGGACGTTTGCCTTTTCGGAATGAGGCTCTGCCCAGAACCTGCACCGTGATGTGTACCGTTCCTGGGAAAGCAGAGATCCCCAGTGCTGTTGTGCCTTTTTATAGGCTGCACGGGTGCCGTGAAGACCAGCAAGAGCTTTCAGGGCTGCCACCTTCCTTGAGGAAGAAGGAGCCGGACGTTTGCCTTTTCGGAATACGCTCTGCCGAGACCAGGGCCGTGAGGTTTACCCTTCCTGGGAAAGCACAGAACCCTAGTGCTCTTATGCCTGTGGATAGGCTGCACAGGGATGGTGAAGACCAGCAAGAGCTTTCAGGGCTGGCACCTTCCTTGAGGAAGAAGGAGCCAGACGTTTGCCTTTTCGGAATGAGGCTCTGCCGAGAACGAGCGCCGTGACGTATACCTGTCCTGGGAATGCACAGATCCCCAGTGCTGTTGTGCCTGTGGATAGGCTGCACGGGGACGGTGAAGACCAGCAAGAGCTTTCAGGGCTGCCACCTTCCTTAAGATAGAAGGAACCGGACGTTGGCCTTTTCGGTATGAGGCTCTGCCGAGAACCAGCGCCGTGAGATGTGGCGTCAGTGGGACAGCACAGATCCCCAGTGCTGTTGTGCCTGTGGATAGGCTGCACGGTGACAGTGAAGTCCAGCAAGAGCTGTCAGGGCTGGCAGCTTCCTTGTGGGAGAAGGAGCCGGACGTTTGCCTTTTCGGAATGAGGCTCTGCCCAGAACCTGCACCGTGACGTGTACCTTTCCAGGGAAAGCAGAGATCCCCAGTGCTGTTGTGCCTCTGGATAGGCTGCACGGGTACCGTGTAGAACAGCAAGAGCTGTCAGGGCTGGCACCTTCCTTGTGGGAGAAGGAGCCGGACGTTTGCCTTTTCGGAATGAGGCTCGGCTGACAACGAGCGATTCGAGATGTGCCGTCTGTTGGAAAGCACAGATCCCCAGTGTTGTTGTGCCTGTGGATAGGCTGCACAGGGATGGTGAAGACCAGCAAGAGCTTTCAGGGCTGCCACCTTCCTTAAGAGAGAAGGAGCCGGACGTTTGCCTTTTCGGAATGAGGCTCTGCCGAGAACAAGCGCCGTGAGATTTGGCGTCAGTGGGAAAGCACAGATCCCTAGTGCTGTTGTGCCTTTGGATAGGTTGCATGGGGACGGTGAAGACCAGCAAGAGCTTTCAGGGCTGGCACCTTCCTTGTGGGAGAAGGAGCCGGACGTTTGCCTTTTCGGAAAGAGGCTCTGCTGAGAACCAGCGCCGTGATGTGTACCGTTCCTGGGAAAGCAGAGATCCCCAGTGCTGTTGTGCCTGTGGATAGGCTGCACGGGGATTGTGAAGACCAGCAAGAGCTTTCAGGGCTGGCCCCTTCCTTGTGGGAGAAGGAGCCGGACGTTTGCCTTTTCGGAAAGAGGCTCTGCTGAGAACGAGCGCCGCGAGATGTGGCGTCAGTGGGAAAGCACAGATCCCTAGTGCTGTTGTGCCTGTGGGTAGGTTGCACGGGGATGGTGAAGATCAGCAAGAGCTTTCAGGGCTGGCAGCTTCCTTGTGGGAGAAGGAGCCAGACGTTTGCCTTTTTGGATTGAGGCTCGGCTTAGAACGAGCGATTCGAGATGTGCCGTCTGTTGGAAAGCACAGATCCCCAGTGCTGGTGTGCCTGTGGATAGGCTGCACGGGTACCGTGAACAACAGCAAGAGCTGTGAGGGCTGCCACCTTCCTTAAGAGAGAAGGAGCCGGATGTTTGCCTTTTCGGAATGAGGCTCTGCCGAGCACCTGCACCGTGACGTGTACCTTTCCAGCGAAAGCAGAGATCCCCAGTGCTGTTGTGCCTGTGGATAGGCTGCACGGGGACGGTGAAGTCCAGCAAGAGCTTTCAGGGCTGGCACCTTGCTTGAGGAAGAAGGAACCGGACGTTTGCCTTTTCGGAATGAGGCTCTGCCGAGCACCTGCACCGTGAGATGTGGCGTCAGTGGGAAAGCACAGATCCCCAGTGCTGTTGTGCCTTTGGATAGGCTGCATGGGGCCAGTGAAGACCAGCAAGAGCTTTCAGGGCTGGCACCTTCCTTGTGGGAGAAGGAGCCGGACGTTTGCCTTTTCGGAAAGAGGCTCTGCCGAGCACCTGCACCGTGACGTGTACCTTTCCAGGGAAAGCAGAGATCCCCAGTGCTGTTGTGCCTGTGGATAGGCTGCACGGTTACAGTGAAGCCCAGCAAGAGCTGTCAGGGCTGCCACCTTCCTTGTGGGAGAAGGAGCCGGACGTTTGCCTTTTCGGAATGGGGCTCTGCCGAGAACCAGCGCCGTGAGATGTGGCGTCAGTGGGAAAGCAGAGATCCCCAGTGCTGTTGTGCATGTGGATAGGCTGCACGGGTACCGTGAAGACCAGCAAGAGCTGTCAGGGCTGGCACCTTCCTTGTGGGAGAAGGAGCCGGACGTTTGCCTTTTCGGAATGAGGCTCGGCTGAGAACGAGCGCCGTGAGATGTGGCGTCAGTGGGAAAGCACAGATCCCCAGTGCTGTTGTGCCTGTGGATAGGCTGCACGGGGATGGTGAAGACCAGCAAGAGCTGTCAGGGCTGGCACCTTCCTTAAGAGAGAAGGAGCCGGACGTTTGCCTATTCGGAATGAGGCTCTGCCGAGAACCAGCGCCGTGAGATTTGGCGTCAGTGGGAAAGCAGAGATCCCCAGTGCTGTTGTGCCTGTGGATAGGCTGCACGGGGATGGTGAAGTCCAGCAAGAGCTGTCAGGGCTGGCAGCTTCCTTGTGGGAGAAGGAGCCGGACGTTTGCCTTTTCGGAAAGAGGCTCTGCCGAGAACGAGCGCCGTGAGATGCTGAGTCTCTGGGAAAGCACAGATGCCCAGTGCTGTTGTGCCTGTGGGTAGGGTGCACGGGGACAAAGAAGACCAGCAAGAGCTTTCAGGGCTGGCCCCTTCCTTGTGGGAGAAGGAGCCGGACGTTTGCCTTTTCGGAAAGAGGCTCTGCCGAGAGCGAACGCCGTGAGATATGCCGTCTGTGGTTAAGCACAGATGCCCAGTGCTGTTGTGCCTGTGGGTAGGGTGCACGGGGCCAGTGAAGACCAGCAAGAGCTTTCAGGGCTGGCCCCTTCCTTGTGGGAGAAGGAGCCGGACGTTTGCCTTTTCGGAAAGAGGCTCTGCCGAGAACGAGCGCCGTGAGATATGCCGTCTGTGGTTAAGCACAGATGCCCAGTGCTGTTGTGCCTGTGGGTAGGGTGCACGGGGCCAGTGAAGACCAGCAAGAGCTTTCAGGGCTGGCCCCTTCCTTGTGGGAGAAGGAGCCGGACGTTTGCCTTTTCGGAAAGAGGCTCTGCCGAGAGCGAACGCAGTGAGATGCTGAGCCTCTGAAAAAGGCACAGATGCCCACTGCTGTTGTGCCTGTGGATAGGGTGCACGGGGACAGTGAAGACCAGCAAGAGCTTTCAGGGCTGGCCCCTTCCTTGTGGGAGAAGGAGCCGGACGTTTGCCTTTTCGGAAAGAGGCTCTGCCGAGAACGAGCGCCGTGAGATATGCCGTCTGTGGTTAAGCACAGATGCCCAGTGCTGTTGTGCCTGTGGGTAGGGTGCACGGGGACAGTGAAGACCAGCAAGAGCTTTCAGGGCTGGCCCCTTCCTTGTGGGAGAAGGAGCCGGACGTTTGCCTTTTCGGAAAGAGGCTCTGCCGAGAACGAGCGCCGTGAGATGCTGAGCCTCTGAAAAAGGCACAGATGCCCACTGCTGTTGTGCCTGTGGGTAGGGTGCACGGGGACAGTGAAGACCAGCAAGAGCTTTCAGGGCTGGCCCCTTCCTTGTGGGAGAAGGAGCCGGACGTTTGCCTTTTCGGAAAGAGGCTCTGCCGAGAGCGAGCGCCGTGAGATATGCTGTCTGTGGTTAAGCACAGATGCCCAGTGCTGTTGTGCCTGTGGGTAGGGTGCACGGGGACAGTGAAGACCAGCAAGAGCTGTCAGGGCTGGCAGCTTCCTTGTGGGAGAAGGAGCCGGACGTTTGCCTTTTCGGAAAGAGGCTCTGCCGAGCACCTGCACCGTGACGTGTACCGTTCCTGGGAAAGCACAGATCCCCAGTGCTGTTGTGCCTGTGGATAGGCTGCACGGGTACCGTGAAGACCAGCAAGAGCTTTCAGGGCTGGCACCTTCCTTGAGGAAGAAGGAGCCGGACGTTTGCCTTTTCGGAAATACGCTCTGCCGAGACCAGGGCCGTGAGGTTTACCCTTCCTGGGAATGCACAGATCCCCAGTGCTGTTGTGCCTGTGGATAGGCTGCACGGGGACGGTGAAGACCAGCAAGAGCTTTCAGGGCTGGCAGCTTCCTTGTGGGAGAAGGATTCGGACGTTTGCCTTTTCGGAATGAGGCTCTGTCGAGAACCAGCGCCGTGAGATGTGGCGTCAGTGGGAAAGCACAGATCCCCAGTGCTGTTGTGCCTGTGGATAGGCTGCACGGTGACAGTGAAGTCCAGCAAGAGCTGTCAGGGCTGGCAGCTTCCTTGTGGGAGAAGGAGCCGGACGTTTGCCTTTTCGGAATGAGGCTCTGCCCAGAACCTGCACCGTGACGTGTACCTTTCCAGGGAAAGCAGAGATCCCCAGTGCTGTTGTGCCTGTGGATAGGTTGCATGGGGACGGTGAAGTCCAGCAAGAGCTTTCAGGGCTGCCATCTTCCTTGTGGGAGAAGGAGCCGGACGTTTGCCTTTTCGGAATGAGGCTCGGCTGAGAACGAGCGATTCGAGATGTGCCGTCTCTTGGAAAGCAGAGATCCCCAGTGCTGTTGTGCCTGTGGATAGGCTGCACGGGGACGGTGAAGACCAGCAAGAGCTTTCAGGGCTGGCACCTTCCTTGTGGGAGAAGGAGCCGGACGTTTGCCTTTTCGGAAAGCGGCTCTGCTGAGAACGAGCGCCATGACTTGTCCCATTCCTGGGAAAGCACAGATCCCCAGTGCTGTTGTTCCTTTTTATAGGCTGCATGGGGACGGTGAAGGCCAGCAAGAGCTTTCAGGGCTGCCACCTTCCTTGAGGAAGAAGGAGCCGGATGTTTGCCTTTTCGGAAATACGCTCTGCCGAGACCAGGGCCGTGAGATGTGGCGTCAGTGGGAAAGCACAGATCCCCAGTGCTGTTGTGCCTGTGGATAGGCTGCACAGGGATGGTGAAGACCAGCAAGAGCTTTCAGGGCTGCCGCCTTCCTTGAGGAAGAAGGAGCCAGACGTCTGCCTTTTCGGAATGAGGCTCTGCCTAGAACCAGCGCCGTGACGTGTACCTGTCCTGGGAATGCATAGATCCCCAGTGCTGTTGTGCCTGTGGATAGGCTGCATGGGGACGGTGAAGACCAGCAAGAGCTTTCAGGGCTGCCACCTTCCTTGAGGAAGAAGGAGCCGGACGTTTGCCTTTTCGGAAAGAGGCTCTGCTGAGAACGAGCGCCGTGAGATGTGGCGTCAGCGGGAAAGCACAGATCCCTAGTGCTGTTGTGCCTTTGGATAGGTTGCATGGGGACGGTGAAGACCAGCAAGAGCTTTCAGGGCTGCCACCTTCCTTGAGGAAGAAGGAGCCGGACGTTTGCCTTTTCGGAATGAGGCTCTGCCGAGAACCAGCGCCGTGAGATGTGGCGTCAGTGGGAAAGCACAGATCCCTAGTGCTCTTGTGCCTGTGGATAGGCTGCACGGGGATGGTGAAGAGCAGCAAGAGCTTTCAGGGCTGGCACCTTCCTTGAGGGAGAAGGTGCCAGACGTTTGCCTTTTCGGAATGAAGCTCTGCCGAAAACGAGCGCCGTGACGTGTACCTGTCCTGAGAATGCACAGATCCCCAGTGCTGTTGTGCCTGTGGATAGGCTGCACGGGGATGGTGAAGATCAGCAAGAGCTTTCAGGGCTGGCAGCTTCCTTGTGGGAGAAGGAGCTAGACGTTTGCGTTTTTGGATTGAGGCTCGGCTAAGAACGAGCGATTCGAGATGTGCCGTCTGTTGGAAAGCACAGATCCCCAGTGCTGTTGTGCCTGTGGGTAGGGTGCACGGTGACAGTGAAGTCCAGCAAGAGCTGTCAGGGCTGGCAGCTTCCTTGTGGGAGAAGGAGCCGGACGTTTGCCTTTTCGGAATGAGGCTCTGCCCAGAACCTGCACCGTGATGTGTACCGTTCCTGGGAAAGCAGAGATCCCCAGTGCTGTTGTGCCTTTTTATAGGCTGCACGGGTGCCGTGAAGACCAGCAAGAGCTTTCAGGGCTGCCACCTTCCTTGAGGAAGAAGGAGCCGGAAGTTTGCCTTTTCGGAATACGCTCTGCCGAGACCAGGGCCGTGAGGTTTACCCTTCCTGGGAAAGCACAGAACCCTAGTGCTCTTATGCCTGTGGATAGGCTGCACAGGGATGGTGAAGACCAGCAAGAGCTTTCAGGGCTGGCACCTTCCTTGAGGAAGAAGGAGCCAGACGTTTGCCTTTTCGGAATGAGGCTCTGCCGAGAACGAGCGCCGTGACGTATACCTGTCCTGGGAATGCACAGATCCCCAGTGCTGTTGTGCCTGTGGATAGGCTGCACGGGGACGGTGAAGACCAGCAAGAGCTTTCAGGGCTGCCACCTTCCTTAAGATAGAAGGAACCGGACGTTGGCCTTTTCGGTATGAGGCTCTGCCGAGAACCAGCGCCGTGAGATGTGGCGTCAGTGGGACAGCACAGATCCCCAGTGCTGTTGTGCCTGTGGATAGGCTGCACGGTGACAGTGAAGTCCAGCAAGAGCTGTCAGGGCTGGCAGCTTCCTTGTGGGAGAAGGAGCCGGACGTTTGCCTTTTCGGAATGAGGCTCTGCCCAGAACCTGCACCGTGACGTGTACCTTTCCAGGGAAAGCAGAGATCCCCAGTGCTGTTGTGCCTCTGGATAGGCTGCACGGGTACCGTGTAGAACAGCAAGAGCTGTCAGGGCTGGCACCTTCCTTGTGGGAGAAGGAGCCGGACGTTTGCCTTTTCGGAATGAGGCTCGGCTGACAACGAGCGATTCGAGATGTGCCGTCTGTTGGAAAGCACAGATCCCCAGTGTTGTTGTGCCTGTGGATAGGCTGCACAGGGATGGTGAAGACCAGCAAGAGCTTTCAGGGCTGCCACCTTCCTTAAGAGAGAAGGAGCCGGACGTTTGCCTTTTCGGAATGAGGCTCTGCCGAGAACAAGCGCCGTGAGATTTGGCGTCAGTGGGAAAGCACAGATCCCTAGTGCTGTTGTGCCTTTGGATAGGTTGCATGGGGACGGTGAAGACCAGCAAGAGCTTTCAGGGCTGGCACCTTCCTTGTGGGAGAAGGAGCCGGACGTTTGCCTTTTCGGAAAGAGGCTCTGCTGAGAACCAGCGCCGTGATGTGTACCGTTCCTGGGAAAGCAGAGATCCCCAGTGCTGTTGTGCCTGTGGATAGGCTGCACGGGGATTGTGAAGACCAGCAAGAGCTTTCAGGGCTGGCCCCTTCCTTGTGGGAGAAGGAGCCGGACGTTTGCCTTTTCGGAAAGAGGCTCTGCTGAGAACGAGCGCCGCGAGATGTGGCGTCAGTGGGAAAGCACAGATCCCTAGTGCTGTTGTGCCTGTGGGTAGGTTGCACGGGGATGGTGAAGATCAGCAAGAGCTTTCAGGGCTGGCAGCTTCCTTGTGGGAGAAGGAGCCAGACGTTTGCCTTTTTGGATTGAGGCTCGGCTTAGAACGAGCGATTCGAGATGTGCCGTCTGTTGGAAAGCACAGATCCCCAGTGCTGGTGTGCCTGTGGATAGGCTGCACGGGTACCGTGAACAACAGCAAGAGCTGTGAGGGCTGCCACCTTCCTTAAGAGAGAAGGAGCCGGATGTTTGCCTTTTCGGAATGAGGCTCTGCCGAGCACCTGCACCGTGACGTGTACCTTTCCAGCGAAAGCAGAGATCCCCAGTGCTGTTGTGCCTGTGGATAGGCTGCACGGGGACGGTGAAGTCCAGCAAGAGCTTTCAGGGCTGGCACCTTGCTTGAGGAAGAAGGAACCGGACGTTTGCCTTTTCGGAATGAGGCTCTGCCGAGCACCTGCACCGTGAGATGTGGCGTCAGTGGGAAAGCACAGATCCCCAGTGCTGTTGTGCCTTTGGATAGGCTGCATGGGGCCAGTGAAGACCAGCAAGAGCTTTCAGGGCTGGCACCTTCCTTGTGGGAGAAGGAGCCGGACGTTTGCCTTTTCGGAAAGAGGCTCTGCCGAGCACCTGCACCGTGACGTGTACCTTTCCAGGGAAAGCAGAGATCCCCAGTGCTGTTGTGCCTGTGGATAGGCTGCACGGTTACAGTGAAGCCCAGCAAGAGCTGTCAGGGCTGCCACCTTCCTTGTGGGAGAAGGAGCCGGACGTTTGCCTTTTCGGAATGGGGCTCTGCCGAGAACCAGCGCCGTGAGATGTGGCGTCAGTGGGAAAGCAGAGATCCCCAGTGCTGTTGTGCATGTGGATAGGCTGCACGGGTACCATGAAGACCAGCAAGAGCTGTCAGGGCTGGCACCTTCCTTGTGGGAGAAGGAGCCGGACGTTTGCCTTTTCGGAATGAGGCTCGGCTGAGAACGAGCGCCGTGAGATGTGGCGTCAGTGGGAAAGCACAGATCCCCAGTGCTGTTGTGCCTGTGGATAGGCTGCACGGGGATGGTGAAGACCAGCAAGAGCTGTCAGGGCTGGCACCTTCCTTAAGAGAGAAGGAGCCGGACGTTTGCCTATTCGGAATGAGGCTCTGCCGAGAACCAGCGCCGTGAGATTTGGCGTCAGTGGGAAAGCAGAGATCCCCAGTGCTGTTGTGCCTGTGGATAGGCTGCACGGGGATGGTGAAGACCAGCAAGAGCTTTCAGGGCTGGCCCCTTCCTTGTGGGAGAAGGAGCCGGACGTTTGCCTTTTCGGAAAGAGGCTCTGCCGAGAACGAGCGCCGTGAGATGCTGAGTCTCTGGGAAAGCACAGATGCCCAGTGCTGTTGTGCCTGTGGGTAGGGTGCACGGGGACAAAGAAGACCAGCAAGAGCTTTCAGGGCTGGCCCCTTCCTTGTGGGAGAAGGAGCCGGACGTTTGCCTTTTCGGAAAGAGGCTCTGCCGAGAGCGAACGCCGTGAGATATGCCGTCTGTGGTTAAGCACAGATGCCCAGTGCTGTTGTGCCTGTGGGTAGGGTGCACGGGGCCAGTGAAGACCAGCAAGAGCTTTCAGGGCTGGCCCCTTCCTTGTGGGAGAAGGAGCCGGACGTTTGCCTTTTCGGAAAGAGGCTCTGCCGAGAACGAGCGCCGTGAGATATGCCGTCTGTGGTTAAGCACAGATGCCCAGTGCTGTTGTGCCTGTGGGTAGGGTGCACGGGGCCAGTGAAGACCAGCAAGAGCTTTCAGGGCTGGCCCCTTCCTTGTGGGAGAAGGAGCCGGACGTTTGCCTTTTCGGAAAGAGGCTCTGCCGAGAGCGAACGCAGTGAGATGCTGAGCCTCTGAAAAAGGCACAGATGCCCACTGCTGTTGTGCCTGTGGATAGGGTGCACGGGGACAGTGAAGACCAGCAAGAGCTTTCAGGGCTGGCCCCTTCCTTGTGGGAGAAGGAGCCGGACGTTTGCCTTTTCGGAAAGAGGCTCTGCCGAGAACGAGCGCCGTGAGATATGCCGTCTGTGGTTAAGCACAGATGCCCAGTGCTGTTGTGCCTGTGGGTAGGGTGCACGGGGACAGTGAAGACCAGCAAGAGCTTTCAGGGCTGGCCCCTTCCTTGTGGGAGAAGGAGCCGGACGTTTGCCTTTTCGGAAAGAGGCTCTGCCGAGAACGAGCGCCGTGAGATGCTGAGCCTCTGAAAAAGGCACAGATGCCCACTGCTGTTGTGCCTGTGGGTAGGGTGCACGGGGACAGTGAAGACCAGCAAGAGCTTTCAGGGCTGGCCCCTTCCTTGTGGGAGAAGGAGCCGGACGTTTGCCTTTTCGGAAAGAGGCTCTGCCGAGAGCGAGCGCCGTGAGATATGCTGTCTGTGGTTAAGCACAGATGCCCAGTGCTGTTGTGCCTGTGGGTAGGGTGCACGGGGACAGTGAAGACCAGCAAGAGCTGTCAGGGCTGGCAGCTTCCTTGTGGGAGAAGGAGCCGGACGTTTGCCTTTTCGGAAAGAGGCTCTGCCGAGCACCTGCACCATGACGTGTACCGTTCCTGGGAAAGCACAGATCCCCAGTGCTGTTGTGCCTGTGGATAGGCTGCACGGGTACCGTGAAGACCAGCAAGAGCTTTCAGGGCTGGCACCTTCCTTGAGGAAGAAGGAGCCGGACGTTTGCCTTTTCGGAAATACGCTCTGCCGAGACCAGGGCCGTGAGGTTTACCCTTCCTGGGAATGCACAGATCCCCAGTGCTGTTGTGCCTGTGGATAGGCTGCACGGGGACGGTGAAGACCAGCAAGAGCTTTCAGGGCTGGCAGCTTCCTTGTGGGAGAAGGATTCGGACGTT
Organism: Haliaeetus albicilla; assembly: GCF_947461875.1. Classification (NCBI taxonomy): domain Eukaryota; kingdom Metazoa; phylum Chordata; class Aves; order Accipitriformes; family Accipitridae; genus Haliaeetus; species Haliaeetus albicilla. The sequence continues at coordinate 11,605,185 of NC_091498.1, forward strand.
TGCCTTTTCGGAATGAGGCTCTGTCGAGAACCAGCGCCGTGAGATGTGGCGTCAGTGGGAAAGCACAGATCCCCAGTGCTGTTGTGCCTGTGGATAGGCTGCACGGTGACAGTGAAGTCCAGCAAGAGCTGTCAGGGCTGGCAGCTTCCTTGTGGGAGAAGGAGCCGGACGTTTGCCTTTTCGGAATGAGGCTCTGCCCAGAACCTGCACCGTGACGTGTACCTTTCCAGGGAAAGCAGAGATCCCCAGTGCTGTTGTGCCTGTGGATAGGTTGCATGGGGACGGTGAAGTCCAGCAAGAGCTTTCAGGGCTGCCATCTTCCTTGTGGGAGAAGGAGCCGGACGTTTGCCTTTTCGGAATGAGGCTCGGCTGAGAACGAGCGATTCGAGATGTGCCGTCTCTTGGAAAGCAGAGATCCCCAGTGCTGTTGTGCCTGTGGATAGGCTGCACGGGGACGGTGAAGACCAGCAAGAGCTTTCAGGGCTGGCACCTTCCTTGTGGGAGAAGGAGCCGGACGTTTGCCTTTTCGGAAAGCGGCTCTGCTGAGAACGAGCGCCATGACTTGTCCCATTCCTGGGAAAGCACAGATCCCCAGTGCTGTTGTTCCTTTTTATAGGCTGCATGGGGACGGTGAAGGCCAGCAAGAGCTTTCAGGGCTGCCACCTTCCTTGAGGAAGAAGGAGCCGGATGTTTGCCTTTTCGGAAATACGCTCTGCCGAGACCAGGGCCGTGAGATGTGGCGTCAGTGGGAAAGCACAGATCCCCAGTGCTGTTGTGCCTGTGGATAGGCTGCACAGGGATGGTGAAGACCAGCAAGAGCTTTCAGGGCTGCCGCCTTCCTTGAGGAAGAAGGAGCCAGACGTCTGCCTTTTCGGAATGAGGCTCTGCCTAGAACCAGCGCCGTGACGTGTACCTGTCCTGGGAATGCATAGATCCCCAGTGCTGTTGTGCCTGTGGATAGGCTGCACAGGGATGGTGAAGACCAGCAAGAGCTTTCAGGGCTGCCACCTTCCTTGAGGAAGAAGGAGCCGGACGTTTGCCTTTTCGGAAAGAGGCTCTGCTGAGAACGAGCGCCGTGAGATGTGGCGTCAGCGGGAAAGCACAGATCCCTAGTGCTGTTGTGCCTTTGGATAGGTTGCATGGGGACGGTGAAGACCAGCAAGAGCTTTCAGGGCTGCCACCTTCCTTGAGGAAGAAGGAGCCGGACGTTTGCCTTTTCGGAATGAGGCTCTGCCGAGAACCAGCGCCGTGAGATGTGGCGTCAGTGGGAAAGCACAGATCCCTAGTGCTCTTGTGCCTGTGGATAGGCTGCACGGGGATGGTGAAGAGCAGCAAGAGCTTTCAGAGCTGGCACCTTCCTTGAGGGAGAAGGTGCCAGACGTTTGCCTTTTCGGAATGAAGCTCTGCCGAAAACGAGCGCCGTGACGTGTACCTGTCCTGAGAATGCACAGATCCCCAGTGCTGTTGTGCCTGTGGATAGGCTGCACGGGGATGGTGAAGATCAGCAAGAGCTTTCAGGGCTGGCAGCTTCCTTGTGGGAGAAGGAGCTAGACGTTTGCGTTTTTGGATTGAGGCTCGGCTGAGAACGAGCGATTCGAGATGTGCCGTCTGTTGGAAAGCACAGATCCCCAGTGCTGTTGTGCCTGTGGATAGGCTGCACGGTGACAGTGAAGTCCAGCAAGAGCTGTCAGGGCTGGCAGCTTCCTTGTGGGAGAAGGAGCCGGACGTTTGCCTTTTCGGAAAGAGGCTCTGCTGAGAACGAGCGCCGTGAGATGTGGCGTCAGCGGGAAAGCACAGATCCCTAGTGCTGTTGTGCCTTTGGATAGGTTGCATGGGGACGGTGAAGACCAGCAAGAGCTTTCAGGGCTGCCACCTTCCTTGAGGAAGAAGGAGCCGGACGTTTGCCTTTTCGGAATACGCTCTGCCGAGACCAGGGCCGTGAGGTTTACCCTTCCTGGGAAAGCACAGAACCCTAGTGCTCTTATGCCTGTGGATAGGCTGCACAGGGATGGTGAAGACCAGCAAGAGCTTTCAGGGCTGGCACCTTCCTTGAGGAAGAAGGAGCCAGACGTTTGCCTTTTCGGAATGAGGCTCTGCCGAGAACGAGCGCCGTGACGTATACCTGTCCTGGGAATGCACAGATCCCCAGTGCTGTTGTGCCTGTGGATAGGCTGCACGGGGACGGTGAAGACCAGCAAGAGCTTTCAGGGCTGCCACCTTCCTTAAGATAGAAGGAACCGGACGTTGGCCTTTTCGGAATGAGGCTCTGCCGAGAACCAGCGCCGTGAGATGTGGAGTCAGTGGGACAGCACAGATCCCCAGTGCTGTTGTGCCTGTGGATAGGCTGCACGGTGACAGTGAAGTCCAGCAAGAGCTGTCAGGGCTGGCAGCTTCCTTGTGGGAGAAGGAGCCGGACGTTTGCCTTTTCGGAATGAGGCTCTGCCCAGAACCTGCACCGTGACGTGTACCTTTCCAGGGAAAGCAGAGATCCCCAGTGCTGTTGTGCCTCTGGATAGGCTGCACGGGTACCGTGTAGAACAGCAAGAGCTATCAGGGCTGGCACCTTCCTTGTGGGAGAAGGAGCCGGACGTTTGCCTTTTCGGAATGAGGCTCGGCTGACAACGAGCGATTCGAGATGTGCCGTCTGTTGGAAAGCACAGATCCCCAGTGTTGTTGTGCCTGTGGATAGGCTGCACAGGGATGGTGAAGACCAGCAAGAGCTTTCAGGGCTGCCACCTTCCTTAAGAGAGAAGGAGCCGGACGTTTGCCTTTTCGGAATGAGGCTCTGCCGAGAACAAGCGCCGTGAGATTTGGCGTCAGTGGGAAAGCACAGATCCCTAGTGCTGTTGTGCCTTTGGATAGGTTGCATGGGGACGGTGAAGACCAGCAAGAGCTTTCAGGGCTGGCACCTTCCTTGTGGGAGAAGGAGCCGGACGTTTGCCTTTTCGGAAAGAGGCTCTGCTGAGAACCAGCGCCGTGATGTGTACCGTTCCTGGGAAAGCAGAGATCCCCAGTGCTGTTGTGCCTGTGGATAGGCTGCACGGGGATTGTGAAGACCAGCAAGAGCTTTCAGGGCTGGCCCCTTCCTTGTGGGAGAAGGAGCCGGACGTTTGCCTTTTCGGAAAGAGGCTCTGCTGAGAACGAGCGCCGCGAGATGTGGCGTCAGTGGGAAAGCACAGATCCCTAGTGCTGTTGTGCCTGTGGGTAGGTTGCACGGGGATGGTGAAGATCAGCAAGAGCTTTCAGGGCTGGCAGCTTCCTTGTGGGAGAAGGAGCCAGACGTTTGCCTTTTTGGATTGAGGCTCGGCTTAGAACGAGCGATTCGAGATGTGCCGTCTGTTGGAAAGCACAGATCCCCAGTGCTGGTGTGCCTGTGGATAGGCTGCACGGGTACCGTGAACAACAGCAAGAGCTGTGAGGGCTGCCACCTTCCTTAAGAGAGAAGGAGCCGGATGTTTGCCTTTTCGGAATGAGGCTCTGCCGAGCACCTGCACCGTGACGTGTACCTTTCCAGCGAAAGCAGAGATCCCCAGTGCTGTTGTGCCTGTGGATAGGCTGCACGGGGACGGTGAAGTCCAGCAAGAGCTTTCAGGGCTGGCACCTTGCTTGAGAAAGAAGGAACCGGACGTTTGCCTTTTCGGAATGAGGCTCTGCCGAGCACCTGCACCGTGAGATGTGGCGTCAGTGGGAAAGCACAGATCCCCAGTGCTGTTGTGCCTGTGGATAGGCTGCATGGGGCCAGTGAAGACCAGCAAGAGCTTTCAGGGCTGGCACCTTCCTTGTGGGAGAAGGAGCCGGACGTTTGCCTTTTCGGAAAGAGGCTCTGCCGAGCACCTGCACCGTGACGTGTACCTTTCCAGGGAAAGCAGAGATCCCCAGTGCTGTTGTGCCTGTGGATAGGCTGCACGGTTACAGTGAAGCCCAGCAAGAGCTGTCAGGGCTGCCACCTTCCTTGTGGGAGAAGGAGCCGGACGTTTGCCTTTTCGGAATGGGGCTCTGCCGAGAACCAGCGCCGTGAGATGTGGCGTCAGTGGGAAAGCAGAGATCCCCAGTGCTGTTGTGCATGTGGATAGGCTGCACGGGTACCGTGAAGACCAGCAAGAGCTGTCAGGGCTGGCACCTTGCTTGTGGGAGAAGGAGCCGGACGTTTGCCTTTTCGGAATGAGGCTCGGCTGAGAACGAGCGCCGTGAGATGTGGCGTCAGTGGGAAAGCACAGATCCCCAGTCCTGTTGTGCCTGTGGATAGGCTGCACGGGGATGGTGAAGACCAGCAAGAGCTGTCAGGGCTGGCACCTTCCTTAAGAGAGAAGGAGCCGGACGTTTGCCTATTCGGAATGAGGCTCTGCCGAGAACCAGCGCCGTGAGATTTGGCGTCAGTGGGAAAGCAGAGATCCCCAGTGCTGTTGTGCCTGTGGATAGGCTGCACGGGGATGGTGAAGACCAGCAAGAGCTTTCAGGGCTGGCCCCTTCCTTGTGGGAGAAGGAGCCGGACGTTTGCCTTTTCGGAAAGAGGCTCTGCCGAGAACGAGCGCCGTGAGATGCTGAGTCTCTGGGAAAGCACAGATGCCCAGTGCTGTTGTGCCTGTGGGTAGGGTGCACGGGGACAGTGAAGACCAGCAAGAGCTTTCAGGGCTGGCCCCTTCCTTGTGGGAGAAGGAGCCGGACGTTTGCCTTTTCGGAAAGAGGCTCTGCCGAGAACGAGCGCCGTCAGATGCTGAGTCTCTGAAAAAGGCACAGATGCCCACTGCTGTTGTGCCTGTGGATAGGGTGCACGGGGCCAGTGAAGACCAGCAAGAGCTTTCAGGGCTGGCCCCTTCCTTGTGGGAGAAGGAGCCGGACGTTTGCCTTTTCGGAAAGAGGCTCTGCCGAGAGCGAACGCCGTGAGATATGCCGTCTGTGGTTAAGCACAGATGCCCAGTGCTGTTGTGCCTGTGGATAGGGTGCACGGGGACAGTGAAGACCAGCAAGAGCTTTCAGGGCTGGCCCCTTCCTTGTGGGAGAAGGAGCCGGACGTTTGCCTTTTCGGAAAGAGGCTCTGCCGAGAACGAGCGCCGTGAGATATGCCGTCTGTGGTTAAGCACAGATGCCCAGTGCTGTTGTGCCTGTGGGTAGGGTGCACGGGGCCAGTGAAGACCAGCAAGAGCTTTCAGGGCTGGCCCCTTCCTTGTGGGAGAAGGAGCCGGACGTTTGCCTTTTCGGAAAGAGGCTCTGCCGAGAGCGAACGCAGTGAGATGCTGAGCCTCTGAAAAAGGCACAGATGCCCACTGCTGTTGTGCCTGTGGATAGGGTGCACGGGGACAGTGAAGACCAGCAAGAGCTTTCAGGGCTGGCCCCTTCCTTGTGGGAGAAGGAGCCGGACGTTTGCCTTTTCGGAAAGAGGCTCTGCCGAGAACGAGCGCCGTGAGATATGCCGTCTGTGGTTAAGCACAGATGCCCACTGCTGTTGTGCCTGTGGGTAGGGTGCACGGGGACAGTGAAGACCAGCAAGAGCTTTCAGGGCTGGCCCCTTCCTTGTGGGAGAAGGAGCCGGACGTTTGCCTTTTCGGAAAGAGGCTCTGCCGAGAACGAGCGCCGTGAGATGCTGAGCCTCTGAAAAAGGCACAGATGCCCACTGCTGTTGTGCCTGTGGGTAGGGTGCACGGGGACAGTGAAGACCAGCAAGAGCTTTCAGGGCTGGCCCCTTCCTTGTGGGAGAAGGAGCCGGACGTTTGCCTTTTCGGAAAGAGGCTCTGCCGAGAACCTGCACCTTGACGTGTACCTGTCCTGGGAATGCACAGATCCCCAGTGCTGTTGTGCCTGTGGATAGGCTGCACGGGGATGGTGAAGAGCAGCAAGAGCTTTCAGGGCTGCCACCTTCCTTGAGGAAGAAGGAGCCGGATCTTTGCCTTTTCGGAAATACGCTCTGCCGAGACCAGGGCCGTGACGTGTACCATTCCTGGGAAAGCACAGAACCCTAGTGCTCTTGTGCCTGTGGATAGGCTGCACGGGGATGGTGAAGATCAGCAAGAGCTGTCAGGGCTGGCACCTTCCTTGAGGGAGAAGGAGCCGGACGTTTGCCTTTTCGGAATGAGGCTCTGCCGAGAACCAGCGCCGTGACGTGTACCGTTCCTGGGAAAGCAGAGATCCCCAGTGCTGTTGTGCCTGTGGGTAGGCTGCACGGGTACCGTGAAGACCAGCAAGAGCTGTCAGGGCTGGCACCTTCCTTGTGGGAGAAGGAGCCGGACGTTTGCCTTTTCGGAATGAGGCTCGGCTGAGAACGAGCGATTCGAGATGTGCCGTCTGTTGGAAAGCACAGATCCCCAGTGCTGTTGTGCCTGTGGATAGGCTGCATGGGGACGGTGAAGTCCAGCAAGAGCTGTCAGGGCTGGCACCTTCCTTGTGGGAGAAGGTGCCAGACATTTGCCTTTTCGGAATGAGACTCTGCCGAGAACGAGTGCCATGACTTATCCCATTCCTGGGAAAGCACAGATCCCCAGTGCTGTTGTGCCTTTTTATAGGCTGCATGGGGACGGTGAAGACCAGCAAGAGCTTTCAGGGCTGCCACCTTCCTTGAGGAAGAAGGAGCCGGACGTTTGCCTTTTCGGAAATACGCTCTGCCGAGGCCAGGGCTGTGAGGTGTACCCTTCCTGGGAAAGCACAGAACCCTAGTGCTCTTGTGCCTGTGGATAGGCTGCACGGGGGTGGTGAAGAGCAGCAAGAGCTGTCAGGGCTGGCAGCTTCCTTGTGGGAGAAGGAGCCGGACGTTTGCCTTTTCGGAAAGCGGCTCTGCTGAGAACGAGCGCAGTGAGATGTGGCGTCAGTGGGAAAGCACAGATCCCTAGTGCTGTTGTGCCTTTGGATAGGTTGCATGGGGACGGTGAAGACCCGCAAGAGCTTTCAGGGCTGGCACCTTCCTTGAGGAAGAAGGAGCCGGACGTTTGCCTTGTCGGAATGAGGCTCTGCCGAGAAGCAGCGCCGTGACGTGTACCCTTACTGGGCAAATACAGATCCCCAGTGCTGTTGTGACTGTGGATAGGCTGCACGGTGACGGTGAAGACCAGCAAGAGCTTTCAGGGCTTCCACCTTACTTGCGGAAGAAGGAGCCGGACGTTTGCCTTTTCGGAAAGAGGCTCTGCCGAGAACCTGCACCGTGACGTGTACCTTTCCAGGGAAAGCAGAGATCCCCAGTGCTGTTGTGCCTGTGGATAGGCTACACGGGGACGGTGAAGTCCAGCAAGGGCTGTCAGGTCTAGCAGCTTCCTTGTGGGAGAAGGAGCCGGACGTTTGCCTTTTCGGAATGCGGCTCTGCCGAGAACCAGCGCTGTGAGATGTGGTGTCAGTGGGAAAGCACAGATACCTAGTACTGTTGTGCCTTTGGATAGGCTGCACGGTGACAGTGAAGTCCAGCAAGAGCTGTCAGGGCTGGCAGCTTCCTTGTGGGAGAAGGAGCCGGACGTTTGCCTTTTCGGAATGCGGCTCTGCCGAGAACCAACGCTGTGAGATGTGGCGTCAGTGGGAAACCACACATCCCAAGTGCTGTTGTGCCAGTAGATAGGCTGCACGGTTATGGTGAAGAGCAGCAAGAGCTGTCAGGGCTGGCAGCTTCCTTGTGGGAGAAGGAGCCGGACGTTTGCCTTGTCGGAATGAGGCTCTGCAGAGAAGCAGCGCCGTGACGTGAACCCTTACTGGGGAAATACAGATCCCCAGTGCTTTTGTGACTGTGGATAGGCTGCACGGCGACGGTGAAGAACAGCAATAGCTTTCAGGGCTGGCACCTTCCTTGTGGGAGAAAGAGCCGGACATTTGCCTTTTCGGAAAGCGGCTCTGCCGAGAAGCAGCGCTGTGAGATGTGGCGTCAGCGGGAAAGCACAGATCCCTAGTACTGTTGTGCCTGTGGATAGGCTGCACGGGGACGGTGAAGACCAGCAAGAGCTTTCAGGTCTGCCACCTTCCTTGTGGGAGAAGGAGCCGGACGTTTGCCTTTTCGGAAAGCGGCTCTGCTGAGAACGAGCGCCGTGAGATGTGGCGTCAGCGGGAAAGCACAGATCCCTAGTACTGTTGTGCCATTGGAGAGGTTGCACGGGGACGGTGAAGACCAGCAAGAGCTGTCAGGGCTGGCAGCTTCCTTGTGGGAGAAGGAGCCGGACGTTTGCCTTTTCGGAATGAGGCTCTGCCGAGAAGCAGAGCCGTGACGTTTACCCTTACTGGGCAAATACAGATCCCCAGTGCTGTTGTCACTGTGGATAGGCTGCACGGCGACGGTGAAGACCAGCAAGAGCTTTCAGGGCTGGCACCTTCCTTGCGGAAGAAGGAGCCGGACGTTTGCCTTTTTGGAATGCAGCTCTGCCGAGAACCAACGCTGTGAGATGTGGCGTCAGTGGGAAAGCACAGATCCCCAGTGCTGTTGTGCCTGTGGATAGGCTGCACGGGTACAGTGAAGACCAGCAAGAGCTTTCAGGGCTGGCAGCTTCCTTGTGGGAGAAGGAGCCAGACGTTTGCCTTTTCGGAATGAGGCTCGGCTGAGAACGAGCGATTCGAGATGTGCCGTCTGTTGGAAAGCAGAGATCCCCAGTGCTGTTGTGCCTGTGGATAGGCTGCACGGGGACGGTGAAGACCAGCAAGAGCTTTCAGGGCTGGCACCTTCCTTGTGGGAGAAGGAGCCGGACGTTTGCCTTTTCGGAAATACGCTCTGCCGAGACCAGGGCCGTGAGGTGTACCCTTCCTGGGAAAGCACTGAACCCTAGTGCACTTGTGCCTGTGGATAGGCTGCACGGGGATGGTGAAGAGCAGCAAGAGCTGTCAGGGCTGGCACCTTCCTTGAGGGAGAAGGAGCCAGACGTTTGCCTTTTCGGAATGAGGCTCTGCCCAGAACCTGCACCGTGACGTGTACCGTTCCTGGGAAAGCAGAGATCTGTAGTGCTGTTGTGCCTGTGGATAGTCTGCACGGGTACCGTGAAGACCAGCAAGAGCTTTCAGGGCTGGCACCTTCCTTGTGGGAGAAGGAGCCAGATGTTTGCCTTTTCGGAATGAGGCTCTGCCGAGACCAGGGCCGTGAGGTGTACCCTTCCTGGGAAAGCACAGAACCCTAGTGCTCTTATGCCTGTGGATAGGCTGCACAGGGATGGTGAAGACCAGCAAGAGCTTTCAGGGCTGCCACCTTCCTTAAGAGAGAAGGAGCCGGACGTTTGCCTTTTCGGAATGAGGCTCTGCCGAGAACCAGCGCCGTGAGATGTGGCGTCAGTGGGAAAGCACAGATCCCCAGTGCTGTTGTGCCTGTGGATAGGCTGCACGGTGACAGTGAAGTCCAGCAAGAGCTGTCAGGGCTGGCAGCTTCCTTGTGGGAGAAGGAGCCGGACGTTTGCCTTTTCGGAAAGAGGCTCTGCTGAGAACCAGCGCCGTGACGTGTACCGTTCCTGGGAAAGCACAGATCCCCAGTACTGTTGTGCCTGTGGATAGGGTGCACGGGTACTGTGAAGACCAGCAAGAGCTTTCAGGGCTGGCACCTTGCTTGTGGGAGAAGGAGCCAGACTTTTGCATTTTCGGAATGAGGCTCTGCTGAGAACGAGTGATTCGGGATGTGCCGTCTGTTGGAAAGCACAGATCGCCAGTGCTGTTGTGCCTGTGGATAGGCTGCACGGGGACGGTGAAGACCAGCAAGAGCTGTCAGGGTTGGCACGTTCCTTGTGGGGGAAGGAGCCGGACGTTTGCCTTTTCGGAAAGCGGCTCTGCTGAGAACGAGCGCCGTGAGATGTGGCGTCAGTGGGAAAGCACAGGTCCCTAGTGCTGTTGTGCCTTTGGATAGGTTGCACGGGGACGGTGAAGACCAGCAAGAGCTTTCAGGGCTGGCAGCTTCCTTGTGGGAGAAGGAGCCAGACGTTTGCCTTTTCGGAATGAGGCTCTGCCGAGAACCTGCACCGTGAGATGTGGCGTCAGTGGGAAAGCACAGGTCCCTAGTGCTGTTGTGCCTGTGGATAGGCTGCATGGGGACGGTGAAGACCAGCAAGAGCTTTCAGGGCTGGCAGCTTCCTTGTGGGAGAAGGAGCCGGACGTTTGCCTTTTCGGAATGAGGCTCTGCCGAGAACCAGCGCCGTGACGTGTACCGTTCCTGGGAAAGCAGAGATCCCCAGTGCTGTTGTGCCTGTGGGTAGGCTGCACGGGTACCGTGAAGACCAGCAAGAGCTGTCAGGGCTGGCACCTTCCTTGTGGGAGAAGGAGCCGGACGTTTGCCTTTTCGGAATGAGGCTCGGCTGAGAACGAGCGATTCGAGATGTGCCGTCTGTTGGAAAGCACAGATCCCCAGTGCTGTTGTGCCTGTGGATAGGCTGCATGGGGACGGTGAAGTCCAGCAAGAGCTGTCAGGGCTGGCACCTTCCTTGTGGGAGAAGGTGCCAGACATTTGCCTTTTCGGAATGAGACTCTGCCGAGAACGAGTGCCATGACTTATCCCATTCCTGGGAAAGCACAGATCCCCAGTGCTGTTGTGCCTTTTTATAGGCTGCATGGGGACGGTGAAGACCCGCAAGAGCTTTCAGGGCTGGCACCTTCCTTGAGGAAGAAGGAGCCGGACGTTTGCCTTGTCGGAATGAGGCTCTGCCGAGAAGCAGCGCCGTGACGTGTACCCTTACTGGGCAAATACAGATCCCCAGTGCTGTTGTGACTGTGGATAGGCTGCACGGCGACGGTGAAGAACAGCAATAGCTTTCAGGGCTGGCACCTTCCTTGTGGGAGAAAGAGCCGGACATTTGCCTTTTCGAAAGCGGCTCTGCCGAGAAGCAGCGCTGTGAGATGTGGCGTCAGCGGGAAAGCACAGATCCCTAGTACTGTTGTGCCTGTGGATAGGCTGCACGGGGACGGTGAAGACCAGCAAGAGCTTTCAGGTCTGCCACCTTCCTTGTGGGAGAAGGAGCCGGACGTTTGCCTTTTCGGAAAGCGGCTCCGCCGAGAACCAGCGCCGTGAGATGTGGCGTCAGCGGGAAAGCACAGATCCCTAGTACTGTTGTGCCTTTGGATAGGTTGCACGGTGACAGTGAAGTCCAGCAAGAGCTGTCAGAGCTGGCAGCTTCCTTGTGGGAGAAGGATCCGGACGTTTGCCTTTTCGGAATGAGGCTCTGCCGAGAAGCAGCGCCGTGACGTGTACCCTTACTGTGCAAATACAGATCCCCACTGCTGTTGTGACTGTGGATAGGCTGCACGGCGACGGTGAAGAACAGCAAGAGCTTTCAGGGCTGGCACCTTCCTTGTGGGAGAAAGAGCCGGACATTTGCCTTTTCGGAATGAGGCTCTGCCGAGAACAAGCGCCATGAGTTGTCCCGTTCCTGGGAAAGCACAGATCCCCAGTGCTGTTGTGCCTGTGGATAGGCTGCACGGTGACAGTGAAGTCCAGCAAGAGCTGTCAGGGCTGGCAGCTTCCTTGTGGGAGAATGAGCCGGACGTTTGCCTTTTAGGAATGAGGCTCTGCCGAGAATGAGCGCCATGACTTGTCCCGTTCCTGGGAAAGCACAGATCCCCAGTGCTGTTGTGCCTGTGGATAGGCTGCACAGGGATGGTGAAGACCAGCAAGAGCTTTCAGGGCTGCCACCTTCCTTAAGAGAGAAGGAGCCAGACGTTTGCCTTTTCGGAATGAGGCTCTGCAGAGAACCAGCGCCGTGAGATGTGGCGTCAGTTGGAAAGCACAGATCCCCAGTGCTGTTGTGCCTTTGGATAGGCTGCACAGGGACAGTGAAGTCCAGCAAGAGCTGTCAGGGCTGGCAGCTTCCTTGTGGGAGAAGGAGCCGGATGTTTGCCTTTTCGGAATGAGGCTCTGCTGAAATCAGCACCGTGACGTGTACCCTTACTGGGCAAATACAGATCCCCAGTGCTGTTGTGCCTTTGGATAGGCTGCATGGGGACGGTGAAGACCAGCAAGAGCTTTCAGGGCTGCCACCTTCCTTGAGGAAGAAGGAGCCGGATCTTTGCCTTTTCGGAAATACGCTCTGCCGAGACCAGGGCCGTGACGTGTACCATTCCTGGGAAAGCACAGAACCCTAGTGCTCTTGTGCCTGTGGATAGGCTGCACGGGGATGGTGAAGATCAGCAAGAGCTTTCAGGGCTGGCACCTTCCTTGAGGGAGAAGGAGCCAGACGTTTGCCTTTTCATAATGAGGTTCTGCAGAGAACCAGCGCCGTGACATGTGGCGTCAGTTGGAAAGCACAGAACCCTAGTGCTCTTGTGCCTGTGGATAGGCTGCACGGGGACAGTGAAGTCCAGCAAGAGCTGTCAGGGCTGGCAGCTTCCTTGTGGGAGAAGGAGCCAGACGTTTGCCTTTTTGGAATGAGGCTCTGCTGAAAAGCAGCACCGTGACGTGTACCGTTCCTGGGAAAGCAGAGATCCCCAGTGCTGTTGTGCCTGTGGATAGGCTGCACGGGGATTGTGAAGACCAGCAAGAGCTTTCAGGGCTGGAAGCTTCCTTGTGGGAGAAGGAGCCAGACGTTTGCCTTTTTGGAATGAGGCTCTGCCGAGAACGAGCGCCATGACTTGTCCCGTTCCTGGGAAAGCACAGATCCCCAGTGCTGTTGTGCCTTTTTATAGGCTGCATGGGGACGGTGAAGACCAGCAAGAGCTTTCAGGGCTGCCACATTCCTTGAGGAAGAAGGAGCCGGACGTTTGCCTTTTCGGAAATACGCTCTGCCGAGACCAGGGCCGTGAGGTGTACCCTTCCTGGGAAAGCACAGAACGCTAGTGCTCTTGTGCCTGTGCATAGGCTGCACGGGGGTGGTGAAGACCAGCAAGAGCTTTCAGGGCTGGCACCTTCCTTGTGGGAGAAGGAGCCAGGCATTTGCCTTTTTGGAATGAGGCTCTGCCAAGACCAGGGCCGTGAGGTTTACCCTTCCTGGGAAAGCACAGAACCCTAGTGCTCTTGTGCCTGTGGATAGGCTGCACGGGGATGGTGAAGACCAGCAAGAGCTTTCAGGGCTGGCACCTTCCTTGAGGGAGAAGGAGCCAGACGTTTGCCTTTTCGGAATGAGGCTCGGCTGAGAACGAGCGATTCGAGATGTGCCGTCTGTTGGAAAGCACAGATCCCCAGTGCTGTTGTGCCTGTGGATAGGCTGCACGGTGACAGTGAAGTCCAGCAAGAGCTGTCAGGGCTGGCAGCTTCCTTGTGGGAGAATGAGCCGGACGTTTGCCTTTTTGGAATGAGGCTCTGCCGAGAATGAGCGCCATGACTTGTCCCGTTCCTGGGAAAGCACAGATCCCCAGTGCTGTTGTGCCTGTGGATAGGCTGCACAGGGATGGTGAAGACCAGCAAGAGCTTTCAGGGCTGCCACCTTCCTTAAGAGAGAAGGAGCCAGACGTTTGCCTTTTCGGAATGAGGCTCTGCAGAGAACCAGCGCCGTGACATGTGGCGTCAGTTGGAAAGCACAGATCCCCAGTGCTGTTGTGCCTTTGGATAGGCTGCACAGGGACAGTGAAGTCCAGCAAGAGCTGTCAGGGCTGGCAGCTTCCTTGTGGGAGAAGGAGCCGGACGTTTGCCTTTTCGGAATGAGGCTCTGCTGAAAATCAGCACCGTGACGTGTACCCTTACTGGGCAAATACAGATCCCCAGTGCTGTTGTGCCTTTGGATAGGCTGCATGGGGACGGTGAAGACCAGCAAGAGCTTTCAGGGCTGCCACCTTCCTTGAGGAAGAAGGAGCCGGACGTTTGCCTTTTCGGAAATACGCTCTGCCGAGACCAGGGCCGTGACGTGTACCATTCCTGGGAAAGCACAGAACCCTAGTGCTCTTGTGCCTGCGGATAGGCTGCACGGGGATGGTGAAGATCAGCAAGAGCTTTCAGGGCTGGCACCTTCCTTGAGGGAGAATGAGCCAGACGTTTGCCTTTTCATAATGAGGCTCTGCAGAGAACCAGCGCCGTGAGATGTGGCGTCAGTTGGAAAGCACAGAACCCTAGTGCTCTTGTGCCTGTGGATAGGCTGCACGGGGACAGTGAAGTCCAGCAAGAGCTGTCAGGGCTGGCAGCTTCCTTGTGGGAGAAGGAGCCGGACGTTTGCCTTTTTGGAATGAGGCTCTGCTGAAAAGCAGCACCGTGACGTGTACCGTTCCTGGGAAAGCAGAGATCCCCAGTGCTGTTGTGCCTGTGGATAGGCTGCACGGGGATTGTGAAGACCAGCAAGAGCTTTCAGGGCTGGAAGCTTCCTTGTGGGAGAAGGAGCCAGACGTTTGCCTTTTTGGAATGAGGCTCTGCCGAGAACGAGCGCCATGACTTGTCCCGTTCCTGGGAAAGCACAGATCCCCAGTGCTGTTCTGGCTGTGGATAGGCTGCACGGGGACGGTGAAGAGCATGAAGACTTTCACGGCTGCCACCTTCTCTGAGGGTGAAGGAGCCAGACGTTTGCCATTTCGGAAAGCGGCTCTGCTGAGAACGAGCACCGTGAAATGTGGCGTCAGTGGGAAAGCACAGAACCCCAGTGCTGTTGTGCCTTTTTATAGGCTGCATGGGGCCGTGAAGACCAGCAAGAGCTGTCAGGGCTGGCACCTTCCTTGTGGGAGAAGGAGCCCGACGTTTGCATTTTCGGAATGAGGCTCTGCCGAGAACCTGCACCGTGACGTGTATCTGTTCTGGGAATGCACAGATCGCCAGTGCTGTTGTGCCTTTTTATAGGCTGCATGGGGACGGTGAAGACCAGCAAGAGCTTTCAGGGCTGCCACCTTCCTTGAGGGAGAAGGAGCCGGACGTTTGCCTTTTCGGAATGAGGCTCTGCCGGGAACCAGCGCCGTGACGTGTACCGTTCCTGGGAAAGCAGAGATCCCCAGTGCTGTTGTGCCTGTGGATAGGCTGCACGGGTACCGTGAAGACCAGCAAGAGCTTTCAGGGCTGCCACCTTCATTGAGGGAGAATTTGCCGGACGTTTGCCTTTTCGGAATGAGGCTCTGCCGGGAACCAGCGCCGTGACGTGTACCGTTCCTGGGAAAGCAGAGATCCCCAGTGCTGTTGTGCCTGTGGATAGGCTGCACGGGTACCGTGAACACCAGCAAGAGCTTTCAGGGCTGGCACCTTCCTTGTGGGAGAAGGAGCCAGATGTTTGACTTTTCGGAATGAGGCTCTGCCGAGACCAGGGACGTGAGGTGTACCCTTCCTGGGAAAGCACAGAACCCTAGTGCTCTTGTGCCTGTGGATAGGCTGCACGGGGATGGTGAAGAGCAGCAAGAGCTTTCAGGGCTGGCACCTTCCTTGAGGGAGAAGGAGCCAGACGTTTGCCTTTTCGGAATGAGGCTCTGCCGAGAACGAGCGCCGTGAGATGTGGCGTCAGTGGGAAAGCACAGATCCCCAGTGCTGTTGTGCCTTTGGATAGGCTGCACAGGGACAGTGAAGTCCAGCAAGAGCTGTCAGGGCTGGCAGCGTCCTTGTGGGAGAAGGAGCCAGACGTTTGCCTTTTCGGAATGAGGATCTGCCGAGAACCTTCACCGTGACGTGTACCGTTCCAGGGAAAGCAGAGATCCCCAGTGCTGTTGTGCCTGTGGATAGGCTGCACGGGGACGGTGAAGACCAGCAAGAGCTCTCAGGGCTGGCACCTTCGTTGTGGGAGAAGGAGCCGGACGTTTGCCTTTTCGGAATGAGGCTCGGCTGAGAACGAGCGCCGTGAGATGTGGCGTCAGCGGGAAAGCACAGATCCCTAGTGCTGTTGTGCCTTTGGATAGGTTGCATGGGGACGGTGAAGACCAGCAAGAGCTTTCAGGGCTGGCAGCTTCCTTGTGGGAGAAGGAGCCGGACGTTTGCCTTTTCGGAATGAGGCTCTGCCGAGAACCTGCACCGTGACGTGTACCGTTCCAGGGAAAGCAGAGATCCCCAGTGCTGTTGTGCCTATGGATAGGCTGCACGGGTACCGTGAATACCAGCAAGAGCTTTCAGGGCTGGCACCTTCCTTGAGGGAGAATGGGCCGGACGTTTGCTTTTTCGGAAAGAGGCTCTGCCGAGAACGAGCGCCGTGAAATGTGGCGTCAGCGGGAAAGCACAGATCCCTAGTGCTGTTGTGCATTTGGATAGGTTGCACGGGGACGGTGAAGACCAGCAAGAGCTCTCAGGGCTGCCACCTTCCTTAAGAGAGAAGGAGCCGGACGTTTGCCTTTTCGGAATGAGGCTCTGCCGCGAACCAGCGCCGTGACGTGTACCTTTCCTGGGAAAGCAGAGATCCCCAGTACTGTTGTGCCTTTTTATGGGCTGCATGGGGACGGTGAAGACCAGCAAGAGCTTTCAGGGCTGGCAGCTTCCTTGTGGGAGAAGGAGCCGGACGTTTGCCTTTTCGGAAATACGCTCTGCCGAGACCAGGGCCGTGAGGTGTACCCTTCCTGGGAAAGCACAGAACCCTAGTGCTGTTGTGCCTGTGGATAGGCTGCACAGGGATGGTGAAGAGCAGCAAGAGCTTTCAGGGCTGCCACCTTCCTTGAGGGAGAAGGAGCCGGACGTTTGCCTTTTCGGAATGAGGCTCTGCCGAGAACCAGCGCCGTGACGTGTACCTGTCCTGGGAATGCACAGATCCCCAGTGCTGTTGTGCCTGTGGATAGGCTGCACAGGGATGGTGAAGACCAGCAAGAGCTTTCAGGGCTGCCACCTTCCTTAAGAGAGAAGGAGCCGGACGTTTGTCTTTTCGGAATGAGGCTCTGCCGAGAACCAGCGCCGTGAGATGTGGCGTCAGTGGGAAAGCACAGATCCCCAGTGCTGTTGTGCCTGTGGATAGGCTGCACGGTGACAGTGAAGTCCAGCAAGAGCTGTCAGGGCTGGCAGCGTCCTTGTGGGAGAAGGAGCCAGACGTTTGCCTTTTCGGAATGAGGATCTGCCGAGAACCTGCACCGTGACGTGTACCGTTCCAGGGAAAGCAGAGATCCCCAGTGCTGTTGTGCCTGTGGATAGGCTGCACGGGGACGGTGAAGACCAGCAAGAGCTCTCAGGGCTGGCACCTTCGTTGTGGGAGAAGGAGCCGGACGTTTGCCTTTTCGGAATGAGGCTCGGCTGAGAACGAGCGATTCGAGATGTGCCGTCTGTTGGAAAGCAGAGATGCCCAGTGCTGTTGTGCCTGTGGATAGGCTGCACGGGGACGGTGAAGACCAGCAAGAGCTCTCAGGGCTGGCAGCTTCCTTGTGGGAGAAGGAGCCGGACGTTTGCCTTTTCGGAATGCGGCTCTGCTGACAACGAGCGCCCTGAGATGTGGCGTCAGCGGGAAAGCACAGATCCCTAGTGCTGTTGTGCCTTTGGATAGGTTGCATGGGGACGGTGAAGACCAGCAAGAGCTTTCAGGGCTGGCAGCTTCCTTGTGGGACAAGGAGCCGGACGTTTGCCTTTTCGGAAAGAGGCTCTGCCGATAACCGGCGCCGTGACGTGTACCGTTCCTGGGCAAGCACAGATCCCCAGTGCTGTTGTGCCTGTGGATAGGCTGCACGGGGACGGTGAAGACCAGCAAGAGCTCTCAGGGCTGGCACCTTCCTTGTGGGAGAAGGAGCCGGACGTTTGCCTTTTCGGAATGCGGCTCGGCTGAGAACGAGCGATTCAGGATGTGCCGCCTGTTGGAAAGCACAGATCCCCAGTGCTGTTGTGCCTGTGGATAGGCTGCACGGGGACGGTGAAGACCAGCAAGAGCTTTCAGGGTTGGCACCTTCCTTCTGGGAGAAGGGGCCGGACGTTTGCCTTTTCGGAATGAGACTCTGCCGAGAACCAGCGCCATGACTTGTCCCTTTCCTGGGAAAGCACAGATGCGCAGTGTTGTTTTGACTGTGGATAGGCTGCACGAGGACGGTGAAGACCAGCAACAGCATTCAGGGCTGGCACGTTCCTTGCGGGAGAATGGGCCGGACATTTGCCTTTTCGGAAAGCGGCTCTGCCGAGTGCCTGCGCCGTGACGTGTACCCTTCCTGGGCAAGCACAGATCCCCAGTGCTGTTGTGCCTTTGAATGCGCTGCACAGGGATGGTGAAGACCAGCAAGAGCTTTCAGGGCTGGCACCTTCCTTGTGGGAAAAGGGGCCGGACGTTTGCCTTTTCGGAATGAGGCTCTGCCGAGAACCACCGCTGTGAGATGTGGCTTCAGTGTGAAAGCACAGATCCCCAGTGCTGTTGTGCCAGTAGATAGGCTGCACGGTGACAGTGAAGTCCATCAAGAGCTGTCAGGGCTGGCACCTTCCTTGTGGGAGAAGGAGCCGGACGTTTGCCTTTTCGGAATGAGGCTCTGCCGAGAACCTGCACCGTGACGTGTACCGTTCCTGGGAAAGCACAGATCCCCAGTGCTGTTGTGCCTTTTTATAGGCTGCACGGTGACAGTGAAGTCCAGCAAGAGCTGTCAGGGCTGGCAGCTTCCTTGTGGGAGACGGAGCCGGACGTTTGCCTTTTCGGAATGAGGCTCGGCCGAGAACCAGCGCCGTGACGTGTACCATTACTGGGCAAATACAGATCCCCAGTGCTGTTATGGCTGTGGATAGGCTGCACGGCGACGGTGAAGACCAGCAAGAGCTCTC
Source organism: Haliaeetus albicilla (assembly GCF_947461875.1). Classification (NCBI taxonomy): domain Eukaryota; kingdom Metazoa; phylum Chordata; class Aves; order Accipitriformes; family Accipitridae; genus Haliaeetus; species Haliaeetus albicilla. Next base: position 11,623,642 of record NC_091498.1, read on the forward strand.
AGGGCTGGCACCTTCGTTGTGGGAGAAGGAGCCGGACGTTTGCCTTTTCGGAATGAGGCTCGGCTGAGAACGAGCGATTCGAGATGTGCCGTCTGTTGGAAAGCAGAGATGCCCAGTGCTGTTGTGCCTGTGGATAGGCTGCACGGGGACGGTGAAGACCAGCAAGAGCTCTCAGGGCTGGCAGCTTCCTTGTGGGAGAAGGAGCCGGACGTTTGCCTTTTCGGAATGCGGCTCTGCTGAGAACGAGCGCCGTGAGATGTGGCGTCAGCGGGAAAGCACAGATCCCTAGTGCTGTTGTGCCTTTGGATAGGTTGCATGGGGACGGTGAAGACCTGCAAGAGCTTTCAGGGCTGGCAGCTTCCTTGTGGGAGAAGGAGCCGGACGTTTGCCTTTTCGGAATGAGGCTCTGCCGAGAACCTGCACCGTGACGTGTACCGTTCCTGGGCAAGCACAGATCCCCAGTGCTGTTGTGCCTGTGGATAGGCTGCACGGGTACCGTGAATACCAGCAAGAGCTTTCAGGGCTGGCACCTTCCTTGAGGGAGAATGGGCCGGACGTTTGCTTTTTCGGAAAGAGGCTCTGCTGTGAACCAGCGCCGTGAAATGTGGCGTCAGCGGGAAAGCACAGATCCCTAGTGCTGTTGTGCCTTTGGATAGGTTGCATGGGGACGGTGAAGACCAGCAAGAGCTTTCAGGGCTGGCAGCTTCCTTGTGGGACAAGGAGCCGGACGTTTGCCTTTTCGGAAAGAGGCTCTGCCGATAACCGGCGCCGTGACGTGTACCGTTCCTGGGCAAGCACAGATCCCCAGTGCTGTTGTGCCTGTGGATAGGCTGCACGGGGACGGTGAAGACCAGCAGGAGCTTTCAGGGCTGGCACCTTCCTTGTGGGAGAAGGAGCCGGACGTTTGCCTTTTCGGAATGCGGCTCGGCTGAGAACGAGCGATTCAGGATGTGCCGCCTGTTGGAAAGCACAGATCCCCAGTGCTGTTGTGCCTGTGGATAGGCTGCACGGGGACGGTGAAGACCAGCAAGAGCTTTCAGGGCTGCCACCTTCCTTAAGAGAGAAGGAGCCGGACGTTTGTCTTTTCGGAATGAGGCTCTGCCGAGAACCAGCGCCGTGAGATGTGGCGTCAGTGGGAAAGCACAGATCCCCAGTGCTGTTGTGCCTGTGGATAGGCTGCACGGTGACAGTGAAGTCCAGCAAGAGCTGTCAGGGCTGGCAGCTTCCTTGAGGGAGAAGGAGCCAGACGTTTGCCTTTTCGGAATGAGGTTCTGCCGAGAACCAGGGCCGTGAGGTGTACCCTTCCTGGGAAAGCACAGAACCCTAGTGCTCTTGTGCCTGTGGATAGGCTGCACGGGGATGGTGAAGAGCAGCAAGAGCTTTCAGGGCTGCCACCTTCCTTGAGGGAGAAGGAGCCAGACGTTTGCCTTTTCGGAATGAGGCTCTGCCGAGAACCAGCGCCGTGAGATGTGGCGTCAGTGGGAAAGCACAGATCCCCAGTGCTGTTGTGCCTGTGGATAGGCTGCACGGTGACAGTGAAGTCCAGCAAGAGCTGTCAGGGCTGGCAGCGTCCTTGTCGGAGAAGGAGCCAAACGTTTGCCTTTTCGGAAAGAGGCTCTGCCGAGAACCTTCACCGTGACGTGTACCGTTCCAGGGAAAGCAGAGATCCCCAGTGCTGTTGTGCCTGTGGATAGGCTGCACGGGGACGGTGAAGACCAGCAAGAGCTGTCAGGGCTGGCACCTTCCTTGTGGGAGAAGGAGCCGGACGTTTGCCTTTTCGGAAAGAGGCTCTGCTGAGAACGAGCGCCGTGAGATGTGGCGTCAGCGGGAAAGCACAGGTCCCTAGTGCTGTTGTGCCTGTGGATAGGCTGCACAGCGATGGTGAAGACCAGCAAGAGCTTTCAGGGCTGCCACCTTCCTTGTGGGAGAAGGAGCCAGACGTTTGCCTTTTCGGAATGAGGCTCGGCTGAGAACGAGCGATTCGAGATGTGGCGTCAGTGGGAAAGCACAGATCCCCAGTGCTGTTGTGCCTGTGGATAGGCTGCACGGAGACGGTGAAGACCAGCAAGAGCTGTCAGGGCTGGCAGCTTCCTTGTGGGAGAAGGAGCCGGACGTTTGCCTTTTCGGAAAGCGGCTCTGCTGAGAACGAGCGCCGTGAGATGTGGCGTCAGCGGGAAAGCACAGATTCCTAGTGCTGTTGTGCCTTTGGATAGGTTGCATGGGGACGGTGAAGACCAGCAAGAGCTGTCAGGGCTGGCACCTTCCTTGTGGGAGAAGGAGCCAGACGTTTGCCTTTTCGGAAAGAGGCTCTACCGAGAACCTGCACCGTGACGTGTACCGTTCCAGGGAAAGCAGAGATCCCCAGTGCTGTTGTGCCTGTGGGTAGGCTGCACGGGTACCGTGAAGACCAGCAAGAGCTTTCAGGGCTGGCAGCGTCCTTGTCGGAGAAGGAGCCGGATGTTTGCCTTTTCGGAATGAGGCTCGGCTGAGAACGAGCAATTCGAGATGTGCCGTCTGTTGGAAAGCACAGATCCCCAGTGCTGTTGTGCCTGTGGATAGGCTGCACGGGGACGGTGAAGACCAGCAAGAGCTGTCAGGGCTGGCACCTTCCTTGTGGGAGAAGGAGCCGGACGTTTGCCTTTTCGGAAAGCGGCTCTGCCGAGAACGAGCGCCTTGAGATGTGGCGTCAGCGGGAAAGCACAGATCCCTAGTGCTGTTGTGCATTTGGATAGGTTGCACGGGGGCGGTGAAGACCAGCAAGAGCTATCAGGGCTGGCATCTTCCTTGTGGGAGAAGGAGCCGGACGTTTGCCTTTTCGGAATGAGGCTCTGCCGAGAACCTACACCGTGACGTGTATCTGTTCTGGGAATGCACAGATCGCCAGTGCTGTTGTGCCTTTTTATAGGCTGCATGGGGACGGTGAAGACCAGCAAGAGCTTTCAGGGCTGCCACCTTCATTGAGGGAGAAGTTGCCGGACGTTTGTCTTTTCGGAATGAGGCTCTGACGGGAACCAGCGCCGTGACGTGTGCCTGTCCTGGGAATGCACATATCCCCAGTGCTGTTGTGCCTGTGGATAGGTTGCATGGGGACGGTGAAGACCAGCAAGAGCTTTCAGGGCTGTCACTTTCCTTAAGAGAGTAGGAGCCTGAGGATTGCATTTTTGAAATGCGGCTCTGCCGAGAACCAGCTCTGTGAGATGTGGCGTCAGTGGGAAAGCACAGATCCCCAGTGCTGTTGTGCCAGTAGATAGGCTGCACGGTGACAGTGAAGTCCAGCAAGAGCTGTCAGGGCTGGCAGCTTCCTTGTGGGAGAAAGAGCCGGACGTTTGCCTTTTCGGAAAGAGGCTCTGCCAAGAACCTGCACCATGACGTGTACCGTTCCTGGGAAAGCAGAGATCCCCAGTGCTGTTGTGCCTGTGCATAGGTTGCACGGGTACCGTGAAGACCAGCAAGAGCTGTTAGTGCTGGCACCTTCCTTGAGGGAGAAGGAGCCGGACGTTTGCCTTTTCGGAAAGAGGCTCTGCTGAGAACGAGCGCCGTGAGATGTGGCGTCAGCGGGAAAGCACAGATCCCTAGTGCTGTTGTGCCTTTGGATAGGTTGCATGGAGACGGTGAAGACCAGCAAGACCTTTCAGGGCTGCCACCTTCCTTGTGGGAGAAGGAGCCAGACGTTTGCCTTTTCGGAAAGAAGCTCTGCCGAGAACCTGCACCGTGACGTGTACCATTCCAGGGAAAGCAGAGATCCCCAGTGCTGTTGTGCCTGTGGATAGGCTGCACGGGTACCGTGAAGAGCAGCAAGAGATTTCAGGGCTGGCACCTTCGTTGTGGGAGAAGGAGCCGGACGTTTGCTTTTTCGGAATGAGGCTCGGCTGAGAACAAGAGATTCGAGATGTGCCGTCTGTTGGAAAGCAGAGATCCCCAGTGCTGTTGTGCCTGTGGATAGGCTGTACGGCGACGGTGAAGACCAGCAAGAGCTGTCAGGGCTGGCAGCGTCCTTGTGGGAGAAGGAGCCAGACGTTTGCCTTTTCGGAATGAGGCTCTGCCGAGAACCTGCACCGTGACGTGTACCGTTCCAGGGAAAGCAGAGATCCCCAGTGCTGTTGTGCCTGTGGATAGGCTGCACGGGGACGGTGAAGACCAGCAAGAGCTCTCAGGGCTGGCAGCTTCCTTGTGGGAGAAGGAGCCGGACGTTTGCCTTTTCGGAATGAGGCTCTGCTGAGAACGAGCGATTCGAGATGTGCCGTCTGTTGGAAAGCACAGATCCCCAGTGCTGTTGTGCCTGTGGATAGGCTGCACGGGGACGGTGAAGACCAGCAAGAGCTGTCAGGGCTGGCAGCTTCCTTGTGGGAGAAGGAGCCGGACGTTTGCCTTTTCGGAAAGCGGCTCTGCCGAGAACGAGCGCCATGACTTGTCCCGTTCCTGGGAAAGCACAGAAACCCAGTGCTCTTGTGCCTGTGGATAGGCTGCACGGGGATGGTGAAGACCAGCAAGAGCTTTCAGGGCTGGCACCTTCCTTGTGGGAGAAGGAGCCGGACGTTTGCCTTTTCGGAAATCAGCTCTGCTGAGAACGAGCGCTGTGAGATGTTGCGTCAGCGGGTGTCCTGGTTTCAGCTGGGATGTAGTTAGCTGTCTTCCTAGTAGCTAGTACAGTGCTATGTTTTGAGTTCAGTATGTGATGAATGTTGATAACACTGATGTTTTCAGTTGTTGCTCAGTAGTGTTTAGACTACAGTCAAGGATTTTTCAGCTTCTCATGCCCAGCCAGGGCACCTGACCCAAACTGGCCAACAGTGTATTCCATACCATGGGACGTCCCATCTAGTTTAGGAACTGGGAAGTGGGGGGGGGGGGCAGGGATTCGCCGCTTGGGGACTGGCTGGGTGTCAGTCGGCGGGTGGTGAGCAATTGCCCTGCGCATCATTTGTACATTTCAATCCTTTTATTACTACTGTTGTCATTTTATTAGTGTTATCATTATCATTATTAGTCTCTTCTTTTCTGTTCTATTAAATCGTTCTTATCTCAACCCAGGAGTTTTACTTCTTTTCCTGATTTTCTCCCCCATCCCACTGGATGGGGGGGGAGTGAGTGAGCGGCTGCGTAATGCTTAGTTGCTGGCTGGGGTTAAACCACGACAGTCCTTTTGGCGCCCAACGTGGGGCCCGAAGGGTTGAGATAACGACAAACCTGACCAGAGCTTGTTAAAACATATTTGTCCTAAGCATTCATTATGTTGATTTATGCATTCTTAGAGTTGTTGCTCTGGTTTTTAAGGCTCTGTTATGTATCACCTCGCTTGCTGTATGTAGTTCCTCTTCTACTGCTTATCATCCGTGGGAGGTGGATTAAGGTTTTCGCTTTGATGTATGGTATAACTCTGGTTTATGGTATGATAAAGTCATCAGCTGTGGGATTAATCCAGTATTTGCACTTAGCATTGTCACCTTTATACTGCGGGAACCATCTGTGGGAAACTATTAATAATTATACCTTTTACCTTTCCTCCATGGAAAACCAGTCTGTGGGTGGGGTACCTTTCTTCCCCTCTCCTTTCTCCTTCGGTCCAGTTACAATGGTGTTTGAGAATTTTGAAAAATTTGAATACTCCTGGAATGTTGGGACTAGCACGGTCCTAGCCCTACTGCTAGGAATTAGCATACTTCTGAATGTGGTTCAGCTCTCGTTTAAGGTTAAACAGCTATTTAAGAAGATCACCCAGAGATGTGCCCCAAGGCTGGATAATTATGAGTGGCAGGGTGTGTGGGGTAGTATGGGCAAATACCTAGAAAAGTGGGCACCTCCGACATTTTGGAAATTCACCCCTGAACAAGTGCAGGATCCAGAAGAACTAGTAAAATATTTGGAAAAGGTATGCTGTCACCCCGGCAGCTCCAGAGAGATACAAATCACTGCAACGTGCTGGGGCCTGGCCCACGCCTATCGAGCCCTGTTCGACACCACTCAGTACCCTCAAGGGGAAGAGAAAGTCTCTGGACCTAACAACAAAATGGTGAGCACTGCGGCCACCCAAACCTTGGCAACGGGCGCTGCGGCCCCTCCAGCCCCGGCAAGGAGCATTGCAGGCACCCAGACCTTGGCGACAGGCACCGTGACCCCTCCAGCCCCGGCGATGAGAACTCGGGCTACCCAAACCTCAGCAACAGGCACTGCAGCCCCTCCAGCCCCGGCAATGAGTACAGCAGCTACCCAAACCTCAGCAACGGGCACTGCAGTCCCTCCAGCCCCAGTGACGAGCACTGCTGCTACCCAAACCTCGGTGACAGACACTGCGGTTATCCAAAACCCAGTGAGCGATACTGCAACTGAACCAGCGGACCAACCTGCACCAGCATCAGTTGCCCCCGTACAGAAAAAGAAATATACAAAAAAATCAGTTCGCTTAGCGAAGGATGAAGATGAACCAGGGTCATCACGGGAACCGGAGGAAGAGGCAGAACCAGAGGTAATAACCCGGTCCCTATCCTTGAGTGAGCTGCGGGATCTGCGAAAAGACTTTGGCCGCCGTATAGGTGAGCATATTATCACCTGGCTCCTCCGATGCTGGGACAATGGGGCTAATAGCTTGGAATTAGAAGGTAGGGAAGCCAAGCAGCTGGGATCACTTGCCAGGGAAGGTGGCATTGACAAGGCAATTGGAAGAGGGACACAAGCCATCAGCCTCTGGAGGCGACTCCTGTCAAGTGTGAAGGAAAGGTACACCTTTAAGGAAGATGTTATATGTCAATCAAGCAAGTGGACCACCATGGAAAAAGGTATTCAATATCTGAGGGAATTAGCTGTGCTAGAGACGATCCATCATGACCCGGACAACCCACAATTACCCAAAGATCCAGACGAAGTCCAATGCACACGACCCATGTGGCGGAAGTTTGTACGGAGCGCACCATCATCCTATGCCAACGCATTGGCAATAATGTCCTGGAAGGATGAAGAGGCACCGACAGTGGAGGAAGTGGCTCGCCAACTCCGTCAATACGAAGAAAATCTCTCCTCCTCCCTACAAGCCTGCATTGCAGCTGTGGAGAAGCTGTCCGAGGATGTCCAACAAATCAAAGAGGATATGTCCTACTCCACACGTGTAAGGACCAATGTCTCAGCTATTAGGAGTGAGCGCTCCTCTTCCCAAGAGAGAGAGTATAGAAGGTACACACCGCGAGGTGCCCTGTGGTTTTACCTATGTGATCAGGGAGAGGACATGAGGAAATGGGACGGAAAACCTACCTCGGTCCTAAATGCACGGGTACGTGAACTGCGAGGAAAAACCACCACAAAAGGGGATTCTACCAGGAAAAATGCCGCTCCAGTTTCCAAACAGAGTAGAAGGGCTGATTTCATTTCCGATCCTCTTGAAGGGACTTCTGAGCCAATTTTACGAGAAGTGAATACTGAATACTCTAACCAGAATTAGAGGGGCCCTGCCTCCAGCCAGGTGGAGGAAAGGGATAACCGGGTCTATTGGACTGTGTGGATTCGATGGCCTGGCACGTCAGACCCACAGGAGTATAAGGCTCTAGTAGACACCGGCGCACAGTGCACTCTAATGCCATCAAGTTATAAAGGGACAGAATCCATTTGTATTTCTGGTGTGACAGGGGGATCCCAAGAATTAACTGTATTGGAAGCTGAAGTAAGCCTAACTGGAAATGAATGGCAGAAACACCCCATTGTGACTGGTCCAGAGGCTCCGTGTATCCTTGGCATAGACTATCTCAGGAGGGGGTATTTTAAGGACCCGAAGGGGTATCGATGCGCTTTTGGTATAGCTGCCTTGGAGACGGAGGGCACTGAACAGCTGTCTACCCTGCCTGGTCTCTCTCAAGACCCTTCGATTGTGGGGTTGCTCAAGGTTGAAGAACAGCAAGTGCCAATTGCTACCATGATGGTGCACCGGCGGCAATATCGCACCAACCGAGACTCTCTGATTCCCATCCACAAGTTGATTCGCCAACTGGAGAGCCAAGGAGTGATCAGCAAAACCCGCTCACCCTTTAATAGTCCCATATGGCCAGTGCGGAAGTCTAATGGGGAGTGGAGACTAACAGTTGACTATCGCGGCCTGAATGAAGTTACACCACCGCTGAGTGCTGCCATTCCAGATATGCTAGAACTTCAATACGAGCTAGAGTCAAAGGCAGCCAAGTGGTATGCCACAATTGACATTGCTAATGCGTTTTTCTCAATCCCTCTAGCAGCAGAGTGTCGTCCACAATTTGCCTTTACTTGGAGAGGTGTCCAGTACACTTGGAATCGATTGCCCCAGGGGTGGAAACACAGCCCCACCATTTGCCATGGACTAATCCAGACTGCACTGGAAAAAGGTGAAGCTCCGGAACACCTGCAATACATTGATGACATCATCATATGGGGCAACACAGCAGAAGAAGTCTTTGAGAAAGGGAAGAAAATAATCCAAATCCTTCTGAAAGCCGGTTTTGCCATAAAAGAAAGTAAGGTCAAGGGACCTGCACAGGAGATCCAGTTTTTGGGAATAAAATGGCAAGATGGACGTCGTCAGATCCCAATGGATGTGATTAATAAAATAGCAGCTATGTCTCCCCCGACTAATAAAAAGGACACACAGGCCTTCTTAGGTGTCGTGGGGTTTTGGAGAATGCATATTCCAAATTACAGTTTGATTGTAAGCCCTCTCTATCAAGTGACCCGGAAGAAGAATGATTTTAAATGGGGCCCTGAACAACAACAAGCCTTTGAACAAATTAAACGGGAGATTGTTCATGCCGTAGTCCTTGGACCAGTCCGGACAGGACAAGATGTTAAAAATGTGCTCTATACTGCAGCTGGGGAGAATGGCCCTACCTGGAGCCTCTGGCAGAAAGCACCTGGGGAGACCCGAGGCCGACCCCTGGGGTTTTGGAGTCGAGGATATCGAGGCTCGCTATACTCCAACTGAAAAAGAGATATTGGCAGCGTATGAAGGAGTTCGAGCTGCCTCAGAAGTGGTTGGTACTGAGACACAGCTCCTCTTAGCACCCCGACTACCAGTGCTGGGCTGGATGTTCAAAGGGAGGGTCTCCTCTACACATCACGCGACTGACGCCACGTGGAGTAAGTGGATCGCACTGATCACACAACGGGCTCGCATAGGAAACCCCAGTCGCCCAGGAATTTTAGAAGTAATCACGGACTGGCCAGAAGGCAAACATTTTGGAATGTCACCAGAGGAGGAGGTGGCATGTGCTGAAGAAGCCCCGCTGTATAATAAACTGCCAGAGAATGAGAGGCAATATGCCCTGTTCACTGACGGATCCTGTCGCATTGTGGGAAAGCATCAAAGGTGGAAAGCTGCTGTATGGAGTCCTACACGACAAGTTGCAGAAACTGCTGAAGGAGAGGGTGAATCGAGTCAGTTTGCAGAGGTGAAAGCCATCCAGCTAGCGTTAGATATTGCTGAAAGAGAAAAGTGGTCAGTGCTCTATCTCTATACTGACTCATGGATGGTGGCAAATGCCCTGTGGGGGTGGTTACAGCAATGGAAGCAGAGCAACTGGCAGCGCAGAGGTAAACCCATTTGGGCTGCCACGCTGTGGCAAGATATTGCATCCCGGCTAGAAAATCTGGTTGTAAAAGTACGTCATGTAGATGCTCACGTACCCAAGGGTCGGGCCACTGAAGAACATCGAAACAACGAACAGGTGGATCAGGCTGCCAAGATTGAAGTGTCTCAGGTGGACCTGGACTGGCAACATAAGGGTGAGCTATTTATGGCTCGATGGGCCCATGATACTTCAGGCCATCAGGGAAGAGATGCAACATATAGATGGGCTCGAGATCGAGGGGTGGACCTGACCATGGACACTATCGCTCAGGTTATCCATGAATGTGAAACATGTGCTGCAATTAAGCAAGCCAAGCGGTTAAAGCCCCTGTGGTATGGAGGCGATGGCTGAAATATAAATTTGGGGAAGCCTGGCAGATTGACTATATCACACTCCCACAAACTCGCCAAGGCAAGCGCTATGTGCTTACAATGGTGGAAGCAACCACCGGATGGCTGGAAACATATTCTGTACCCCATGCCACTGCCCAGAACACTATCCTGGGCCTTGAGAAGCAGGTCTTGTGGCGACATGGCACCCCAGAAAGAATTGAGTCAGACAATGGGACTCATTTCCGAAACAACCTCATAGACACCTGGGCCAAAGAGCACGGCATTGAGTGGGTGTATCATATCCCCTATCATGCACCAGCCTCTGGGAAAATTGAGCGATACAATGGACTGTTAAAGACTACATTGAGAGCAATGGGGGGGCGGAACTTTCAAACATTGGGATACACATTTAGCAAAAGCCACCTGGTTAGTCAACACCAGAGGATCTGCCAATCGGAGTGGCCCTGCCCAATCAGAATTTTTACATACTGTAGAAGGGGATAAAGTCCCTGTAGTGCACATGAAAAACATGTTAGGGAAAACAGTCTGGGTTACTCCTGCCTCAGGCAAAGGTAAACCCATTCGTGGGATTGCTTTTGCTCAAGGGCCTGGGTGCACTTGGTGGGTGATGCGAAAAGATGGGGAAGTCCGATGTGTGCCTCAAGGGGATTTGATTTTAGGTGAAAATAGCCAGAATTAAACTGCATGATATTAGTTGCTATATAACCCTGCTACTGTATGTTATCATTACTATAATTGTTATATGCTATATCCATAGTACTATAGTAAGAATCACTTGGATCAAGCAAGAAAGAACTGTGATAAAACTGAGCAAAGCGCAGTAGAGGTGGAACCAGAACTGACTCCAGCATGCAACAATCCAATGGTGCACACCATCCTCCTGCTGCACCAAATGTCATCTGCTCGTCACACCGCACTGAAGCCCAATTCTGCTCTACCGACTGAGAGGACTTTGCACCATCCCTCCTGCCCAGGCAGACTGGTATGACAGATGGAGCCCAGAGTCAGAAACTAAATGAACTCAACAAACATTTTATGAACATAAAGAACTAAAGAACTGATATCTCTGTGTGTGTATACTTATATATATATATATATATATATCATTGTTCATATGTCCCAAAGGGATGGAAAGGTGGTGATGATTGATCAGAATGTAACTAAAGGTATGGGAACTGAGCATGACGTCAATGGTATAGAATAAGGGGCGGATACTGTCCTGGTTTCAGCTGGGATGTAGTTAGCTGTCTTCCTAGTAGCTGGTACAGTGCTATGTTTTGAGTTCAGTATGTGATGAATGTTGATAACACTGATGTTTTCAGTTGTTGCTCAGTAGTGTTTAGACTACAGTCAAGGATTTTTCAGCTTCTCATGCCCAGCCAGGGCACCTGACCCAAACTGGCCAACAGTGTATTCCATACCATGGGACGTCCCATCTAGTTTAGGAACTGGGAAGTGGGGGGGGGGGGCAGGGATTCGCCGCTTGGGGACTGGCTGGGTGTCAGTCGGCGGGTGGTGAGCAATTGCCCTGCGCATCATTTGTACATTTCAATCCTTTTATTACTACTGTTGTCATTTTATTAGTGTTATCATTACCATTATTAGTCTCTTCTTTTCTGTTCTATTAAATTGTTCTTATCTCAACCCAGGAGTTTTACTTCTTTTCCTGATTTTCTCACACATCCCACTGAATGGAGGGGGAGTGAGTGAGCGGCTGCGTAATGCTTAGTTGCTGGCTGGGGTTAAACCACGACAGCGGGAAAGCACAGATCCCTAGTGCTGTTGTGCCTTTGGATAGCTTGCATGGGGACGGTGAAGACCAGCAAGAGCTTTCAGGGCTGGCACCTTCCTTGTGTAAGAAGGAGCCGGACGTTTGCCTTTTCGGAATGAGGCTCTGCCGAGAACCAGCGCCGTGATGTGTAACGTTCCTGGGCAAGCACAGATCCCCAGTGCTGTTTTGAACATGGATAGGCTGCACGGGAACGGTGAAGACCACCAGGAGCTTTCATGATTGGCACCTTCCTTGTGGGAGAAGGATCCGGAAGTTTGCCTTTTCGGAAAGCGGCTCTGCTGAGAATGAGCACAGTGAGATGTGGCGTCAGAGGGAAAGCACAGATCCCTACTGCTGTTGTGCCTGTGGATAGGCTGCATGGGGACGGTGAAGACCCGCAAGAGCTTTCAGGGCTGCCACCTTCCTTGAGGAAGAAGGAGCCGGACGTTTTCCTTTTCGGAAAGAGGCTCAGCTGAGAACAAGCGACTCGAGATGTGCCGTCTGTGGGAAGGCACAGATCCCCAGTGCTGTTGTGCCTGTGGATAGGCTGCACGGGGACGGTGAAGACCAGCAAGAGCTTTCAGGGCTGGCAGCTTCCTTGTAGGAGAAGGAGCCGGACATTTGCCTTTTCGGAAAGCGGCTCTGCTGAGAACGAGCGCCGTGAGATGTGGCGTCAGTGGGAAGCACAGAACCCCAGTGCTGTTGTGCCTGTAGATAGGCTGCACGGTGACAGTGAAGTCCAGCAAGAGCTGTCAGGGCTGGCACCTTCCTTGTGGGAGAAGGAGCCGGACGTTTGCCTTTTCGGAAAGAGGCTCTGCCGAGAACATGCACCGCAACGTGTACCGGTCCTGGGAAAGCACAGATCCCCAGTGCTGTTGTGCCTGTGGATAGGCTGCACAGGGACAGTGAAGACCAGCAAGAGCTTTCAGTGCTGGCACCTTCCTTAAGAGAGAAGGAGCTGGACGTGTGCCTTTTCGGAAAGAGGCTCTGCTGAGTGCCTGCGCCTTGAGGTGTCCCGTTCCTGGGAAAGCACAGATCCCCAGTGCTGTTGTGCCTGTGGATAGGTTGCACGGGGACAGCGAAGTCCAGCAAGAGCTGTCAGGGCTGGCACCTTCCTTGAGGGATAAGGATCCGGACGTTTGCCTTTTCGGGAAGAGGCTCAGCTGAGAACGAGCGCCTCGAGATGTGGCTTCAGTCGGAAAGCACAGATCCCCAGTGCTGTTGTGACAGTAGATAGGCTGCACGGGGACGGTGAAGACCAGCAAGAGCTTTCAGGGCTGCCACCTTCCTTGTGGGAGAAGGAGGCGGACGTTTGCCGTTTCGGAAAGAGGCTGTGCCGACAACGAGCACAGTGAGATGTGGCGTCAGAGGGAAAGCACAGATCCCTAGTGCTGTTGTGCCTGTGGATAGGTTGCATGGGGACGATGAAGACCAGCAAGAGCTTTCAGGGCTGGCACCTTCCTTGAGGAAGAAGGAGCCGGAGGTTTTCCTTTTCGGAAAGACGCTCAGCTGAGAACAAGCGACTCGAGATGTGGCGTCAGCGGGAAGGCACAGATCCCCAGTGCTGTTGTGCCTGTGGATAGGCTGCACGGGGACGGTGAAGTCCAGCAAGAGCTGTCAGGCTGGCACCTTCCTTGTGGGAGAAGGAGCCGGACGTTTGCCTTTTCGGAATGAGGTTCTGCCGAGATCCAGCACCGTGATGTGTAACGTTCCTGGGCAAGCACAGATCCCCAGTGCTATTTTGAACATGGATAGGCTGCACGGGAACTGTGAAGACCAGCAGGAGCTTTCACGATTGGCACCTTCCTTGTGGGAGAAGGATCCGGAAGTTTGCCTTTTCGGAAAGCGGCTCTGCTGAGAACGAGTGCCGTGAGATGTGGCGTCTGTGGGAAAGCACAGATCCCCAGTGCTGTTGTGCCTGTGGATAGGCTGCACGGGGACGGTGAAGACCAGCAAGAGCTTTCAGGGCTGGCACCTTCCTTGAGGGATAAGGATCTGGACGTTTGCCTTTTCGGAAAGCGGCTCTGCTGAGAACGAGCGCCTCGAGATGTGGCGGCAGTGGGAAAGCACAGATCCCCAGTGCTGTTGTGCCTGTGGATAGGCTGCACGGGGACGGTGAAGACCAGCAAGACCTTTCAGGGCTGCCACCTTCCTTGAGGAAGAAGGAGCCGAACGTTTGCCTTTTCGGAATGAGGCTCAGCTGAGAACAAGCGACTCGAGATGTGCCGTCTGTGGGAAAGCACAGATCCCCAGTGCTGTTCTGCCTGTGGATAGGTTGCATGGGGATGGTGAATACCAGCAAGAGCTTTCAGGGCTGGCACCTTCCTTGTGGGAGAAGGAGCCGGACGTTTGCCTTTTCGGAAAGACGCTCTGCCGAGACCAGGGCCGTGAGGTGTACCCTTCCTGGGAAAGCACAATACTCCAGTTTTCTTGTGCCTGTGGATAGGCTGCACAGCGATGGTGAAGACCAGCAAGAGCTTTCAGGGCTGGCAACTTCCTTTAGGGAGAAGGAGCCAGACGTTTGCCTTTTCGGAAAGAGGCTCTGCCGAGAACCAGCGCCATGACATGTAACGTTCCTGGGCAAGCACAGATCCCCAATGCTGTTTTGAACATGGATAGGCTGCACGGGAACGGTGAAGACCAGCAGGAGCTTTCACGATTGGCACCTTCCTTGTGGGAGAAGGAGCCGGACGTTTGCATTTTCGGAAAGCGGCTCTGCTGAGAATGAGCACAGTGAGATGTGGCGTCAGAGGGAAAGCACAGATCCCTAGTGCTGTTGTGCCTGTGGATAGGCTGCATGGGGACGGTGAAGACCAGCAAGAGCTTTCAGGGCTGGCACCTTCCTTGTGTAAGAAGGAGCCGGACGTTTGCCTTTTCGGAAAGAGGATCTGCCGAGAACGAGTGCCGTAAGATGTGGCGTCTGTGGGAAAGCACAGATCCCCAGTGCTGTTGTGCCTGTGGATAGGTTGCATGGGGACGGTGAAGACCAGCAAGAGCTTTCAGGGCTGGCACCTTCCTTGTGGGAGAAGGAGCCCGACGTTTGCCTTTTCAGAATGAGGCTCTTCCGAGTACGAGCGCCGTGAGATGTGCTATCTGTGGGAAAGCACAGATCCCCAGTGCTGTTGTGCCTGTGGATAGGCTGCACGGGGACGGTGAAGACCAGCAAGAGCTTTCAGGGCTGGCACCTTCCTTGTGTAAGAAGGAGCCGGACGTTTGCCTTTTCGGAAAGAGGATCTGCCGAGAACGAGTGCCGTAAGATGTGGCGTCTGTGGGAAAGCACAGATCCCCAGTGCTGTTGTGCCTGTGGATAGGCTGCACGGTGACAGCGAAGTCCAGCAAGAGCTGTCAGGGCTGCCACATTCCATGAGGGATAAGGATCTGGACGTTTGCCTTTTCGGAAAGCGGCTCTGCTGAGAACGAGCGCCTCGATATGTGGCGTCTGTGGGAAACCACAGATCCCCAGTGCTGTTGTGCCTGTGGATAGGCTGCACGGGGACGGTGAAGACCAGCAAGAGCTTTCAGGGCTGGCACCTTCCTTGAGGGAGAAGGAGCCCGACGTTTGCCTTTTCAGAATGAGGCTCTTCCGAGTACGAGCGCTGTGAGATGTGCTATCTGTGGGAAAGCACAGATCCCCAGTGCTGTTCTGCCTGTGGATAGGCTACATGGGGACAGTGAAGACCAGCAAGAGATTTCAGGGCTGGCGCCTTCCTTGAGGAAGAAGGAGCCAGACGTTTGCCTGTTCGGAAAGACGCTCTGCCGAGACCAGGGCCGTGAGGTGTACCCTTCCTGGGAAAGCACAGAACCCCAGTGCTCTTGTGCCTGTGGATAGGCTGCACAGCGATGGTGAAGACCAGCAAGAGCTTTCAGGGCTGGCACCTTCCTTGAGGGAGAAGGAGCCAGACGTTTGCCTTTTCGGAAAGCGACTCTTCCGAGTACGAGCGCCGTGAGATGTGCCGACTGTGGGAAAGCACAGATCCCCAGTGCTGTTGTGCCTGTGGATAGGCTGCACGGGGATGGTGAAGACCAGCAAGAGCTGTCAGGGCTGGCACCTTCTTTGTGGGAGAAGGAGCCGAATGTTTGCCTTTTCGGAATGAGGCTCTGCCGAGATCCAGCGCCGTGATGTGTAACGTTCCTGGGCAAGCACAGATCCCCAGTGCTGTTTTGAACATGGATAGGCTGCACGGGAACGGTGAAGACCAGCAGGAGCTTTCACGATTGGCACCTTCCTTGTGGGAGAAGGGTCCGGAAGTTTGCCTTTTCGGAAAGCGGCTCTGCTGAGAACGAGTGCCGTGAGATGTGGCGTCTGTGGGAAAGCACAGATCCCCAGTGCTGTTGTGCCTGTGGATAGGTTGCATGGGGACGGTGAAGACCAGCAAGAGCTTTCAGGGCTGGCACCTTCCTTGTGGGAGAAGGAGCCAGACGTTTGCCTTTTCGGAAAGCGACTCTTCCGAGTACGAGCGCCGTGAGATGTGCTATCTGTGGGAAAGCACAGATCCCCAGTGCTGTTCTGCCTGTGGATAGGCTGCACGGGGACGGTGAAGACCACCAGGAGCTTTCATGATTGGCACCTTCCTTGTGGGAGAAGGAGCCCGACGTTTGCCTTTTCAGAATGAGGCTCTTCCGAGTACGAGCGCCGTGAGATGTGCTATCTGTGGGAAAGCACAGATCCCCAGTGCTGTTCTGCCTGTGGATAGGCTGCACGGGGACGGTGAAGACCAGCAAGAGCTTTCAGGGCTGGCACCTTCCTTGAGGAAGAAGGAGCCAGACGTTTTCCTTTTCGGAATGAGGATCGGCTGAGAACAAGCGACTCGAGATGTGGCGTCTGTGGGAAAGCACAGATCCCCAGTGCTGTTGTGCCTGTGGATAGGCTGCACGGGGACGGTGAAGTCCAGCAAGAGCTGTCAGGCTGGCACCTTCCTTGTGGGAGAAGGAGCCGGACGTTTGCCTTTTCGGAATGAGGCTCTGCCGAGATCCAGCGCCGTGACGTGTAACGTTCCTGGGCAAGCACAGATCCCCAGTGCTGTTTTGAACATGGATAGGCTGCACGGGAACGGTGAAGACCAGCAGGAGCTTTCACGATTGGCACCTTCCTTGTGGGAGAAGGATCCGGAAGTTTGCCTTTTCGGAAAGCGGCTCTGCTGAGAACGAGTGCCGTGAGATGTGGCGTCTGTGGGAAAGCACAGATCCCCAGTGCTGTTGTTCCTGTGGATAGGCTGCACGGGGACGGTGAAGACCAGCAAGAGCTTTCAGGGCTGCCACCTTCCTTGAGGAAGAAGGAGCCGAATGTTTGCCTTTTCGGAATGAGGCTCAGCTGAGAAGAAGCGTCTCGAGATGTGCCATCTGTGGGAAAGCACAGATCCCCAGTGCTGTTGTGCCTGTGGATAGGTTGCATGGGGACGGTGAAGACCAGCAAGAGCTTTCAGGGCTGGCACCTTCCTTGTGGGAGAAGGAGCCCGACGTTTGCCTTTTCAGAATGAGGCTCTTCCGAGTACGAGCGCCGTGAGATGTGCTATCTGTGGGAAAGCACAGATCCCCAATGCTGTTGTGCCTGTGGATAGGCTGCACGGGGACGGTGAAGACCAGCAAGAGCTTTCAGGGCTGGCACCTTCCTTGAGGGAGAAGGAGCCGGACGTTTGCCTTTTCGGAAAGAGGCTCTGCCAAGAACGAGTGCCGTGACATGTGGCGTCAGTGGGAAAGCAGAGATCCCCAGTGCTGTTGTGCCAGTAGATAGGCTGCACGGTGACAGCGAAGTCCAGCAAGAGCTGTCAGGGCTGGCGCCTTCCTTGAGAGATAAGGATCTGGACGTTTGCCTTTTCGGAAAGCGGCTCTGCTGAGAACGAGCGCCTCGAGATGTGGCATCTGTGGGAAAGCACAGATCCCCAGTGCTGTTGTGCCTGTGGATAGGCTGCACGTGGACGGTGAAGACAAGCAAGAGCTTTCAGGGACGTCACCTTCCTTGACGGAGAAGAAGCCGGACGTTTGCCTTTTCGGAAAGAGGCTTAGCCGTCAACGAGCGCCATGAGATGTGCCTTCTATTGGAAAGCACAGATCCCCAGTGCTGTTGTGCCTGTGGATAGGATGCACAGGGACGGTGAAAACCAGCAGGAGCTTTCACGATTGGCACCTTCCTTGAGGGAGAAGGAGCCGGATGTTTGCCTTTTCGGAATGAGGCTCGGCTGAGAGCCAGCGCTGTTGAATGTACCCTTCCTGGGAAAGCACAGATCCCAAGTGCTGTTGTGCCTTTCGAAAGGCTGCACGGGGACGGTGAAGACCAGCAAGAGCTTTCACGGCTGGCAGCTTCCTTGAGGGAGAAGGAGCCGGACGTTTGCCTTTTCGGAATGAGGCTTAGCTGACAACGAGAGCCGTGAGATGTGCCGTCAGTGGGAAAACACAGATCCCCAGTGCTGTTCTGAACTGTGGAGAGGGTGCACGGGAAAGGTGAAGACCAGCAAGAGCTTTCAGGGCTGGGCACCTTCCTTGTGAGAGTAGGAGCCGGACATTTGCCTTTTCGGAAAGAGGCTCTGCCAAGAACCAGCGCAGTGACTTGTACCCTTCCTGGGAAAGCACAAATCCCCAGTGCTGTTGTGACTGTGGATAGGCTGCACGGGGACGGTGAAGACCAGCAAGAGCTTTCAGGGCTGGCACCTTCCTTGTGGGAGAAGGAGCCGGACGTTTGCCTTTTCGGAAAGAGGCTGTGCCGAGAACCTGCACCGTGACGTGTACCGGTCCTGGGAAAGCACAGATCCCCACTGCTGTTGTGCCTGTGGATAAGCTGCACGGGGACGGTGAAGACCAGCAAGAGCTTTCAGGGCTGGCACCTTCCTTGTGGGAGAAGGAGATGGACATTTGCCTTTTCGGAAAGAGGCTCTGCCGGCAAGCGCCATGATTTGTACCCTTCCTGGGAAACCACAGAACCCCAGAGCTGTTGTTCCTGTGGATAGGCTGCACGGGGACGGTGAAGACCAGCAAGAGCTTTCAGGGCTGGCACCTTCCTTGAGGGAGAAGGAGCCAGACGTTTGCCTTTTCGGAAAGCGACTCTTCCGAGTACGAGCGCCGTGAGATGTGCCGACTGTGGGAAAGCACAGATCCCCCTTGCTGTTGTGCCTGTGGATAGGCTGCACAGCGATGGTGAAGACCAGCAAGAGCTTTCAGGGCTGGGCACCTTCCTTGAGGGAGAAGGAGCTGGACGTTTGCCTTTTTGGAAAGAGGCTCTGCCGAGAACCAGCGCCGTGACGTGTACCTGTCCTGGGAATGCACAGATCCCCAGTGCTGTTTTGAACATGGATAGGCTGCACGGGAAATGTGAAGACCAGCAGGAGCATTCACGATTGGCACCTTCCTTGTGGGAGAAGGAGCCAGACGTTTGCCTTTTCGGAAAGCGGCTCTGCTGAGAAAGAGTGCCGTGAGATGTGGCGTCTGTGGGAAAGCACAGATCCCCAGTGCTGTTCTGCCTGTGGATAGGCTGCACGGGGACGGTGAAGACCAGCAAGAGCTTTCAGGGCTGGCACCTTCCTTGAGGAAGAAGGAGCCGAACGTTTGCCTTTTCGGAATGAGGCTCAGCTGAGAACAAGCGACTCGAGATGTGCCGTCTGTGGGAAAGCACAGATCCCCAGTGCTGTTGTGCCTGTGGATAGGTTGCATGGGGACGGTGAAGACCAGCAAGAGCTTTCAGGGCTGGCACCTTCCTTGTGGGAGAAGGAGCCCGACGTTTGCCTTTTCAGAATGAGGCTCTGCCAAGAACGAGTGCCGTGACATGTGGCGTCAGTGGGAAAGCAGAGATCCCCAGTGCTGTTGTGCCAGTAGATAGGCTGCACGGTGACAGCGAAGTCCAGCAAGAGCTGTCAGGGCTGGCGCCTTCCTTGAGAGATAAGGATCTGGACGTTTGCCTTTTCGGAAAGCGGCTCTGCTGAGAACAAGCGCCTCGAGATGTGGCATCTGTGGGAA
This sequence comes from Haliaeetus albicilla, assembly GCF_947461875.1. NCBI lineage: Eukaryota > Metazoa > Chordata > Aves > Accipitriformes > Accipitridae > Haliaeetus > Haliaeetus albicilla. The sequence continues at coordinate 11,643,288 of NC_091498.1, forward strand.
AGCACAGATCCCCAGTGCTGTTGTGCCTGTGGATAGGCTGCACGGGGACGGTGAAGACCAGCAAGAGCTTTCAGGGCTGGCACCTTCCTTGAGGGAGAAGGAGCCGGACGTTTGCCTTTTCGGAAAGAGGCTCTGCCAAGAACCAGCGCAGTGACTTGTACCCTTCCTGGGAAAGCACAAATCCCCAGTGCTGTTGTGACTGTGGATAGGCTGCACGGGGACGGTGAAGACCAGCAAGAGCTTTCAGGGCTGGCACCTTCCTTGTGGGAGAAGGAGCCGGACGTTTGCCTTTTCGGAAAGAGGCTCTGCCGAGAACCTGCACCGTGACGTGTACCGGTCCTGGGAAAGCACAGATCCCCAGTGCTGTTGTGCCTGTGGATAAGCTGCACGGGGACGGTGAAGACCAGCAAGAGCTTTCAGGGCTGGCACCTTCCTTGTGGGAGAAGGAGATGGACATTTGCCTTTTCGGAAAGAGGCTCTGCCGAGAACCAGCGCCGTGACGTGTACCTGTCCTGGGAATGCACAGATCCCCAGTGCTGTTTTGAACATGGATAGGCTGCACGGGAACAGTGAAGACCAGCAGGAGCTTTCACGATTGGCACCTTCCTTGTGGGAGAAGGAGCCGGACGTTTGCCTTTTCGGAAAGCGGCTCTGCTGAGAAAGAGTGCCGTGAGATGTGGCGTCTGTGGGAAAGCACAGATCCCCAGTGCTGTTCTGCCTGTGGATAGGCTGCACGGGGACGGTGAAGACCAGCAAGAGCTTTCAGGGCTGGCACCTTCCTTGAGGAATAAGGAGCCGAACGTTTGCCTTTTCGGAATGAGGCTCAGCTGAGAACAAGCGACTCGAGATGTGCCGTCTGTGGGAAAGCACAGATCCCCAGTGCTGTTGTGCCTGTGGATAGGTTGCATGGGGACGGTGAAGACCAGCAAGAGCTTTCAGGGCTGGCACCTTCCTTGTGGGAGAAGGAGCCCGACGTTTGCCTTTTCAGAATGAGGCTCTTCCGAGTACGAGCGCCGTGAGATGTGCTATCTGTGGGAAAGCACAGATCCCCAGTGCTGTTGTGCCTGTGGATAGGCTGCACGGGGACGGTGAAGACCAGCAAGAGCTTTCAGGGCTGGCACCTTCCTTGAGGGAGAAGGAGCCGGACGTTTGCCTTTTCGGAAAGAGGCTCTGCCAAGAACGAGTGCCGTGACATGTGGCGTCAGTGGGAAAGCAGAGATCCCCAGTGCTGTTGTGCCAGTAGATAGGCTGCACGGTGACAGCGAAGTCCAGCAAGAGCTGTCAGGGCTGGCGCCTTCCTTGAGAGATAAGGATCTGGACGTTTGCCTTTTTGGAAAGCGGCTCTGCTGAGAACAAGCGCCTCGAGATGTGGCATCTGTGGGAAAGCACAGATCCCCAGTGCTGTTGTGCCTGTGGATAGGCTGCACGGGGACGGTGAAGACCAGCAAGAGCTTTCAGGGCTGGCACCTTCAATGTGGGAGAAGAAGCCAGACGTTTGCCTTTTCGGAAAGCGACTCTTCCGAGTACGAGCGCCGTGAGATGTGCTGTCTGTGGGAAAGCACAGATCCCCAGTGCTGTTCTGCCTGTGGATAGGCTGCACGGGGACGGTGAAGACCACCAGGAGCTTTCATGATTGGCACCTTCCTTGAGGAAGAAGGAGCCGGACGTTTGCCTTTTCAGAATGAGGCTCTTCCGAGTACGAGCGCCGTGAGATGTGCTATCTGTGGGAAAGCACAGATCCCCAGTGCTGTTCTGCCTGTGGATAGGCTGCACGGGGACGGTGAAGACCAGCAAGAGATTTCAGGGCTGGCGCCTTCCTTGAGGAAGAAGGAGCCAGACGTTTGCCTGTTCGGAAAGACGCTCTGCCGAGACCAGGGCCGTGAGGTGTACCCTTCCTGGGAAAGCACAGAACCCCAGTGCTCTTGTGCCTGTGGATAGGCTGCACAGCGATGGTGAAGACCAGCAAGAGCTTTCAGGGCTGGCACCTTCCTTGAGGGAGAAGGAGCCAGACGTTTGCCTTTTCGGAAAGCGACTCTTCCGAGTACGAGCGCCGTGAGATGTGCCGACTGTGGGAAAGCACAGATCCCCAGTGCTGTTGTGCCTGTGGATAGGCTGCACGGGGATGGTGAAGACCAGCAAGAGCTTTCAGGGCTGGCACCTTCCTTGAGGGAGAAGGAGCTGGACGTTTGCCTTTTCGGAAAGAGGCTCTGCCGAGAACCAGCGCCGTGACGTGTAACGTTCCTGGGCAAGCACAGATCCCCAGTGCTGTTTTGAACATGGATAGGCTGCACGGGAACGGTGAAAACCAGCAGGAGCTTTCACGATTGGCACCTTCCTTGTGGGAGAAGGATCCGGAAGTTTGCCTTTTCGGAAAGCGGCTCTGCTGAGAATGAGCACAGTGAGATGTGGCGTCAGAGGGAAAGCACAGATCCCTAGTGCTGTTGTGCCTTTGGATAGGCTGCATGGGGACGGTGAAAACCAGCAAGACCTTTCAGGGCTGGCACCTTCCTTGAGGAAGAAGGAGCCGGACGTTTTCCTTTTCGGAGAGAGGCTCAGCTGAGAACAAGCGACTCGAGATGTGGCGTCTGTGGGAAAGCAGAGATCCCCAGTGCTGTTCTGCCTGTGGATAGGCTGCACGGGGACGGTGAAGACCACCAGGAGCTTTCATGATTGGCACCTTCCTTGTGGGAGAAGGAGCCCGACGTTTGCCTTTTCAGAATGAGGCTCTTCCGAGTACGAGCGCCGTGAGATGTGCTGTCTGTGGGAAAGCACAGATCCCCAGTGCTGTTCTGCCTGTGGATAGGCTGCACGGGGACGGTGAAGACCAGCAAGAGCTTTCAGGGCTGGCACCTTCCTTGAGGAAGAAGGAGCCGGACGTTTTCCTTTTCGGAAAGAGGCTCAGCTGAGAACAAGCGACTCGAGATGTGGCGTCTGTGGGAAAGCACAGATCCCCAGTGCTGTTGTGCCTGTGGATAGGTTGCATGGGGACGGTGAAGACCAGCAAGAGCTTTCAGGGCTGGCACCTTCCTTGTGGGAGAAGGAGCCCGACGTTTGCCTTTTCAGAATGAGGCTCTTCCGAGTACGAGCGCCGTGAGATGTGCTATCTGTGGGAAAGCACAGATCCCCAGTGCTGTTGTGCCTGTGGATAGGCTGCACGGGGACGGTGAAGACCAGCAAGAGCTTTCAGGGCTGGCACCTTCCTTGAGGGAGAAGGAGCCGGACGTTTGCCTTTTCGGAAAGAGGCTCTGCCAAGAACCAGCGCAGTGACTTGTACCCTTCCTGGGAAAGCACAAATCCCCAGTGCTGTTGTGACTGTGGATAGGCTGCACGGGGACGGTGAAGACCAGCAAGAGCTTTCAGGGCTGGCACCTTCCTTGTGGGAGAAGGAGCCGGACGTTTGCCTTTTCGGAAAGAGGCTGTGCCGAGAACCTGCACCGTGACGTGTACCGGTCCTGGGAAAGCACAGATCCCCACTGCTGTTGTGCCTGTGGATAAGCTGCACGGGGACGGTGAAGACCAGCAAGAGCTTTCAGGGCTGGCACCTTCCTTGTGGGAGAAGGAGATGGACATTTGCCTTTTCGGAAAGAGGCTCTGCCGGCAAGCGCCATGATTTGTACCCTTCCTGGGAAACCACAGAACCCCAGAGCTGTTGTTCCTGTGGATAGGCTGCACGGGGACGGTGAAGACCAGCAAGAGCTTTCAGGGCTGGCTCCTTCCTTGAGGGAGAAGGAGCCAGACGTTTGCCTTTTCGGAAAGCGACTCTTCCGAGTACGAGCGCCGTGAGATGTGCCGACTGTGGGAAAGCACAGATCCCCCTTGCTGTTGTGCCTGTGGATAGGCTGCACAGCGATGGTGAAGACCAGCAAGAGCTTTCAGGGCTGGGCACCTTCCTTGAGGGAGAAGGAGCTGGACGTTTGCCTTTTTGGAAAGAGGCTCTGCCGAGAACCAGCGCCGTGACGTGTACCTGTCCTGGGAATGCACAGATCCCCAGTGCTGTTTTGAACATGGATAGGCTGCACGGGAAATGTGAAGACCAGCAGGAGCATTCACGATTGGCACCTTCCTTGTGGGAGAAGGAGCCAGACGTTTGCCTTTTCGGAAAGCGGCTCTGCTGAGAACGAGTGCCGTGAGATGTGGCGTCTGTGGGAAAGCACAGATCCCCAGTGCTGTTCTGCCTGTGGATAGGCTGCACGGGGACGGTGAAGACCAGCAAGAGCTTTCAGGGCTGGCACCTTCCTTGAGGAAGAAGGAGCCGAACGTTTGCCTTTTCGGAATGAGGCTCAGCTGAGAACAAGCGACTCGAGATGTGCCGTCTGTGGGAAAGCACAGATCCCCAGTGCTGTTGTGCCTGTGGATAGGTTGCATGGGGACGGTGAAGACCAGCAAGAGCTTTCAGGGCTGGCACCTTCCTTGTGGGAGAAGGAGCCCGACGTTTGCCTTTTCAGAATGAGGCTCTGCCAAGAACGAGTGCCGTGACATGTGGCGTCAGTGGGAAAGCAGAGATCCCCAGTGCTGTTGTGCCAGTAGATAGGCTGCACGGTGACAGCGAAGTCCAGCAAGAGCTGTCAGGGCTGGCGCCTTCCTTGAGAGATAAGGATCTGGACGTTTGCCTTTTCGGAAAGCGGCTCTGCTGAGAACAAGCGCCTCGAGATGTGGCATCTGTGGGAAAGCACAGATCCCCAGTGCTGTTGTGCCTGTGGATAGGCTGCACGGGGACGGTGAAGACCAGCAAGAGCTTTCAGGGCTGGCACCTTCCTTGAGGGAGAAGGAGCCGGACGTTTGCCTTTTCGGAAAGAGGCTCTGCCAAGAACCAGCGCAGTGACTTGTACCCTTCCTGGGAAAGCACAAATCCCCAGTGCTGTTGTGACTGTGGATAGGCTGCACGGGGACGGTGAAGACCAGCAAGAGCTTTCAGGGCTGGCACCTTCCTTGTGGGAGAAGGAGCCGGACGTTTGCCTTTTCGGAAAGAGGCTCTGCCGAGAACCTGCACCGTGACGTGTACCGGTCCTGGGAAAGCACAGATCCCCAGTGCTGTTGTGCCTGTGGATAAGCTGCACGGGGACGGTGAAGACCAGCAAGAGCTTTCAGGGCTGGCACCTTCCTTGTGGGAGAAGGAGATGGACATTTGCCTTTTCGGAAAGAGGCTCTGCCGAGAACCAGCGCCGTGACGTGTACCTGTCCTGGGAATGCACAGATCCCCAGTGCTGTTTTGAACATGGATAGGCTGCACGGGAACAGTGAAGACCAGCAGGAGCTTTCACGATTGGCACCTTCCTTGTGGGAGAAGGAGCCGGACGTTTGCCTTTTCGGAAAGCGGCTCTGCTGAGAAAGAGTGCCGTGAGATGTGGCGTCTGTGGGAAAGCACAGATCCCCAGTGCTGTTCTGCCTGTGGATAGGCTGCACGGGGACGGTGAAGACCAGCAAGAGCTTTCAGGGCTGGCACCTTCCTTGAGGAATAAGGAGCCGAACGTTTGCCTTTTCGGAATGAGGCTCAGCTGAGAACAAGCGACTCGAGATGTGCCGTCTGTGGGAAAGCACAGATCCCCAGTGCTGTTGTGCCTGTGGATAGGTTGCATGGGGACGGTGAAGACCAGCAAGAGCTTTCAGGGCTGGCACCTTCCTTGTGGGAGAAGGAGCCCGACGTTTGCCTTTTCAGAATGAGGCTCTTCCGAGTACGAGCGCCGTGAGATGTGCTATCTGTGGGAAAGCACAGATCCCCAGTGCTGTTGTGCCTGTGGATAGGCTGCACGGGGACGGTGAAGACCAGCAAGAGCTTTCAGGGCTGGCACCTTCCTTGAGGGAGAAGGAGCCGGACGTTTGCCTTTTCGGAAAGAGGCTCTGCCAAGAACGAGTGCCGTGACATGTGGCGTCAGTGGGAAAGCAGAGATCCCCAGTGCTGTTGTGCCAGTAGATAGGCTGCACGGTGACAGCGAAGTCCAGCAAGAGCTGTCAGGGCTGGCGCCTTCCTTGAGAGATAAGGATCTGGACGTTTGCCTTTTTGGAAAGCGGCTCTGCTGAGAACAAGCGCCTCGAGATGTGGCATCTGTGGGAAAGCACAGATCCCCAGTGCTGTTGTGCCTGTGGATAGGCTGCACGGGGACGGTGAAGACCAGCAAGAGCTTTCAGGGCTGGCACCTTCAATGTGGGAGAAGAAGCCAGACGTTTGCCTTTTCGGAAAGCGACTCTTCCGAGTACGAGCGCCGTGAGATGTGCTATCTGTGGGAAAGCACAGATCCCCAGTGCTGTTCTGCCTGTGGATAGGCTGCACGGGGACGGTGAAGACCACCAGGAGCTTTCATGATTGGCACCTTCCTTGAGGAAGAAGGAGCCGGACGTTTGCCTTTTCAGAATGAGGCTCTTCCGAGTACGAGCGCCGTGAGATGTGCTATCTGTGGGAAAGCACAGATCCCCAGTGCTGTTCTGCCTGTGGATAGGCTGCACGGGGACGGTGAAGACCAGCAAGAGATTTCAGGGCTGGCGCCTTCCTTGAGGAAGAAGGAGCCAGACGTTTGCCTGTTCGGAAAGACGCTCTGCCGAGACCAGGGCCGTGAGGTGTACCCTTCCTGGGAAAGCACAGAACCCCAGTGCTCTTGTGCCTGTGGATAGGCTGCACAGCGATGGTGAAGACCAGCAAGAGCTTTCAGGGCTGGCACCTTCCTTGAGGGAGAAGGAGCCAGACGTTTGCCTTTTCGGAAAGCGACTCTTCCGAGTACGAGCGCCGTGAGATGTGCCGACTGTGGGAAAGCACAGATCCCCAGTGCTGTTGTGCCTGTGGATAGGCTGCACGGGGATGGTGAAGACCAGCAAGAGCTTTCAGGGCTGGCACCTTCCTTGTGGGAGTAGGAGCTGGACGTTTGCCTTTTCGGAAAGAGGCTCTGCCGAGAACCAGCGCCGTGACGTGTAACGTTCCTGGGCAAGCACAGATCCCCAGTGCTGTTTTGAACATGGATAGGCTGCACGGGAACGGTGAAAACCAGCAGGAGCTTTCACGATTGGCACCTTCCTTGTGGGAGAAGGATCCGGAAGTTTGCCTTTTCGGAAAGCGGCTCTGCTGAGAATGAGCACAGTGAGATGTGGCGTCAGAGGGAAAGCACAGATCCCTAGTGCTGTTGTGCCTTTGGATAGGCTGCATGGGGACGGTGAAAACCAGCAAGACCTTTCAGGGCTGGCACCTTCCTTGAGGAAGAAGGAGCCGGACGTTTTCCTTTTCGGAGAGAGGCTCAGCTGAGAACAAGCGACTCGAGATGTGGCGTCTGTGGGAAAGCACAGATCCCCAGTGCTGTTCTGCCTGTGGATAGGCTGCACGGGGACGGTGAAGACCACCAGGAGCTTTCATGATTGGCACCTTCCTTGTGGGAGAAGGAGCCCGACGTTTGCCTTTTCAGAATGAGGCTCTTCCGAGTACGAGCGCCGTGAGATGTGCTGTCTGTGGGAAAGCACAGATCCCCAGTGCTGTTCTGCCTGTGGATAGGCTGCACGGGGACGGTGAAGACCAGCAAGAGCTTTCAGGGCTGGCACCTTCCTTGAGGAAGAAGGAGCCGGACGTTTTCCTTTTCGGAAAGAGGCTCAGCTGAGAACAAGCGACTCGAGATGTGGCGTCTGTGGGAAAGCACAGATCCCCAGTGCTGTTGTGCCTGTGGATAGGTTGCATGGGGACGGTGAAGACCAGCAAGAGCTTTCAGGGCTGGCACCTTCCTTGTGGGAGAAGGAGCCCGACGTTTGCCTTTTCAGAATGAGGCTCTTCCGAGTACGAGCGCCGTGAGATGTGCTATCTGTGGGAAAGCACAGATCCCCAGTGCTGTTGTGCCTGTGGATAGGCTGCACGGGGACGGTGAAGACCAGCAAGAGCTTTCAGGGCTGGCACCTTCCTTGAGGGAGAAGGAGCCGGACGTTTGCCTTTTCGGAAAGAGGCTCTGCCAAGAACCAGCGCAGTGACTTGTACCCTTCCTGGGAAAGCACAAATCCCCAGTGCTGTTGTGACTGTGGATAGGCTGCACGGGGACGGTGAAGACCAGCAAGAGCTTTCAGGGCTGGCACCTTCCTTGTGGGAGAAGGAGCCGGACGTTTGCCTTTTCGGAAAGAGGCTGTGCCGAGAACCTGCACCGTGACGTGTACCGGTCCTGGGAAAGCACAGATCCCCACTGCTGTTGTGCCTGTGGATAAGCTGCACGGGGACGGTGAAGACCAGCAAGAGCTTTCAGGGCTGGCACCTTCCTTGTGGGAGAAGGAGATGGACATTTGCCTTTTCGGAAAGAGGCTCTGCCGGCAAGCGCCATGATTTGTACCCTTCCTGGGAAACCACAGAACCCCAGAGCTGTTGTTCCTGTGGATAGGCTGCACGGGGACGGTGAAGACCAGCAAGAGCTTTCAGGGCTGGCTCCTTCCTTGAGGGAGAAGGAGCCAGACGTTTGCCTTTTCGGAAAGCGACTCTTCCGAGTACGAGCGCCGTGAGATGTGCCGACTGTGGGAAAGCACAGATCCCCCTTGCTGTTGTGCCTGTGGATAGGCTGCACAGCGATGGTGAAGACCAGCAAGAGCTTTCAGGGCTGGGCACCTTCCTTGAGGGAGAAGGAGCTGGACGTTTGCCTTTTCGGAAAGAGGCTCTGCCGAGAACCAGCGCCGTGACGTGTACCTGTCCTGGGAATGCACAGATCCCCAGTGCTGTTTTGAACATGGATAGGCTGCACGGGAACAGTGAAGACCAGCAGGAGCTTTCACGATTGGCACCTTCCTTGTGGGAGAAGGAGCCGGACGTTTGCCTTTTCGGAAAGCGGCTCTGCTGAGAACGAGTGCCGTGAGATGTGCTATCTGTGGGAAAGCACAGATCCCCAGTGCTGTTCTGCCTGTGGATAGGCTGCACGGGGACGGTGAAGACCAGCAAGAGCTTTCAGGGCTGGCGCCTTCCTTGAGGAAGAAGGAGCCGGATGTTTGCCTGTTCGGAAAGACGCTCTGCCGAGACCAGGGCCGTGAGGTGTACCCTTCCTGGGAAACCACAGAACCCCAGTGCTCTTGTGCCTGTGGATAGGCTGCACAGCGATGGTGAAGACCAGCAAGAGCTTTCAGGGCTGGCACCTTCCTTGAGGGAGAAGGAGCCAGACGTTTGCCTTTTCGGAAAGCGACTCTTCCGAGTACGAGCGCCGTGAGATGTGCCGACTGTGGGAAAGCACAGATCCCCAGTGCTGTTGTGCCTGTGGATAGGCTGCACGGGGACGGTGAAGACCACCAGGAGCTTTCATGATTGGCACCTTCCTTGTGGGAGAAGGAGCCCGACGTTTGCCTTTTCAGAATGAGGCTCTTCCGAGTACGAGCGCCGTGAGATGTGCTATCTGTGGGAAAGCACAGATCCCCAGTGCTGTTCTGCCTGTGGATAGGCTGCACGGGGACGGTGAAGACCAGCAAGAGCTTTCAGGGCTGGCACCTTCCTTGAGGAAGAAGGAGCCGGACGTTTTCCTTTTCGGAAAGAGGCTCAGCTGAGAACAAGCGACTCGAGATGTGGCGTCTGTGGGAAAGCACAGATCCCCAGTGCTGTTGTGCCTGTGGATAGGTTGCATGGGGACGGTGAAGACCAGCAAGAGCTTTCAGGGCTGGCACCTTCCTTGTGGGAGAAGGAGCCCGACGTTTGCCTTTTCAGAATGAGGCTCTTCCGAGTACGAGCGCCGTGAGATGTGCTATCTGTGGGAAAGCACAGATCCCCAGTGCTGTTGTGCCTGTGGATAGGCTGCACGGGGACGGTGAAGACCAGCAAGAGCTTTCAGGGCTGGCACCTTCCTTGAGGGAGAAGGAGCCGGACGTTTGCCTTTTCGGAAAGAGGCTCTGCCAAGAACCAGCGCAGTGACTTGTACCCTTCCTGGGAAAGCACAAATCCCCAGTGCTGTTGTGACTGTGGATAGGCTGCACGGGGACGGTGAAGACCAGCAAGAGCTTTCAGGGCTGGCACCTTCCTTGTGGGAGAAGGAGCCGGACGTTTGCCTTTTCGGAAAGAGGCTCTGCCGAGAACCTGCACCGTGACGTGTACCGGTCCTGGGAAAGCACAGATCCCCAGTGCTGTTGTGCCTGTGGATAAGCTGCACGGGGACGGTGAAGACCAGCAAGAGCTTTCAGGGCTGGCACCTTCCTTGTGGGAGAAGGAGATGGACATTTGCCTTTTCGGAAAGAGGCTCTGCCGGCAAGCGCCATGATTTGTACCCTTCCTGGGAAACCACAGAACCCCAGAGCTGTTGTTCCTGTGGATAGGCTGCACGGGGACGGTGAAGACCAGCAAGAGCTTTCAGGGCTGGCTCCTTCCTTGAGGGAGAAGGAGCCAGACGTTTGCCTTTTCGGAAAGCGACTCTTCCGAGTACGAGCGCCGTGAGATGTGCCGACTGTGGGAAAGCACAGATCCCCCTTGCTGTTGTGCCTGTGGATAGGCTGCACAGCGATGGTGAAGACCAGCAAGAGCTTTCAGGGCTGGGCACCTTCCTTGAGGGAGAAGGAGCTGGACGTTTGCCTTTTCGGAAAGAGGCTCTGCCGAGAACCAGCGCCGTGACGTGTACCTGTCCTGGGAATGCACAGATCCCCAGTGCTGTTTTGAACATGGATAGGCTGCACGGGAACAGTGAAGACCAGCAGGAGCTTTCACGATTGGCACCTTCCTTGTGGGAGAAGGAGCCGGACGTTTGCCTTTTCGGAAAGCGGCTCTGCTGAGAACGAGTGCCGTGAGATGTGCTATCTGTGGGAAAGCACAGATCCCCAGTGCTGTTCTGCCTGTGGATAGGCTGCACGGGGACGGTGAAGACCAGCAAGAGCTTTCAGGGCTGGCGCCTTCCTTGAGGAAGAAGGAGCCGGATGTTTGCCTGTTCGGAAAGACGCTCTGCCGAGACCAGGGCCGTGAGGTGTACCCTTCCTGGGAAAGCACAGAACCCCAGTGCTCTTGTGCCTGTGGATAGGCTGCACAGCGATGGTGAAGACCAGCAAGAGCTTTCAGGGCTGGCACCTTCCTTGAGGGAGAAGGAGCCAGACGTTTGCCTTTTCGGAAAGCGACTCTTCCGAGTACGAGCGCCGTGAGATGTGCCGACTGTGGGAAAGCACAGATCCCCAGTGCTGTTGTGCCTGTGGATAGGCTGCACGGGGACGGTGAAGACCACCAGGAGCTTTCATGATTGGCACCTTCCTTGTGGGAGAAGGAGCCCGACGTTTGCCTTTTCAGAATGAGGCTCTTCCGAGTACGAGCGCCGTGAGATGTGCTATCTGTGGGAAAGCACAGATCCCCAGTGCTGTTCTGCCTGTGGATAGGCTGCACGGGGACGGTGAAGACCAGCAAGAGCTTTCAGGGCTGGCACCTTCCTTGAGGAAGAAGGAGCCGGACGTTTTCCTTTTCGGAAAGAGGCTCAGCTGAGAACAAGCGACTCGAGATGTGGCGTCTGTGGGAAAGCACAGATCCCCAGTGCTGTTGTGCCTGTGGATAGGTTGCATGGGGACGGTGAAGACCAGCAAGAGCTTTCAGGGCTGGCACCTTCCTTGTGGGAGAAGGAGCCCGACGTTTGCCTTTTCAGAATGAGGCTCTTCCGAGTACGAGCGCCGTGAGATGTGCTATCTGTGGGAAAGCACAGATCCCCAGTGCTGTTGTGCCTGTGGATAGGCTGCACGGGGACGGTGAAGACCAGCAAGAGCTTTCAGGGCTGGCACCTTCCTTGAGGGAGAAGGAGCCGGACGTTTGCCTTTTCGGAAAGAGGCTCTGCCAAGAACCAGCGCAGTGACTTGTACCCTTCCTGGGAAAGCACAAATCCCCAGTGCTGTTGTGACTGTGGATAGGCTGCACGGGGACGGTGAAGACCAGCAAGAGCTTTCAGGGCTGGCACCTTCCTTGTGGGAGAAGGAGCCGGACGTTTGCCTTTTCGGAAAGAGGCTCTGCCGAGAACCTGCACCGTGACGTGTACCGGTCCTGGGAAAGCACAGATCCCCAGTGCTGTTGTGCCTGTGGATAAGCTGCACGGGGACGGTGAAGACCAGCAAGAGCTTTCAGGGCTGGCACCTTCCTTGTGGGAGAAGGAGATGGACATTTGCCTTTTCGGAAAGAGGCTCTGCCGGCAAGCGCCATGATTTGTACCCTTCCTGGGAAACCACAGAACCCCAGAGCTGTTGTTCCTGTGGATAGGCTGCACGGGGACGGTGAAGACCAGCAAGAGCTTTCAGGGCTGGCTCCTTCCTTGAGGGAGAAGGAGCCAGACGTTTGCCTTTTCGGAAAGCGACTCTTACGAGTACGAGCGCCGTGAGATGTGCCGACTGTGGGAAAGCACAGATCCCCCTTGCTGTTGTGCCTGTGGATAGGCTGCACAGCGATGGTGAAGACCAGCAAGAGCTTTCAGGGCTGGCACCTTCCTTGAGGGAGAAGGAGCTGGACGTTTGCCTTTTCGGAAAGAGGCTCTGCCGAGAACCAGCGCCGTGACGTGTACCTGTCCTGGGAATGCACAGATCCCCAGTGCTGTTTTGAACATGGATAGGCTGCACGGGAACAGTGAAGACCAGCAGGAGCATTCACGATTGGCACCTTCCTTGTGGGAGAAGGAGCCGGACGTTTGCCTTTTCGGAAAGCGGCTCTGCTGAGAACGAGTGCCGTGAGATGTGGCGTCTGTGGGAAAGCACAGATCCCCAGTGCTGTTCTGCCTGTGGATAGGCTGCACGGGGATGGTGAAGACCAGCAAGAGCTTTCAGGGCTGGCACCTTCCTTGAGGAAGAAGGAGCCGAACGTTTGCCTTTTCAGAATGAGGCTCTTCCGAGTACGAGCGCCGTGAGATGTGCTATCTGTGGGAAAGCACAGATCCCCAGTGCTGTTGTGCCTGTGGATAGGCTGCACGGGGACGGTGAAGACCAGCAAGAGCTTTCAGGGCTGGCACCTTCCTTGAGGGAGAAGGAGCCGGACGTTTGCCTTTTCGGAAAGAGGCTCTGCCAAGAACGAGTGCCGTGACATGTGGCGTCAGTGGGAAAGCAGAGATCCCCAGTGCTGTTGTGCCAGTAGATAGGCTGCACGGTGACAGCGAAGTCCAGCAAGAGCTGTCAGGGCTGGCGCCTTCCTTGAGAGATAAGGATCTGGACGTTTGCCTTTTCGGAAAGCGGCTCTGCTGAGAACAAGCGCCTCGAGATGTGGCATCTGTGGGAAAGCACAGATCCCCAGTGCTGTTGTGCCTGTGGATAGGCTGCACGGGGACGGTGAAGACCAGCAAGAGCTTTCAGGGCTGGCACCTTCAATGTGGGAGAAGAAGCCAGACGTTTGCCTTTTCGGAAAGCGACTCTTCCGAGTACGAGCGCCGTGAGATGTGCTATCTGTGGGAAAGCACAGATCCCCAGTGCTGTTCTGCCTGTGGATAGGCTGCACGGGGACGGTGAAGACCACCAGGAGCTTTCATGATTGGCACCTTCCTTGAGGAAGAAGGAGCCGGACGTTTGCCTTTTCAGAATGAGGCTCTTCCGAGTACGAGCGCCGTGAGATGTGCTATCTGTGGGAAAGCACAGATCCCCAGTGCTGTTCTGCCTGTGGATAGGCTGCACGGGGACGGTGAAGACCAGCAAGAGATTTCAGGGCTGGCGCCTTCCTTGAGGAAGAAGGAGCCAGACGTTTGCCTGTTCGGAAAGACGCTCTGCCGAGACCAGGGCCGTGAGGTGTACCCTTCCTGGGAAAGCACAGAACCCCAGTGCTCTTGTGCCTGTGGATAGGCTGCACAGCGATGGTGAAGACCAGCAAGAGCTTTCAGGGCTGGCACCTTCCTTGAGGGAGAAGGAGCCAGACGTTTGCCTTTTCGGAAAGCGACTCTTCCGAGTACGAGCGCCGTGAGATGTGCCGACTGTGGGAAAGCACAGATCCCCAGTGCTGTTGTGCCTGTGGATAGGCTGCACGGGGATGGTGAAGACCAGCAAGAGCTTTCAGGGCTGGCACCTTCCTTGAGGGAGAAGGAGCTGGACGTTTGCCTTTTCGGAAAGAGGCTCTGCCGAGAACCAGCGCCGTGACGTGTAACGTTCCTGGGCAAGCACAGATCCCCAGTGCTGTTTTGAACATGGATAGGCTGCACGGGAATGGTGAAGACCAGCAGGAGCTTTCACGATTGGCACCTTCCTTGTGGGAGAAGGATCCGGAAGTTTGCCTTTTCGGAAAGCGGCTCTGCTGAGAATGAGCACAGTGAGATGTGGCGTCAGAGGGAAAGCACAGATCCCTAGTGCTGTTGTGCCTTTGGATAGGCTGCATGGGGACGGTGAAAACCAGCAAGACCTTTCAGGGCTGGCACCTTCCTTGAGGAAGAAGGAGCCGGACGTTTTCCTTTTCGGAGAGAGGCTCAGCTGAGAACAAGCGACTCGAGATGTGGCGTCTGTGGGAAAGCACAGATCCCCAGTGCTGTTGTGCCTGTGGATAGGCTGCACGGGGACGGTGAAGTCCAGCAAGAGCTGTCAGGGCTGGCACCTTCCTTGTGGGAGAAGGAGCCGGACGTTTGCCTTTTCGGAATGAGGCTTACCGAGAACGAGTGCCGTGACGTGTCCCGTTCCTGGGAAACCACAGATCCCCAGTGCTGTTGTGCCTTTCGAAAGGCTGCACGGGGACGGTGAAGACCAGCAAGAGCTTTCACGGCTGGCAGCTTCCTTGTGGGAGAAGGAGCCGTATGTTTGCCTTTTCGGAATGAGGCTTAGCTGACAACGAGAGCCGTGAGATGTGCCGTCAGTGGGAAAACACAGATGCCCAGTGCTGTTCTGAACTGTGGAGAGGGTGCACGGGAAAGGTGAAGACCAGCAAGAGCTTTCAGGGCTGGCACCTTCCTTGTGGGAGTAGGAGCCGGACATTTGCCTTTTCGGAAAGAGGCTCTGCCGAGACCAGCGCCGTGACTTGTACCCTTCCTGGGAAAGCACAAATCCCCAGTGCTGTTGTGCCTGTGGATAAGCTGCACGGGGACGGTGAAGACCAGCAAGACCTTTCAGGGCTGGCACCTTCCTTGTGGGAGAAGGAGATGGACATTTGCCTTTTCGGAAAGAGGCTCTGCCGGCAAGCGCCATGATTTGTACCCTTCCTGGGAAAGCACAGAACCCCAGAGCTGTTGTTCCTGTGGATAGGCTGCACGGAGACGGTGAAGACCAGCAAGAGCTTTCAGGGCTGGCTCCTTCCTTGTGAGAGAAGGAGCCGGACATTTGCCTTTTCGGAAAGAGGCTTAGCCGACAACAAGCGCCGTGACGTGTACCGTTCCTGGGAAAGCACAGATCCCCAGTGCTCTTGTTCCTGTGCATAGGCTGCACGGGGAAGGTGAAGACCAGCAAGAGCTTTCAGGGCTGGCACCTTCCTTGTTGGAGAAAGAGCTGGACAATTGCCTTTTCAGAAAGAGGCTCTGCTGAGGACAATCACCGTGAGATGTGGCGTCAGTGGGAAAGCACAGATCCCCACTGCTGTTGTGCCTTTGGAAAGGCTGCACAGGGATGGTGAAGACCAGCAAGAGCTTTCAGGGCTGGGCACCTTCCTTGTGGGAGAAGGAGCCGGACGTTTGCCTTTTCGGAAAGAGGCACTGCCGAGAACCTGCACCGTGACGTGTACCGGTCCTGAGAAAGCACAGATCCCCAGTGCTGTTGTGCCTGTGGATAGGCTGCACAGGGACGGTGAAGACCAGCAACACCTTTCAGGGCTGGCACATTCCTTGAGGGAGAAGGAGCCGGACATTTGCCTTTACAGAAAGAGGCTCTGCCAGGAACGAGCGCCGTGACGTGTCCAATTCCTGGGAAAGCACAGATCCCCAGTCCTGTTTTGACTGTGGATAGGCTGCACAGGGACGGTGAAGACCAGCAAGAGCTTTCAGGGCTGGCACCTTCCATTTGGGAGAAGGAGCCGGACATTTTCCTTTTCACAAAGAGGCTCTGCTGAGGATAAACGCCGTGAGATGTGCTGTCTGTGGGAAAGCACAGATCCCCAGTGCTGTTCTGCCTGTGGATAGGCTGCACGGGGACGGTGAAGACCAGCAAGAGCTTTCAGGGCTGGCACCTTCCTTGAGGAAGAAGGAGCCGGACGTTTTCCTTTTCGGAAAGAGGCTCAGCTGAGAACAAGCGACTCGAGATGTGGCGTCTGTGGGAAAGCACAGATCCCCAGTGCTGTTGTGCCTGTGGATAGGTTGCATGGGGACGGTGAAGACCAGCAAGAGCTTTCAGGGCTGGCACCTTCCTTGTGGGAGAAGGAGCCCGACGTTTGCCTTTTCAGAATGAGGCTCTTCCGAGTACGAGCGCCGTGAGATGTGCTATCTGTGGGAAAGCACAGATCCCCAGTGCTGTTGTGCCTGTGGATAGGCTGCACGGGGACGGTGAAGACCAGCAAGAGCTTTCAGGGCTGGCACCTTCCTTGAGGGAGAAGGAGCCGGACGTTTGCCTTTTCGGAAAGAGGCTCTGCCAAGAACCAGCGCAGTGACTTGTACCCTTCCTGGGAAAGCACAAATCCCCAGTGCTGTTGTGACTGTGGATAGGCTGCACGGGGACGGTGAAGACCAGCAAGAGCTTTCAGGGCTGGCACCTTCCTTGTGGGAGAAGGAGCCGGACGTTTGCCTTTTCGGAAAGAGGCTCTGCCGAGAACCTGCACCGTGACGTGTACCGGTCCTGGGAAAGCACAGATCCCCAGTGCTGTTGTGCCTGTGGATAAGCTGCACGGGGACGGTGAAGACCAGCAAGAGCTTTCAGGGCTGGCACCTTCCTTGTGGGAGAAGGAGATGGACATTTGCCTTTTCGGAAAGAGGCTCTGCCGGCAAGCGCCATGATTTGTACCCTTCCTGGGAAACCACAGAACCCCAGAGCTGTTGTTCCTGTGGATAGGCTGCACGGGGACGGTGAAGACCAGCAAGAGCTTTCAGGGCTGGCTCCTTCCTTGAGGGAGAAGGAGCCAGACGTTTGCCTTTTCGGAAAGCGACTCTTCCGAGTACGAGCGCCGTGAGATGTGCCGACTGTGGGAAAGCACAGATCCCCCTTGCTGTTGTGCCTGTGGATAGGCTGCACAGCGATGGTGAAGACCAGCAAGAGCTTTCAGGGCTGGGCACCTTCCTTGAGGGAGAAGGAGCTGGACGTTTGCCTTTTCGGAAAGAGGCTCTGCCGAGAACCAGCGCCGTGACGTGTACCTGTCCTGGGAATGCACAGATCCCCAGTGCTGTTTTGAACATGGATAGGCTGCACGGGAACAGTGAAGACCAGCAGGAGCTTTCACGATTGGCACCTTCCTTGTGGGAGAAGGAGCCGGACGTTTGCCTTTTCGGAAAGCGGCTCTGCTGAGAACGAGTGCCGTGAGATGTGCTATCTGTGGGAAAGCACAGATCCCCAGTGCTGTTCTGCCTGTGGATAGGCTGCACGGGGACGGTGAAGACCAGCAAGAGCTTTCAGGGCTGGCGCCTTCCTTGAGGAAGAAGGAGCCGGATGTTTGCCTGTTCGGAAAGACGCTCTGCCGAGACCAGGGCCGTGAGGTGTACCCTTCCTGGGAAAGCACAGAACCCCAGTGCTCTTGTGCCTGTGGATAGGCTGCACAGCGATGGTGAAGACCAGCAAGAGCTTTCAGGGCTGGCACCTTCCTTGAGGGAGAAGGAGCCAGACGTTTGCCTTTTCGGAAAGCGACTCTTCCGAGTACGAGCGCCGTGAGATGTGCCGACTGTGGGAAAGCACAGATCCCCAGTGCTGTTGTGCCTGTGGATAGGCTGCACGGGGACGGTGAAGACCACCAGGAGCTTTCATGATTGGCACCTTCCTTGTGGGAGAAGGAGCCCGACGTTTGCCTTTTCAGAATGAGGCTCTTCCGAGTACGAGCGCCGTGAGATGTGCTATCTGTGGGAAAGCACAGATCCCCAGTGCTGTTCTGCCTGTGGATAGGCTGCACGGGGACGGTGAAGACCAGCAAGAGCTTTCAGGGCTGGCACCTTCCTTGAGGAAGAAGGAGCCGGACGTTTTCCTTTTCGGAAAGAGGCTCAGCTGAGAACAAGCGACTCGAGATGTGGCGTCTGTGGGAAAGCACAGATCCCCAGTGCTGTTGTGCCTGTGGATAGGTTGCATGGGGACGGTGAAGACCAGCAAGAGCTTTCAGGGCTGGCACCTTCCTTGTGGGAGAAGGAGCCCGACGTTTGCCTTTTCAGAATGAGGCTCTTCCGAGTACGAGCGCCGTGAGATGTGCTATCTGTGGGAAAGCACAGATCCCCAGTGCTGTTGTGCCTGTGGATAGGCTGCACGGGGACGGTGAAGACCAGCAAGAGCTTTCAGGGCTGGCACCTTCCTTGAGGGAGAAGGAGCCGGACGTTTGCCTTTTCGGAAAGAGGCTCTGCCAAGAACCAGCGCAGTGACTTGTACCCTTCCTGGGAAAGCACAAATCCCCAGTGCTGTTGTGACTGTGGATAGGCTGCACGGGGACGGTGAAGACCAGCAAGAGCTTTCAGGGCTGGCACCTTCCTTGTGGGAGAAGGAGCCGGACGTTTGCCTTTTCGGAAAGAGGCTCTGCCGAGAACCTGCACCGTGACGTGTACCGGTCCTGGGAAAGCACAGATCCCCAGTGCTGTTGTGCCTGTGGATAAGCTGCACGGGGACGGTGAAGACCAGCAAGAGCTTTCAGGGCTGGCACCTTCCTTGTGGGAGAAGGAGATGGACATTTGCCTTTTCGGAAAGAGGCTCTGCCGGCAAGCGCCATGATTTGTACCCTTCCTGGGAAACCACAGAACCCCAGAGCTGTTGTTCCTGTGGATAGGCTGCACGGGGACGGTGAAGACCAGCAAGAGCTTTCAGGGCTGGCTCCTTCCTTGAGGGAGAAGGAGCCAGACGTTTGCCTTTTCGGAAAGCGACTCTTACGAGTACGAGCGCCGTGAGATGTGCCGACTGTGGGAAAGCACAGATCCCCCTTGCTGTTGTGCCTGTGGATAGGCTGCACAGCGATGGTGAAGACCAGCAAGAGCTTTCAGGGCTGGCACCTTCCTTGAGGGAGAAGGAGCTGGACGTTTGCCTTTTCGGAAAGAGGCTCTGCCGAGAACCAGCGCCGTGACGTGTACCTGTCCTGGGAATGCACAGATCCCCAGTGCTGTTTTGAACATGGATAGGCTGCACGGGAACAGTGAAGACCAGCAGGAGCATTCACGATTGGCACCTTCCTTGTGGGAGAAGGAGCCGGACGTTTGCCTTTTCGGAAAGCGGCTCTGCTGAGAACGAGTGCCGTGAGATGTGGCGTCTGTGGGAAAGCACAGATCCCCAGTGCTGTTCTGCCTGTGGATAGGCTGCACGGGGATGGTGAAGACCAGCAAGAGCTTTCAGGGCTGGCACCTTCCTTGAGGAAGAAGGAGCCGAACGTTTGCCTTTTCAGAATGAGGCTCTTCCGAGTACGAGCGCCGTGAGATGTGCTATCTGTGGGAAAGCACAGATCCCCAGTGCTGTTGTGCCTGTGGATAGGCTGCACGGGGACGGTGAAGACCAGCAAGAGCTTTCAGGGCTGGCACCTTCCTTGAGGGAGAAGGAGCCGGACGTTTGCCTTTTCGGAAAGAGGCTCTGCCAAGAACGAGTGCCGTGACATGTGGCGTCAGTGGGAAAGCAGAGATCCCCAGTGCTGTTGTGCCAGTAGATAGGCTGCACGGTGACAGCGAAGTCCAGCAAGAGCTGTCAGGGCTGGCGCCTTCCTTGAGAGATAAGGATCTGGACGTTTGCCTTTTCGGAAAGCGGCTCTGCTGAGAACAAGCGCCTCGAGATGTGGCATCTGTGGGAAAGCACAGATCCCCAGTGCTGTTGTGCCTGTGGATAGGCTGCACGGGGACGGTGAAGACCAGCAAGAGCTTTCAGGGCTGGCACCTTCAATGTGGGAGAAGAAGCCAGACGTTTGCCTTTTCGGAAAGCGACTCTTCCGAGTACGAGCGCCGTGAGATGTGCTATCTGTGGGAAAGCACAGATCCCCAGTGCTGTTCTGCCTGTGGATAGGCTGCACGGGGACGGTGAAGACCACCAGGAGCTTTCATGATTGGCACCTTCCTTGAGGAAGAAGGAGCCGGACGTTTGCCTTTTCAGAATGAGGCTCTTCCGAGTACGAGCGCCGTGAGATGTGCTATCTGTGGGAAAGCACAGATCCCCAGTGCTGTTCTGCCTGTGGATAGGCTGCACGGGGACGGTGAAGACCAGCAAGAGATTTCAGGGCTGGCGCCTTCCTTGAGGAAGAAGGAGCCAGACGTTTGCCTGTTCGGAAAGACGCTCTGCCGAGACCAGGGCCGTGAGGTGTACCCTTCCTGGGAAAGCACAGAACCCCAGTGCTCTTGTGCCTGTGGATAGGCTGCACAGCGATGGTGAAGACCAGCAAGAGCTTTCAGGGCTGGCACCTTCCTTGAGGGAGAAGGAGCCAGACGTTTGCCTTTTCGGAAAGCGACTCTTCCGAGTACGAGCGCCGTGAGATGTGCCGACTGTGGGAAAGCACAGATCCCCAGTGCTGTTGTGCCTGTGGATAGGCTGCACGGGGATGGTGAAGACCAGCAAGAGCTTTCAGGGCTGGCACCTTCCTTGAGGGAGAAGGAGCTGGACGTTTGCCTTTTCGGAAAGAGGCTCTGCCGAGAACCAGCGCCGTGACGTGTAACGTTCCTGGGCAAGCACAGATCCCCAGTGCTGTTTTGAACATGGATAGGCTGCACGGGAATGGTGAAGACCAGCAGGAGCTTTCACGATTGGCACCTTCCTTGTGGGAGAAGGATCCGGAAGTTTGCCTTTTCGGAAAGCGGCTCTGCTGAGAATGAGCACAGTGAGATGTGGCGTCAGAGGGAAAGCACAGATCCCTAGTGCTGTTGTGCCTTTGGATAGGCTGCATGGGGACGGTGAAAACCAGCAAGACCTTTCAGGGCTGGCACCTTCCTTGAGGAAGAAGGAGCCGGACGTTTTCCTTTTCGGAGAGAGGCTCAGCTGAGAACAAGCGACTCGAGATGTGGCGTCTGTGGGAAAGCACAGATCCCCAGTGCTGTTGTGCCTGTGGATAGGCTGCACGGGGACGGTGAAGTCCAGCAAGAGCTGTCAGGGCTGGCACCTTCCTTGTGGGAGAAGGAGCCGGACGTTTGCCTTTTCGGAATGAGGCTTACCGAGAACGAGTGCCGTGACGTGTCCCGTTCCTGGGAAACCACAGATCCCCAGTGCTGTTGTGCCTTTCGAAAGGCTGCACGGGGACGGTGAAGACCAGCAAGAGCTTTCACGGCTGGCAGCTTCCTTGTGGGAGAAGGAGCCGTATGTTTGCCTTTTCGGAATGAGGCTTAGCTGACAACGAGAGCCGTGAGATGTGCCGTCAGTGGGAAAACACAGATGCCCAGTGCTGTTCTGAACTGTGGAGAGGGTGCACGGGAAAGGTGAAGACCAGCAAGAGCTTTCAGGGCTGGCACCTTCCTTGTGGGAGTAGGAGCCGGACATTTGCCTTTTCGGAAAGAGGCTCTGCCGAGACCAGCGCCGTGACTTGTACCCTTCCTGGGAAAGCACAAATCCCCAGTGCTGTTGTGCCTGTGGATAAGCTGCACGGGGACGGTGAAGACCAGCAAGACCTTTCAGGGCTGGCACCTTCCTTGTGGGAGAAGGAGATGGACATTTGCCTTTTCGGAAAGAGGCTCTGCCGGCAAGCGCCATGATTTGTACCCTTCCTGGGAAAGCACAGAACCCCAGAGCTGTTGTTCCTGTGGATAGGCTGCACGGAGACGGTGAAGACCAGCAAGAGCTTTCAGGGCTGGCTCCTTCCTTGTGAGAGAAGGAGCCGGACATTTGCCTTTTCGGAAAGAGGCTTAGCCGACAACAAGCGCCGTGACGTGTACCGTTCCTGGGAAAGCACAGATCCCCAGTGCTCTTGTTCCTGTGCATAGGCTGCACGGGGAAGGTGAAGACCAGCAAGAGCTTTCAGGGCTGGCACCTTCCTTGTTGGAGAAAGAGCTGGACAATTGCCTTTTCAGAAAGAGGCTCTGCTGAGGACAATCACCGTGAGATGTGGCGTCAGTGGGAAAGCACAGATCCCCACTGCTGTTGTGCCTTTGGAAAGGCTGCACAGGGATGGTGAAGACCAGCAAGAGCTTTCAGGGCTGGGCACCTTCCTTGTGGGAGAAGGAGCCGGACGTTTGCCTTTTCGGAAAGAGGCACTGCCGAGAACCTGCACCGTGACGTGTACCGGTCCTGAGAAAGCACAGATCCCCAGTGCTGTTGTGCCTGTGGATAGGCTGCACAGGGACGGTGAAGACCAGCAACACCTTTCAGGGCTGGCACATTCCTTGAGGGAGAAGGAGCCGGACATTTGCCTTTACAGAAAGAGGCTCTGCCAGGAACGAGCGCCGTGACGTGTCCAATTCCTGGGAAAGCACAGATCCCCAGTCCTGTTTTGACTGTGGATAGGCTGCACAGGGACGGTGAAGACCAGCAAGAGCTTTCAGGGCTGGCACCTTCCATTTGGGAGAAGGAGCCGGACATTTTCCTTTTCACAAAGAGGCTCTGCTGAGGATAAACGCCGTGAGATGTGCTGTCTGTGGGAAAGCACAGATCCCCAGTGTTGTTCGAACTGTGTAGAGGGTGCACGGGGAAGGTGAAGACCAGCAAGAGCTTTCAGGGCTGGGCACCTTCCTTGAGGGAGAAGGAGCCGGACGTTTGCCTTTTCAGAATGAGGCTTAGCCGACAACGAGCGCTGTGAGATGTGCCGTCAGTGGGAAAGCACAGATCCCCAGTGCTGTTGTGCCAGTAGATAGGCTGCACGGGGACGGTGAAGACCAGCAAGAGCTTTCAGGGCTGGGCACCTTCCTTGTTGGAGAAAGATCCGGAAATTTGCCTTTTCAGAAAGAGGCTCTGCTGAGAACAATCGCCGTGAGATATGCCGTCAGTGGGAAAGCACAGATCCCCACTGCTGTTGTGCCGTTGCAAAGGCTGCACAGGGACGGTGAAGACCAGCAAGAGCTTTCAGGGCTGGCACCTTCCTTGTGGGAGAAGGAGCCCGACGTTTGCCTTTTCAGAATGAGGCTCTTCCGAGTACGAGCGCCGTGAGATGTGCTATCTGTGGGAAAGCACAGATCCCCAGTGCTGTTGTGCCTGTGGATAGGCTGCACGGGGACGGTGAAGACCAGCAAGAGCTTTCAGGGCTGGCACCTTCCTTGAGGGAGAAGGAGCCGGACGTTTGCCTTTTCGGAAAGAGGCTCTGCCAAGAACGAGTGCCGTGACATGTGGCGTCAGTGGGAAAGCAGAGATCCCCAGTGCTGTTGTGCCAGTAGATAGGCTGCACGGTGACAGCGAAGTCCAGCAAGAGCTGTCAGGGCTGGCGCCTTCCTTGAGAGATAAGGATCTGGACGTTTGCCTTTTCGGAAAGCGGCTCTGCTGAGAACGAGCGCCTCGAGATGTGGCATCTGTGGGAAAGCACAGATCCCCAGTGCTGTTGTGCCTGTGGATAGGCTGCACGGGGACGGTGAAGACCAGCAAGAGCTTTCAGGGCTGGCGCCTTCCTTGAGGAAGAAGGAGCCGGACGTTTGCCTTTTCGGAGAGAGGCTCAGCTGAGAACAAGCGACTCGAGATGTGGCGTCTGTGGGAAAGCACAGATCCCCAGTGCTGTTGTGCCTGTGGATAGGCTGCACGGGGACGGTGAAGTCCAGCAAGAGCTGTCAGGGCTGGCACCTTCTTTGTGGGAGAAGGAGCCGGACGTTTGCCTTTTCGGAATGAGGCTCTGCCGAGATCCAGCGCCGTGACGTGTAACGTTCCTGGGCAAGCACAGATCCCCAGTGCTGTTTTGAACATGGATAGGCTGCACGGGAACGGTGAAGACCAGCAGGAGCTTTCACGATTGGCACCTTCCTTGTGGGAGAAGGGTCCGGAAGTTTGCCTTTTCGGAAAGCGGCTCTGCTGAGAACGAGTGCCGTGAGATGTGGCGTCTGTGGGAAAGCACAGATCCCCAGTGCTGTTGTGCCTGTGGATAGGCTGCACGGGGACGGTGAAGACCAGCAAGAGCTTTCAGGGCTGCCACCTTCCTTGAGGAAGAAGGAGCCGAATGTTTGCCTTTTCGGAATGAGGCTCAGCTGAGAACAAACGACTCGAGATGTGCCGTCTGTGGGAAAGCACAGATCCCCAGTGCTGTGGTGCCTTTGGAAAGGCTGCACGGGGACGGTGAAGACAAGCAAGAGCTTTCAGGGACGTCACCTTCCTTGACGGAGAAGAAGCCGGACGTTTGCCTTTTCGGAAAGAGGCTTAGCCGTCAACGAGCGCCATGAGATATGCCTTCTATTGGAAAGCACAGATCCCCAGTGCTGTTGTGCCTGTGGATAGGCTGCACAGGGACGGTGAAGTCCAGCAAGAGCTTTCAGGGCTGGCACCTTCCTTGAGGGAGAAGGAGCCGGATGTTTGCCTTTTCGGAATGAGGCTCGGCTGAGAGCCAGCGCCGTTGAATGTACCCTTCCTGGGAAAGCACAGATCCCAAGTGCTGTTCTGACTGTGGAGAGGGTGCACGGGTACGGTGAAGACCAGCAACAGCTTTCAGGGCTGGCACCTTCCTTGTGGGAGAAGGAGCCGGACGTTTGCCTTTTCGGAATGAGGCTTACCGAGAACGAGCGCCGTGACGTGTCCCGTTCCTGGGAAACCACAGATCCCCAGTGCTGTTGTGCCTTTCGAAAGGCTGCACGGGGACGGTGAAGACCAGCAAGAGCTTTCACGGCTGGCAGCTTCCTTGAGGGAGAAGGAGCCGGACGTTTGCCTTTTCGGAATGAGGCTTAGCTGACAACGAGAGCCGTGAGATGTGCCGTCAGTGGGAAAACACAGATCCCCAGTGCTGTTCTGAACTGTGGAGAGGGTGCACGGGAAAGGTGAAGACCAGCAAGAGCTTTCAGGGCTGGGCACCTTCCTTGTGAGAGTAGGAGCCGGACATTTGCCTTTTCGGAAAGAGGCTCTGCCGAGAACCTGCACCGTGACGTGTACCGGTCGTGGGAAAGCACAGATCCCCAGTGCTGTTGTTCCTGTGGATAGGCTGCACGGGGACGGTGAAGACCAGCAAGAGCTTTCAGGGCTGGCTCCTTCCTTGAGGGAGAAGGAGCCAGACGTTTGCCTTTTCGGAAAGCGACTCTTCCGAGTACGAGCGCCGTGAGATGTGCCGACTGTTGGAAAGCACAGATGCCCCTTGCTGTTGTGCCTGTGGATAGGCTGCACAGCGATGGTGAAGACCAGCAAGAGCTTTCAGGGCTGGGCACCTTCCTTGAGGGAGAAGGAGCTGGACGTTTGCCTTTTCAGAAAGAGGCTCTGCCGAGATCCAGCGCCGTGACGTGTAACGTTCCTGGGCAAGCACAGATCCCCAGTGCTGTTTTGAACATGGATAGGCTGCACGGGAACAGTGAAGACCAGCAGGAGCTTTCACGATTGGCACCTTCCTTGTGGGAGAAGGAGCCGGACGTTTGCCTTTTCGGAAAGCGGCTCTGCTGAGAACGAGTGCCGTGAGATGTGGCGTCTGTGGGAAAGCACAGATCCCCAGTGCTGTTCTGCCTGTGGATAGGCTGCACGGGGACGGTGAAGACCAGCAAGAGCTTTCAGGGATGGCACCTTCCTTGAGGAAGAAGGAGCCGAACGTTTGCCTTTTCGGAATGAGGCTCAGCTGAGAACAAGCGACTCGAGATGTGCTATCTGTGGGAAAGCACAGATCCCCAGTGCTGTTGTGCCTGTGGATAGGCTGCACGGGGACGGTGAAGACCAGCAAGAGCTTTCAGGGCTGGCACCTTCCTTGTGTGAGAAGGAGCCGGACATTTGCCTTTTCGGAAAGAGGCTCTGCTGAGAACGAGTGCCGTAAGATGTGGCGTCAGTGGGAAAGCACAGATCCCCAGTGCTGTTGTGCCAGTAGATAGGCTGCACGGTGACAGCGAAGTCCAGCAAGAGCTGTCAGGGCTGCCACCTTCCTTGAGGGATAAGGATCCGGACGTTTGCCTTTTCGGAAAGCGGCTCTGCTGAGAACGAGCGCCTCGAGATGTGGCGTCTGTGGGAAAGCACAGATCCCCAGTGCTGTTGTGCCTGTGGATAGGCTGCACGGGGACGGTGAAGACCAGCAAGAGCTTTCAGGGCTGGCACCTTCCTTGAGGGAGAAGGAGCCGGACGTTTGCCTTTTCGGAATGAGGCTCTACCGAGAACCAGCGCCGTGACGTGTAACGTTCGTGGGCAAGCAGAGATCCCCACTGCTGTTGTGAACATGGATAGGCTGCACGGGGACGGTGAAGACCAGCAGGAGCTTTCACGATTGGCACCTTCCTTGTGGGAGAAGGAGCCGGACGTTTGCCTTTTCGGAAAGCGGCTCTGCCGAGAACCAGCGCCGTGACGTGTAATGTTCCTGGGAAAGCACAGATCCCCAGTGCTGTTGTGCCTGTGGATAGGTTGCATGGGGACGGTGAAGACCAGCAAGACCTTTCAGGGCTGGGCAGCTTCCTTGTGGGAGATGGAGCCGGAAATTTACCTTTTCAGAAAGAGGCTCTGCTGAGAACGAGCGCCGTGAGATGTGCCGTCTGTGGGAAAGCACAGATCCCCAGTGCTGTGGTGCCTTTGGAAAGGCTGCACGGGGACGGTGAAGACAAGCAAGAGCTTTCAGGGACATCACCTTCCTTGACGGAGAAGAAGCCGGACGTTTGCCTTTTCGGAAAGAGGCTTAGCCGTCAACGAGCGCCATGAGATGTGCCTTCTATTGGAAAGCACAGATCCCCAGTGCTGTTGTGCCTGTGGATAGGCTGCACAGGGACGGTGAAGTCCAGCAAGAGCTTTCAGGGCTGGCACCTTCCTTGAGGGAGAAGGAGCCGGATGTTTGCCTTTTCGGAATGAGGCTCGGCTGAGAGCCAGCGCCGTTGAATGTACCCTTCCTGGGAAAGCACAGATCCCAAGTGCTGTTCTGACTGTGGAGAGGGTGCACGGGTACGGTGAAGACCAGCAACAGCTTTCAGCGCTGGCACCTTCCTTGTGGGAGAAGGAGCCGGACGTTTGCCTTTTCGGAATGAGGCTTACCGAGAACGAGCGCCGTGACGTGTCCCGTTCCTGGGAAACCACAGATCCCCAGTGCTGTTGTGCCTTTCGAAAGGCTGCACGGGGACGGTGAAGACCAGCAAGAGCTTTCACGGCTGGCAGCTTCCTTGTGGGAGAAGGAGCCGTATGTTTGCCTTTTCGGAATGAGGCTTAGCTGACAACGAGAGCCGTGAGATGTGCCGTCAGTGGGAAAACACAGATCCCCAGTGCTGTTCTGAACTGTGGAGAGGGTGCACGGGAAAGGTGAAGACCAGCAAGAGCTTTCAGGGCTGGCACCTTCCTTGTGGGAGTAGGAGCCGGACATTTGCCTTTTCGGAAAGAGGCTCTGCCGAGACCAGCGCCGTGACTTGTACCCTTCCTGGGAAAGCACAAATCCCCAGCGCTGTTGTGCCTGTGGATAAGCTGCACGGGGACGGTGAAGACCAGCAAGACCTTTCAGGGCTGGCACCTTCCTTGTGGGAGAAGGAGATGGACATTTGCCTTTTCGGAAAGAGGCTCTGCCGGCAAGCGCCATGATTTGTACCCTTCCTGGGAAAGCACAGAACCCCAGAGCTGTTGTTCCTGTGGATAGGCTGCACGGAGACGGTGAAGACCAGCAAGAGCTTTCAGGGCTGGCTCCTTCCTTGTGAGAGAAGGAGCCGGACATTTGCCTTTTCGGAAAGAGGCTTAGCCGACAACAAGCGCCGTGACGTGTACCGTTCCTGGGAAAGCACAGATCCCCAGTGCTCTTGTTCCTGTGCATAGGCTGCACGGGGAAGGTGAAGACCAGCAACAGCTTTCAGGGCTGGCACCTTCCTTGTTGGAGAAAGAGCTGGACAATTGCCTTTTCAGAAAGAGGCTCTGCTGAGGACAATCGCCGTGAGATGTGGCGTCAGTGGGAAAGCACAGATCCCCACTGCTGTTGTGCCTTTGGAAAGGCTGCACAGGGATGGTGAAGACCAGCAAGAGCTTTCAGGGCTGGGCACCTTCCTTGTGGGAGAAGGAGCCGGACGTTTGCCTTTTCGGAAAGAGGCTCTGCCGAGAACCTGCACCGTGACGTGTCCAATTCCTGGGAAAGCACAGATCCCCAGTCCTGTTTTGACTGTGGATAGGCTGCACAGGGACGGTGAAGACCAGCAAGAGCTTTCAGGGCTGGCACCTTCCATTTGGGAGAAGGAGCCGGACATTTTCCTTTTCACAAAGAGGCTCTGCTGAGGATAAACACCGTGAGATGTGCTGTCTGTGGGAAAGCACAGATCCCCAGTGTTGTTCGAACTGTGTAGAGGGTGCACGGGGAAGGTGAAGACCAGCAAGAGCTTTCAGGGCTGGGCACCTTCCTTGAGGGAGAAGGAGCCGGACGTTTGCCTTTTCAGAATGAGGCTTAGCCGACAACGAGCGCTGTGAGATGTGCCGTCAGTGGGAAAGCACAGATCCCCAGTGCTGTTGTGCCAGTAGATAGGCTGCACGGGGAAGGTGAAGACCAGCAAGAGCTTTCAGGGCTGGGCACCTTCCTTGTTGGAGAAAGATCCGGAAATTTGCCTTTTCGGAAAGAGGCTCTGCTGAGAACAATCGCCGTGAGATATGCCGTCAGTGGGAAAGCACAGATCCCCACTGCTGTTGTGCCGTTGCAAAGGCTGCACGGGGACGGTGAAGACCAGCAAGAGCTTTCACGGCTGGCAGCTTCCTTGTGGGAGAAGGTGCCGTATGTTTGCCTTTTCGGAAAGAGGCTCTGCCGAGAACGAGTGCCGTGACATGTGGCGTCAGTGGGAAAGCACAGATCCCCAGTGCTGTTGTGCCAGTAGATAGGCTGCACGGTGACAGCGAAGTCCAGCAAGAGCTCTCAGGGCTGCCACCTTCCTTGAGAGATAAGGATCTGGACGTTTGCCTTTTCGGAAAGCGGCTCTGCTGAGAACGAGCGCCTCGAGATGTGGCGTCTGTGGGAAAGCACAGATCCCCAGTGCTGTTCTGCCTGTGGATAGGCTGCACGGGGACGGTGAAGACCAGCAAGAGCTTTCAGGGCTGGCGCCTTCCTTGAGGGAGAAGGAGCCGGATGTTTGCCTTTTCGGAATGAGGCTCGGCTGAGAGCCAGCGCCGTTGAATGTACCCTTCCTGGGAAAGCACAGATCCCAAGTGCTGTTCTGACTGTGGATAGGCTGCACAGCGATGGTGAAGACCAGCAAGAGCTTTCAGGGCTGGCACCTTCCTTGAGGGAGAAGGAGCCAGACGTTTGCCTTTTCGGAAAGCGACTCTTCCGAGTACGAGCGCCGTGAGATGTGCCAACTGTGGGAAAGCACAGATCCCCAGTGCTGTTGCGCCTGTGGATAGGCTGCACAGGGATGGTGAAGACCAGCAAGAGCTTTCAGGGCTGGCACCTTCCTTGAGGGAGAAGGAGCTGGACGTTTGCCTTTTCGGAAAGAGGCTCTGCCGAGAACCAGCGCCGTGACGTGTAACGTTCCTGGGCAAGCACAGATCCCCAGTGCTGTTTTGAACATGGATAGGCTGCATGGGAACGGTGAAGACCAGCAGGAGCTTTCACGATTGGCACCTTCCTTGTGGGAGAAGGATCCGGAAGTTTGCCTTTTCGGAAAGCGGCTCTGCTGAGAATGAGCACAGTGAGATGTGGCGTCAGAGGGAAAGCACAGATCCCTAGTGCTGTTGTGCCTTTGGATAGGCTGCATGGGGACGGTGAAAACCAGCAAGACCTTTCAGGGCTGGCACCTTCCTTGAGGAAGAAGGAGCCGGACGTTTTCCTTTTCGGAGAGAGGCTCAGCTGAGAACAAGCGACTCGAGATGTGCCGTCTGTGGGAAAGCACAGATCCCCAGTGCTGTTGTGCCTGTGGATAGGCTGCACGGGGACGGTGAAGTCCAGCAAGAGCTGTCAGGGCTGGCACCTTCTTTGTGGGAGAAGGAGCCGGACGTTTGCCTTTTCGGAATGAGGCTCTGCCGAGATCCAGCGCCGTGATGTGTAACGTTCCTGGGCAAGCACAGATCCCCAGTGCTGTTTTGAACGTGGATAGGCTGCACGGGAACGGTGAAGACCAGCAGGAGCTTTCACGATTGGCACCTTCCTTGTGGGAGAAGGATCCGGAAGTTTGCCTTTTCGGAAAGCGGCTCTGCTGAGAACGAGTGCCGTGAGATGTGGCGTCTGTGGGAAAGCACAGATCCCCAGTGCTGTTCTGCCTGTGGATAGGCTGCACGGGGACGGTGAAGACCAGCAAGAGCTTTCAGGGCTGCCACCTTCCTTGAGGAAGAAGGAGCCGAATGTTTGCCTTTTCGGAATGAGACTCAGCTGAGAACAAGCGACTCGAGATGTGCCGTCTGTGGGAAAGCACAGATCCCCAGTGCTGTTGTGCCTGTGGATAGGTTGCATGGGGACGGTGAAGACCAGCAAGAGCTTTCAGGGCTGGCACCTTCCTTGAGGGAGAAGGAGCCAGACGTTTGCCTTTTCGGAAAGCGACTCTTCCGAGTACGAGCGCCGTGAGATGTGCTATCTGTGGGAAAGCACAGATCCCCAGTGCTGTTGTGCCTGTGGATAGGCTGCACAGGGACGGTGAAGACCAGCAAGAGCTTTCAGGGCTGGCACCTTCCTTGAGGGAGAAGGAGCCCGACGTTTGCCTTTTCAGAATGAGGCTCTTCCGAGTACGAGCGCCGTGAGATGTGCTATCTGTGGGAAAGCACAGATCCCCAGTGCTGTTCTGCCTGTGGATAGGCTGCACGGGGACGGTGAAGACCAGCAAGAGCTTTCAGGGCTGGCGCCTTCCTTGTGGGAGAAGGAGCCGGACCTTTGCCTGTTCGGAAAGATGCTCTGCCGAGTACGAGCGCCGTGAGATGTGCCGACTGTGGGAAAGCACAGATCCCCAGTGCTGTTGTGCCTGTGGATAGGCTGCACGGGGATGGTGAAGACCAGCAAGAGCTTTCAGGGCTGGCACCTTCCTTGAGGGAGAAGGAGCTGGACGTTTGCCTTTTCGGAAAGAGGCTCTGCCGAGAACCAGCGCCGTGACGTGTAACGTTCCTGGGCAAGCACAGATCCCCAGTGCTGTTTTGAACATGGATAGGCTGCACGGGAACGGTGAAGACCAGCAGGAGCTTTCACGATTGGCACCTTCCTTGTGGGAGAAGGAGCCGGACGTTTGCCTTTTCGGAAAGCGGCTCTGCTGAGAATGAGCACAGTGAGATGTGGCGTCAGAGGGAAAGCACAGATCCCTAGTGCTGTTGTGCCTGTGGATAGGCTGCACGGGGACGGTGAAGACCAGCAAGAGCTTTCAGGACTGCCACCTTCCTTGAGGAAGAAGGAGCCGAATGTTTGCCTTTTCGGAACGAGGCTCGGCTGAGAGCCAGCGCCGTTGAATGTACCCTTCCTGGGAAAGCACAGATCCCAAGTGCTGTTCTGACTGTGGAGAGAGTGCACGGGTACGGTGAAGACCAGCAACAGCTTTCAGGGCTGGCACCTTCCTTGTGGGAGTAGGAGCCGGACATTTGCCTTTTCGGAAAGAGGCTCTGCCAAGAACCAGCGCAGTGACTTGTACCCTTCCTGGGAAAACACAAATCCCCAGCGCTGTTGTGACTGTGGATAGGCTGCACAGGGACGGTGAAGACCAGCAAGAGCTTTCAGGGCTGGCACCTTCCTTGTGGGAGAAGGAGCCGGACGTTTGCCTTTTCGGAAAGAGGCTCTGCTGAGAACGAGTGCCGTGAGATGTGGCGTCAGCGGGAAAGCACAGATCCCCAGTGCTGTTCTGCCTGTGGATAGGCTGCACGGGGACGGTGAAGACCAGCAAGAGCTTTCAGGGATGGCACCTTCCTTGAGGAAGAAGGAGCCGAACGTTTGCCTTTTCGGAATGAGGCTCAGCTGAGAACAAGCGACTCGAGATGTGCCGTCTGTGGGAAAGCACAGATCCCCAGTGCTGTTGTGCCTGTGGATAGGTTGCATGGGGACGGTGAAGACCAGCAAGAGCTTTCAGGGCTGGCACCTTCCTTGTGGGAGAAGGAGCCTGACGTTTGCCTTTTCAGAATGAGGCTCTTCCGAGTACGAGCGCCATGAGATGTGCTATCTGTGGGAAAGCACAGATCCCCAGTGCTGTTGTGCCTGTGGATAGGCTGCACGGGGACGGTGAAGACCAGCAAGAGCTTTCAGGGCTGGCACCTTCCTTGTGTAAGAAGGAGACGGACGTTTGCCTTTTTGGAAAGAGGCTCTGCTGAGAACGAGCGCCTCGAGATGTGGCGTCTGTGGGAAAGCACAGATCCCCAGTGCTGTTGTGCCTGTGGATAGGCTGCACGGGGACGGTGAAGACCAGCAAGAGCTTTCAGGGCTGGCACCTTCCTTGAGGGATAAGGATCCGGACGTTTGCCTTTTCGGAAAGCGGCTCTGCTGAGAACGAGCGCCTCGAGATGTGGCGTCTGTGGGAAAGCACAGATCCCCAGTGCTGTTGTGCCTGTGGATAGGCTGCACGGGGACGGTGAAGACCAGCAAGAGCTTTCAGGGCTGGCACCTTCCTTGACGGAGAAGAAGCCGGACGTTTGCCTTTTCGGAATGAGGCTCTGCCGAGAACCAGCGCCGTGACGTGTAACGTTCGTGGGCAAGCAGAGATCCCCACTGCTGTTGTGAACATGGATAGGCTGCACGGGGACGGTGAAGACCAGCAGGAGCTTTCACGATTGGCACCTTCCTTGTGGGAGAAGGAGCCGGACGTTTGCCTTTTCGGAAAGCGGCTCTGCCGAGAACCAGCGCCGTGACGTGTAATGTTCCTGGGAAAGCACAGATCCCCAGTGCTGTTGTGACTTTGAATACGCTGCTCGGGGAAGGTGAAGACTAGCAAGACCTTTCAGGGCTGGGCACCTTCCTTGTGGGAGATGGAGCCGGAAATTTACCTTTTCAGAAAGAGGCTCTGCTGAGAACGAGCGCCGTGAGATGTGCCGTCTGTGGGAAAGCACAGATCCCCAGTGCTGTGGTGCCTTTGGAAAGGCTGCACGGGGACGGTGAAGACAAGCAAGAGCTTTCAGGGACATCACCTTCCTTGACGGAGAAGAAGCCGGACGTTTGCCTTTTCGGAAAGAGGCTTAGCCGTCAGCGAGCGCCATGAGATGTGCCTTCTATTGGAAAGCACAGATCCCCAGTGCTGTTGTGCCTGTGGATAGGCTGCACAGGGACGGTGAAGTCCAGCAAGAGCTTTCAGGGCTGCCACCTTCCTTGAGGGAGAAGGAGCCGGATGTTTGCCTTTTCGGAATGAGGCTCGGCTGAGAGCCAGCGCCGTTGAATGTACCCTTCCTGGGAAAGCACAGATCCCAAGTGCTGTTCTGACTGTGGAGAGGGTGCACGGGTACGGTGAAGACCAGCAACAGCTTTCAGGGCTGGCACCTTCCTTGTGGGAGAAGGAGCCGGACGTTTGCCTTTTCGGAATGAGGCTTACCGAGAACGAGCGCCGTGACGTGTCCCGTTCCTGGGAAACCACAGATCCCCAGTGCTGTTGTGCCTTTCGAAAGGCTGCACGGGGACGGTGAAGACCAGCAAGAGCTTTCACGGCTGGCAGCTTCCTTGTGGGAGAAGGAGCCGTATGTTTGCCTTTTCGGAATGAGGCTTAGCTGACAACGAGAGCCGTGAGATGTGACGTCAGTGGGAAAACACAGATCCCCAGTGCTGTTCTGAACTGTGGAGAGGGTGCACGGGAAAGGTGAAGACCAGCAAGAGCTTTCAGGGCTGGCACCTTCCTTGTGGGAGAAGGAGCCGGACGTTTGCCTTTTCGGAAAGAGGCTCTGCCGAGACCAGCGCCGTGACTTGTACCCTTCCTGGGAAAGCACAAATCCCCAGAGCTGTTGTGCCTGTGGATAAGCTGCACGGGGACGGTGAAGACCAGCAAGACCTTTCAGGGCTGGCACCTTCCTTGTGGGAGAAGGAGATGGACATTTGCCTTTTCGGAAAGAGGCTCTGCCGGCAAGCGCCATGATTTGTACCCTTCCTGGGAAAGCACAGAACCCCAGAGCTGTTGTTCCTGTGGATAGGCTGCACGGGGACGGTGAAGACCAGCAACAGCTTTCAGGGCTGGCGCCTTCCTTGTGAGAGAAGGAGCCGGACATTTGCCTTTTCGGAAAGAGGCTTAGCCGACAACAAGCGCCGTGACGTGTACCGTTCCTGGGAAAGCACAGATCCCCAGTGCTCTTGTTCCTGTGCATAGGCTGCACGGGGAAGGTGAAGACCAGCAAGAGCTTTCAGGGCTGGCACCTTCCTTGTTGGAGAAAGAGCTGGACAATTGCCTTTTCAGAATGAGGCTCTGCTGAGGACAATCGCCGTGAGATATGCCGTCAGTGGGAAAGCACAGATCCCCAGTGCTGTGGTGCCTTTGGAAAGGCTGCACAGGGACGGTGAAGACAAGCAAGAGCTTTCAGGGACATCACCTTCCTTGACGGAGAAGAAGCCGGACGTTTGCCTTTTCGGAAAGAGGCTTAGCCGTCAGCGAGCGCCATGAGATGTGCCTTCTATTGGAAAGCACAGATCCCCAGTGCTGTTGTGCCTGTGGATAGGCTGCACAGGGACGGTGAAGTCCAGCAAGAGCTTTCAGGGCTGGCACCTTCCTTGAGGGAGAAGCAGCCGGATGTTTGCCTTTTCGGAATGAGGCTCGGCTGAGAGCCAGCGCCGTTGAATGTACCCTTCCTGGGAAAGCACAGATCCCAAGTGCTGTTCTGACTGTGGAGAGGGTGCACGGGTACAGTGAAGACCAGCAACAGCTTTCAGGGCTGGCACCTTCCTTGTGGGAGAAGGAGCCGGACGTTTGCCTTTTCGGAATGAGGCTTACCGAGAACGAGCGCCGTGACGTGTCCCGTTCCTGGGAAACCACAGATCCCCAGTGCTGTTGTGCCTTTCGAAAGGCTGCACGGGGACGGTGAAGACCAGCAAGAGCTTTCACGGCTGGCAGCTTCCTTGTGGGAGAAGGAGCCGTATGTTTGCCTTTTCGGAATGAGGCTTAGCTGACAACGAGAGCCGTGAGATGTGACGTCAGTGGGAAAACACAGATCCCCAGTGCTGTTCTGAACTGTGGAGAGGGTGCACGGGAAAGGTGAAGACCAGCAAGAGCTTTCAGGGCTGGCACCTTCCTTGTGGGAGAAAGAGCCGGACATTTGCCTTTTCGGAAAGCGGCTCTTCTGAGAACGATCGCCGTGAGATGTGCCGTCTGTGGGAAAGCACAGATCCCCAGTGTTGTTCCGAACTGTGTAGAGGGTGCACGGCGAAGGTGAAGACCAGCAAGAGCTTTCAGGGCTGGGCACCTTCCTTGTGGGAGAAAGAGCCGGACATTTGCCTTTTCGGAAAGAGGCTCTTCTGAGAACGATCGCCGTGAGATGTGGCTTCACAGGAAAGCACAGATCCCCAGTGTTGTTTCGAACTGTGTAGAGGGTGCACGGGGAAGGTGAAGACCAACAAGAACTTTCAGGGCTGGCTCCTTCCTTATGAGAGAAGGAGCCGGACGTTTGCCTTTTCGGAAAGAGGCTCTGCTGAGAACAATGGCCGTGAGATGTGCCGTCTGTGGGAAAGCACAGATCCCCAGTGCTGTTGTGACTTTGGAAAGGCTGCACGGGGAAGGTGAAGACCAGCAGGAGCTTTCAGGGCTGGCACCTTCCTTGTGGGAGAAGGAGCCGGACGTTTGCCTTTTCGGAAAGAGGCTCTGCTGAGGATAAACGCTGTGATATGTGCCGTCTGTGGGAAAGCACAGATCCCCAGTGCTGTTGTGACTCTGGATAGGCTGCACGGGGATAGTGAAGACCAGCAAGAGCTTTCAGGGATGGCACCTTCGTCATGGGAGAAATAGCCGGACGTTTACAATATTGGAAACAGTCAACCCTGTTTAATTTTTGTATTCACATGCGGAAACAGACTCCACATTCAGTGAGATTGTAAAGTAGGTATGTTCATTCAGGGCTAGGCAGCACAGGGGGCAGTCCCACCAAAGTCGTGCGTGCCTGTCTCCGCAGCTCGCTTTAAATTTGTACAGTCAAGTGTTATGTATACATACAGTTTCATAATACTCCCATACATATGCATGACCTATCCCCGCTTCATATTAAAATTAGTTCCAAGAAGTCATTTCCCTACGTTCTTCCCAGCTGCGCCTGCGCAGTGCCTCCTTGTGGTAGTCGTCGGGAGTCGTGAAGATGAAGGCTGTATGTCTTCTTCACGGTGAACTCTTAACCTTCTGTCCCTGTGCAGACTCAGTTGCTCCTCGGCATTTGTCCATATCACAAGGCCGGTCTTGGCTGGTTCTCGGGGTCAACTGCTGCTTCTTATCAGGGACTATCTCTTGCCCCAGCTAGCCTCAACAATGTAAACTTTAAACATCACCTCTCAGCCCCTTGGGCCATGTCTACCTCTACTGAAATTCCTTTAACTTCATTACAAGCTAGATAATTATTAAACAGTTCCTATCTACATCCATATATCTACTATATCTACTAAGGTTCCTTTTGCTCCCAGTATGTGGTGTGACTCCCTCTAATAGTGGGGCAACTTCCGGTGTTTGGGGGTTGTTTTAGTTATTCCTGGATATTTATTGGTGACTTCCGTTGTAATGACTGTCTTTTTATGGTTGTTACTGTGCACTTCCAGTTGATGCCGCCCTTTGGCATCGTCTTCTCGTCGCAGGAGGGCTTTCCAGTCGGATCCTAGTGAGTTCCGGTACCCGGAGGACTTCCAGTACCCTTTGAGGGCTTCCGGGCCATAGAGATGAAGTCCCAGACCATAGAATACAAATAGGAGGTCAATCTCTATGATCTGGAACTTCATCTCTATGGCACCGGAAGTCCTCCAAGGGCAAAGGTTGCTCCCTATGTTCCAGAAGTCCTCCAACAGCCGCAGAAGCCTTCCCAGGGCACTGGGGAGGTCATGCCCTGATTCTACTGTTGGGAGTCCATTTTTAAACCTTCGTGCGCCGTATGTTTTTTTGGGTTTGAAGAGGAGGGGTTTGAATTAGTTTGCAGGTGTTGTGTTGGTTTTAGTTAGGGGGTGGGGTTGAATATTGGGGACTGAGTGGTTGGAGTTCTGTTAATTGTTTTGTTAGTGCTGCTGGGTGTGTTTGTATGTGTTTAATTGGTATCATATGTGGGAGCAATCCGTGGTTTGCATGTGCTAATGATTGTTGTAGTCAGATTATTTGCGTGTTGAATGCTAATGAGTGAGTGTGTATAGGTGGTATATACAGTCTAAATAAAAAATGAAAAATAATAAGTCTGGTGCAGCAGTAGAAAATGGTTTCCTCCCTGGGAGTAGATTTTTTTAAACATTATTTCAAATAGTTACTCCCAAGGAGTATGCCATTTTCTACTGCTGCTATTTAACTTTGATATTTTTGTACAGTTAAAATTTTAAAGAAAAGGACAAAGACAAGGACACAGGAAAAAAATAATCAAAACCAGGGACACAGATAGACACAGAAAAAAACAGTTATCAGACACAAACCAAAGCACAGAAAAACAACCAAAGAGCAGGACAAAGACAGACACAAAGACAAAAAAATCAAATACAGAGAAAAAAAAACTCAAACAGACATAAAAATACACGTGAGAGACCAAAGCAATCCTTATAAAGCTTTATTAAATCAAATTTCTTTCTTATACTTTAAAACCCTAGTAAGGAGTAGTTTTACTACCATCCTTAGCTTGCTTGGCAGTTAAAGTAATTAAACACCTCCATATTAGGATTCCATCTTTACCACTTAGTTTGATATTTTTCTTATAATACTACTTGGACAAAAATCATGCCCACCATTGTCTTATCAACATCAGTGTTCTGCTTCAGCCTCATTTGTGCCCAAATAGTGTGCTACATTTCTTCCACTTTGCTTTGTACTTTCATTTGCAATTTTGTTATCACCACAATTCTGATGGAGATGCATTGTCTCTTTTTTGTTGTTTTTTTATGGGCTCCATAAAAGGTGAGAGAGAACCCTGCTTTTTTGCTCTTGTTTTCTAACATGCTCTGAACTTTGGTAAGCAAGAGGAAGAGTGGTTGAAAGAGCCTGTTGTTTGAGAGTAGCGTGTTTCTGTAGTATGCCCATCTTTGTATGGTGACGGTTTCCTACCTGCAGTATGATTTATTGGGCTGTGAGGTTGTAGTGGAGTAGCAGAGGTAAGAAGTGTTGTCTTTAAAGGTAATGAAGCTGTAGCAAAGCAAGCAGGAAAAGCTAGTTTCTTCCTAGAACAATGCCTGCCAAAAATAGAAACAAGTAAAGGCACTTGCAGTTGGCTTTTTTATGCAGTCTTCATATGGAGCTTTTGATAATGATTGACTTCTGGGAAGTGAGACAGCAGTGAGGAAAGGGCTTGTCTAAATGGCTTCTTCACCATAGGCAGGGTTTGAGCATTTGCGCTAGAAAGGGTCTTTACTACAGTTTACAAACACAGAAAATGAGTTGCCTGTGAGGAAAGTTTCAGCAGAAGTAAGGCTCAGTTTGCTAAATTGGGGCCTCTGTAGATGACGCAAGTAAGAGATGACTTGGCAGTGTTTACATCTCAAGCGCATGCTAGTGTGTTAATGCAGGGTGTCAGGGTACTTCTGGACTGCAGGTCGTGTGCCTGACTGGTACCAAGTCCCAGGATGAGCCAGCTCCTGCTGGTGGTTTTATCTCCTGGAGATACATTTCATTTGGACTCATCATTTTCTCAGCTAAATCTATCCAAGTCTTACAGACTTGAGCCCCTTGGGATCGTGACGTTGTAATTTGAGCGCTCAAGTGGCAATGTTTGGTTTGCCGTTGCTTTGCCAAAGGCAAAGCCCCTTGCAGGATAATGGTCCCACAAAAAGCCTGGGACTGCAGTCTTCTCAGTAGCCTTCATGATGCCAGGGTGTTGATGCCGTTTCCACCCTAATCCTGGGATGTTTTTCCTGCCCTCTCTGGACGGAGTAATCCCTGGTCATTCAGGAACTGGTCATGCTCTACCTTCAACATAGGCAGGTAATTTTCCCTTATTCCCATTTTTTTCTGAAGTAAACATCACACTTGTTATAATCATGAAAAAGCTGGATTTTTTTTTTCCTTGTACAAATATTACTTTATAAAATAGCCTCTTCATTTCCCTGTTCTATGTTGGTAGGTCTGAGCATTTAATCTGGTCTCCCTGAGTCTCCTGAACCCCAAAGCAGTGTTCCGAAGAAGGCTGTATTAGGGATTTTTTCAGTGGTGTTAAAATAAAAGCTGCTTGCTCTGCTTTAAATTGGGGTGATGGAAAAGGCCACTCTGGTTTTTGAGTTGTTTTTTCCCTTCAATTTTCAGATCAGCAGAGGAACCTTCTGTCAGGCTTTCTCTTTGCATACATCCTGGTGCTTCTCCTGCCAGCTTTCTTTGCCAAACACAGGCTATTTCTTAAAACTTCCATCAGAAGGGGAGGCCTGTCACACGACAAGGGTTCTTTGGGTATCGGACGATAAAACAGCAACAGTCTATGGACAAATTCTGGTCAACCTTATTATAATAATATAAGTTGACGATCAATATCATTAAGCCTGAGTGGAGCGCAAGCAATCTGAGCATGAGCGAAAGAGAGAAGGGGAAATCTCACTTGCTGTGTAGGCAAGGTACAACACCGTTAATGGTTAATCTTACCTGCTGATGAGCAATAGTTGGGGAAATTGTCGACCTGTTGTGTTATCTGTCATGACATAAGGACGCCTCCTTTGCCAGGCAGCACCCCTGGACCAGCCAACGAGAGCTACCCCGAGTCAGCGTTGGGGCCCCTTACTTATGGGACTGCGCCTTCTCTGTTCCATTGTATGACGGACAGGGTGACGCAGACATGTCCTTTACTTACAAAGCTGGATGTGTCTCCAAAAGGTTGGTGATCCACAAGTAATTATACATGGCTGGTCACAGGTTTCTGTGTGCAAGTGGGCCCATGCAGCTGTGCGAACAGTGCAAGCACACTGTGTAAGCACTTTCCATTGTCCCATGCCCTACCTGTGGTCAGGAGCATCTTGCCGCACTCCACCCCTTGCGGCATGGGTAATGGCATGATCCAGTGATTGGGCTAACAGCCCTGCAGAGTGAGGGTGCAAGCCTCTCTTGCCTCTACACGTGCGAAATGGCTGAGTGTGAACAGAGAGGTGGTGGAGGAGGAGGAAGACTTTCCCAAGTGAGGCGCAAAGGCGAGATTAATTGCTATTCGTGTGTTCAATTGTTTGGTTCTATGACATATGGCAAACCAAAGCTTAATCACAATCCAAACAAAACTTATTAATGGGATAAAGAGTATTACAATAATAAGAGTTTTTGTTAATATTTTTTGCAAATCTAAGGATGGTACCCAACTAAACAGGTCAGAAAGTGAAAATACACCAGAAGATATTGTGATTTGATATAACATTTGTAAATGTTTGGAAATGGCAGGGGATGTCATGTTTGATTTGTTGAGATTTGCTAACATTGGTGCAATAGGTGGTGTGAATCAATGCACAGACACCTCCCTGTTGTGGGGTAAGCATAACAAGTACTAGATAATTTTGAGAGCAGGACAAAGCTAAAGAAGAATTTTCCTGTTGCAAGGCTAAAGCGGCATCTACTGTGCGATTGCCTGGAGCTTCCATGGTAGCAGATAGATTTTTAAAAGCTTTTTCTAGTTCATTTACACCAAGTCTGGGAATTAAGGTTCTAATTAAACATCTCCATCTGGAATCATGGGGGCTTCCTCATATACTGGGGTGAAGAGGTGGAGGGTCAGATCTACGCATGCGACAGGAACTGCGTTAACCCCCCTGCCTCCCGCTGCACGAATGACCACAGGCAGAGGCACTGTGAAACAAACATCAAACCTTTCATGAATCAAGAAGGAAATAGAGAGATGGAGAGCGCTGGGGCTGGAGTGGGTAGGTGCAGGTTGCATGACATGGGGATCCATGCTCCACACCTTCTCTATCAACCTGTCAAAAGCAGTCGGGGGGCGTGGGGCACCTTGTCCCCTGGTGTCCCTCAGGGTTCCTGGTTCGCTTGGTGTCCCGACCCAATATCGGGGAGGGTTGTTAAATGATCCTGAGAGCGAGATTAAGACACAAACGAGGTCAAATGCTGTACAACTTTACAACTTTTATTTTCCTACACCAACCAATAACTGCGATAGAACAAAGTGAGGAAAAAGGAAAAGAGGCAGACCTAAGCAAGAGAACAGAGAAGAGGTAGCAAGACTAGTTACCACCACCACGAAGCCAGCAACGTCCCGCTGAGTCACTTCCAACGCCGGTGACGGGGGGTCGGGTTCCTCAGCTCACAGTCCAGTGCCTTCCCAGATGTTACCGTCCTTTTTGGTGTCCTCCAGAGTCCAGGTTTTTTCACTCGCACCCCGGGAGGGGAGTACGCAGTTCTTTTTTATTGTTCCAGTCCCCATGATTTCTCAGAAAAGTCCACCCATTTCTCCAAACTCATTATTCTGTGTGCCACCCCCTGTTCTTCTATGGGCGCATGCCCAGGTGCTCCTGGTGGTTTCTCACCTTTACTTGTGGGCAGGCACAACTCGGCAGTCGCGGATGCGGTGGCTTTCTTCGGGGACATCGTGTGCGTACCCCCCCTGCAGCAACAGGATGTCGAGGCAGCAGCAATGTTGTGTCAGCAAACCAACACAGTCTCTTACACTTGGTGGACACATTCTTGCTGCTGAATGCCCTCTGCTTGCTGCTGCCTGCTTGCTGCCTGCTGCTGCCCACTGCCGTGCTGTCCCTGTCCAGCTTCCCCTCCCACAGGGTTTTTGAGTGTTTTACCACCCAGTGCACCACCATCTTCTTCCTCTTTTTGGGTGGCATGTTATCCCACAGGGAGGTCTCCTGCATCTTGGGGGTGCCAGCTGATGTGGGGTGCTTGGCCTGCCTGCCGCCTGCCTCTCCCGATCTGGGCATCGCCCAGCAGGATACGATGCCCGGTGGCAGCAGCAAGTGGGTCAAAACCACGCAGGGCTGCCTCCGCAGTGCCTCCTCCACCAGTTGGGCCATGCGGGGCAGATGACACTGCGGGGCAGCCGTGGGGCTCAGCAGAGGACTCTCCAGAGGATCCTTTGGGGGGTTCTCTGGAGGACCCTCTGGGCAACCCTTCAAGGGACTCTCCATGGGACTGTCTGGCAGCCAGGTGGGAAGGACTGCTGCCACCCTGCCCTGCTTCTCCTTGGGGTCCAGCAACAGGGACATTGCCACCCCCGAGAGGGGTTGCTGTCCCCCAGCCCCGCCACTGGCAGTTGCTTCTTGGGGCAGCCACCCTCTGCCACATACTTGGAGAGGTTGTTGAGCAAGGTGGTCAAGGTGGGGCTGTTGGAGTCATCAGGGATGGTGTCTTCACTATTCCCCAGGTTTGCCACCACTGTTTGCTCCTTGGAGCAGCTGCCCTCTGCCCTGTACTTCAAGAGGTCAGGGAACTTGTTGAGGTAGATGGTCAAGTAGGGGACATTGAGTACAGTGTCCTCACTGTCCCCCAGCACCGCCGCTGCCACTTGCTCCGTGGGGCAGCTACCCTCTGCCACGTACTCTGAAAGGTCAGGGAGCTTGTTGAGGAGGGTGGTCAAGCGGGGGCTGCTGGGAACTTCAGGGACAGTGTCCTTGCCGTCCATGGTGTCAAGCCAGGTGAGCATGTCGGTGATGTCCATGGTGAACGACTGCTTATCTGGAAATTGCACGTTGTCCCCTGCCAGCTCAGGAAAGGCCTCAGTGAAGGTGTCTGGCCCCAGCTCGGGCAGGTCCTGGAGCTTCTCCAGGGCCTCCAGGATGGTCACTGCTACTGAAAAAGCAATCAAAACCAGCCCAACCCTGGGCAATGCAAGCTTTCCTGTGCATGGGATGCCCACACATGGGCTCTGCCACCCCCCAAAGCTCACCTTTGGGCTTTGTCTTGGTTCTGCCATGTGGTGTAGCCAGGGTGGGCCAGTGGGGGCTGGCAGCAGGGACACTGTCCTCGATGACCACCATGTCATTATCAGAGGCCTCCAGTGGCTTCTTGGTGCTGCTGGGCAGGGTGTGGACTGCAGGAAGGCCCTGCACCCATTGCTGAGCCATGGGGTACAGGGGATCCCCATGGCCCATGCCCCCTGGCCCCAGCCCCATCAGCTGGTGGGGCACCAGCGTCCCCTTCACCACCTGCTGTCCCCAGCCATAGGCAGGGGGAGAGAGAGCAGCCATGACGGGCAGCTGCACCCCATCGGTGAGCTGCACCACAGGGGGCAGCTGCACCGCCTGCCCCGGGACCACCAGTGGCCTTGGCACACCCTGCCAGATGCTGGCCTGTGCTAGCTGGTAGGTGATGGGGTGGAGCTGGGCAGGCTCACAGGACACCAGCAGCCCTGGGACAGGGGGCAGAACCTGGGCAGTGACCGGTGGCGGCATGGCCAGTGCAGCGAAGCTCATGGCGGGCACCTCCGATGCCATTGGCAGCTGGAGAGGGAACCTCTCTGTTGGAGCAAGCAAAGAGGGGTGATGGGGTGAGATACTGGTGGTCAGAGCCAGCTGGGAGGTTACCTGGAGGGCAGGAGCACCAGGAGGAACGGGAGCCTGCTGCTATACCTGCCATGGCAGTTGGTCAGTGTGGGGTTTGTTTGGGGCAAACTGTTCTAGGGGGGTCTGTCCCCATGGCGATCATTCTGCCAGCACCTGCTTCAGCCAGCCTTGATGGTTTGATTTTTCATACCTCAACAACTTCCCATCTCAATGATTTCTCATCCTGCTGATGATTTCCTGTCCTCAGTGCTGATTTCCCATCCCCACCATAGTTTCCCATT
The DNA here is from genome assembly GCF_947461875.1 of Haliaeetus albicilla. NCBI lineage: Eukaryota > Metazoa > Chordata > Aves > Accipitriformes > Accipitridae > Haliaeetus > Haliaeetus albicilla. The sequence goes on from NC_091498.1 coordinate 11,686,929, forward strand.
TAAACGATGATTTTTTTGAGAGGTGATTTTCGTGTGCAAGGGGAAGGGGTGGAGCAGACACTGGTGGCTCTGCAATGCTGACTTCTGTGTGCTGCTCCATCTTCCCTGATGGTGGAGATGGGAGGGGGGCTTGGGGGACTTTTGAGGTTGTTTTTGTCCTCCCCCCTCTCTGGTCTGGGCCAGAGATCAGTCTTGGTCTTGCTGTCGGGGAGGTGAAGCTCTGTGATGTTCATGTGCCCCTTCCCGAGGAGTGCTAGAAGGAGCGGCATCCCAGGCCAAAGCAGATGACATTCTGCGAGGAGAAAGCCTGTGGTCCCCTCTGGGCTGTGCAGGAAGAGGCAGCCCCCAGGGTCTGGAGGGGCCTGGGGAGCCTTGCGGTGTCTGTTCCCGGTGGTGTGGGTGAGTCAGGGCTGCCATTGGCCCCAGCTGCCCCCAGTTCATGCTGGTGTGCCTGAGCCAGTGCAGGTCCTGTGCAAAGTACTGCAGCTTCTTCCTCCTGAAGCAGCCGATCTCCCAGGCAGAGGGCAGGCACCACGCTTCCCAGCCCAGCTCCAGCCCCACTCCAGTCAGCCCAGACTGTGGGATAATCCAGAGAAAGTGATACAAACTATATGTGGCATCTTCCGTGTTTATAACCCTAGGTGGGCTGACATGCAGCAAGTGTTTGAGATGGTCTTTACTCCTGAGGAAAGAAGACAATTCTGGGAAACAAATCATACATCAGCTGGGGAAGCACAGGGCAGAACCCCATGGCCAGCCAATGACCTAGGTCGGTCCCCCAAACTTACCAGCCGATAGAGATACACTTGCAGCGTGTGAGAGGGGATCGTTAGAGTCCTTAGAACTGGCAGGATGGAAAACTGTAAATTGGGCTAAGGTCCAAAGATGTCAGCAAGGAAGTGCTCAACATCCTTCTGAATATTATGCCCTATTGCTTAAAAAAGTGAGCACGCTTGGAGGGGTCAGCCCTGAAAGCAAGGAAAATCAGACTCTAATGGACTGTCTTTGCAGATCAGTCAGCCCCAGATATTAAGAAACACTTTTCTAAACATATGCCAGGATGGCAGGGCAAAGGATTGGATGAAATAGTCAGCATTGCTACATTCATCTTTAATGGAAAACATGAAAGACAGCTCAAGAAAAAGAAAAGAAAGGAACAGCAAGCTAGTCTATTGGCAGTGGTGTTGAATGATAATCCTAGATTGAGGGGATGAAGAGGTGGAGATTTCCAAGGTAGGGGTAGAGAAGAAAATTTTAGAAGCAATGGATCTCAAGGAACAGGAGACTGTTGTAAACTGTTGTAATTATCATAGACAACAAGGCCAATGGAAATGGGAGTGCCCAGTATGACAAAACAAATCAAAACAGCAACCACCACCAAACACCAGCCTCCTAAAAGGATCTCTCAATCCTATGCTGCAGTCTTTCCCTGTTCTGTGCAACAGGGGCAGCTAGATTTCACCCAGGATTGAAAGTTAGCAGGGACCTATGGTGCAGTCACTATAGGAGCCTCTGAATATGAAATATTTTCCTCTTCTGATAAGAATCCAGTCTTCAACCTTTCTATTGATGAACATGATTACTCCTGTCTATTAGATAGAGGGGTAACTTTTTCTCCCTTAAATCAGCATCTATTCATCCAGACTCTCAATACCTTTTTTGCATTTACCTGGGGAAAGACACAGCTCCCATGGACAAGGCTCCCTCAGGGCTTTGCTGGGCTGTCCACTATTTTTTCTATGAATTTCAGTAAAAGATTTGCAGAATGCTGTGTTTAAAAATGGATACATTTTGGTACCATCTGTTGATGATTTATTTGTAGCCAAGGTCTCTTACACAGCTGACACCTGTAACTTCCTTCTTGCCTTTGCTGGGAAGGGCCGTTGGGCTTCTCCATGTAAGTTACCATTTCGGTAATAGAGGTGTAAAATACCTGGATTACATTCTCCAACAAGGGGAGTGTTGTTTATCCAAGGACTATATTAAAGCCATTCAAAATCTTCCCCAACCAGTTACTAAAAGCAAATGCAAGCCTTGTCAGGAGCTGTAGGATTCTGCTGCCCCTGGATAGCTGCTTCTGGGGAAATGGCAACCCCCCCGAGACCTACTACTGCTCCAGATGCTGGAGAACCCCTTCACTGGATAACATACAAGGTAAAGCCATTTGAGATTTGTGAAGCAAGCATTAGTGACTGCACCTGCTCTGGGATTGCCAAACTACAGGAAGCCATTGACCTTGTTTGTACATGAAGAAATGTAACTATCCTGTCCAAAACCAGTACAGTCTGGTAGCTCAAGGATCCTTTGCTTGTGCCCCTAGGACAGCTGCTGCAGCACTCCTAGTTGAACAGAGTAAAAATATGGTGCTTGGATCCTCTCTAGTGGTACAAGTACCACATGAAATTGAAATGCTGCTGACACAGCACCTTACCCAGGCACTGTCACTGCAGCAAATACATCGCAGTGAGCTGATCTCTTACAGGTGGAAGAAGCGAGACTTCAGCGATATGATACGCTGAATCCTGCTAGTCTACTCCCTCTACCTGGGGAAGAAAATCTGCATCACGACTGCATGGTAACAACCCATGAAGCTGAAAAGACTAGAAAATACTTAACATATGTGCCATTTCCAGAGCCCTATCTTGAACTATGTGTAGATGGGTCCTCATATTATCTGAAGAGTAACCACATTACAGGTTATTCAGTAAGTATTGGAAATAAAGTCTCTGGAGGTCTCTGCCAGGGCCTTCAGGTGGCCCCATATCTCGGACATCACAGCTTTGGAGTGGGAGTGGGACAGAGCCACCAGGACATCACCAGCATCCATCTTCACATCATCCATCATGCCCTGAAAAAGTGCTTGGGTTAAACACTGCTGGGAGAAAGGCACTCGGAGATTTTGAACTGGCCAGCCATGACCACAGGGCTTCAGCTCATCCTTTCTGTGTCAGAGCCACCAGGCAGGTGACCGTGTCCTCCCTGAGACACCCCTCGGGGTAGCAGTATTCAGATCCAGGTGGCTGGGTATGGGCAGTGGGGCCCAGCAGGGTGCAGCACCCACAGAAATGCCCACTCGTTGAGCCTTGGCCCTGGGGCTGCAGCACTGGGCTGGCACCTGGGGCTTCGCTGGGAAAAACCAGGCAGGGGTGAACCTGACATCCCACACATGTACCTGGCCCTGGGGTGTGATCACCTGTCCTTCTGCCCATCACTGCTGGCCCTGGCATGGTCCTGAGCCACTGCTTGACAGCTGCCAGACATGTACCAGTCCTGGGACCCACACCTGCTCTCAAAAGGCCTAAAAAGAGGAAAAACTGCCCAGAATTAAGCTCTGCTCAAGTTATTGCCGGCACCATGTTTTTTGTGGTGCTGCTCCTGCGGAGCGCTCAGGAAACACGGCAGCTGCCTGTACCTGCAGGCAGGCGGAGTGTGCACAGTGGGAGTGAGTGGTGGTTTGTGCAGCTCTTGAACGGATTTGGGCTTTAAATCTGTCCAGCCTGGTATGCCTGGTTCCTTTTTACTTGCAGGTGGTATTTAGAGTTCAGATTGTTGGGTTTTTTTTAAAAGTGAGTGTGAGGGTGTCTCCAACCTGCTGGCCACCTGGGGGTGGCAGGGAGGAGCTCCAAGCTGGAGCTGGGCCAGGTGGGGGTAGCCCTGGGTGGCCTGAGAGCTGGGGAGGGGAAGGCGATGGAGACAGACCCTCCCTGGGCACAGACACCCAAACGCCCAGAGCACTGCTGAGCCACTCCAGCATTTTTAGTTACTGCAATGATAGGAGTAGTGTTTTTCTGTTAACTGTTACAGGGCTTTCACCACACCTGCCCTGTTCAGGGACTGGGAATATTCAGCTGCCTTGGAAAATCACCAGCTGGATTATGATTGTTCAAGCATTGTTTCCCTTTCTAGAAAACACTTCATTGTTAAATACATCGTTGCAGCAGCAAGATCCATGCAGTCGGGATCATTTCCTCTAGGGAGCAGCCTGATGAATGCAGGCTGCTGCCGTTCAGTGGTAGAGCTGAACACTTCTCCCTGCAAGTGCTCGGCCAGTGGTTTCGCAGGTACAGCCAGCCCAACCAGGAGATTTCTATCCTTGCTATGCCACTGCTTTGGCAGCCACCTCGGGTAGGAGGGGACAAATGTTCTGGCTTCCCAGCTGGAGTCTGGCAAGTTCACTGGGTGAGGTATGGACCATAACCTCTAATGCAAACCTGGTGTCCTTCAGGAGTGAAAAATGGAGTGTAGTATTTTATGAGGAATTTTTGTTGTTGTTGTTAGATCTCTGGGATTCATGTGACCTTTAATAGCCAGTTGGTGGGATTTAAGCATACACTGATAGCATATGTCCATACATTCTGTATGGTTTGCTTAAATATTTTTTATGGTTTTAATATTTTGTACCTGCTATGAAAACTGGTTTGCTGCTAGATAACTGTAAAAGTGAGATTTGATAAATGATTATAAGAAATCATATACTAACATTATGATTGAAACAATAGACAAAAGTGTAGCCAGGGGATTAGCTAGTAGAGGTAATTACAAAGTGTAGTCAAATGATTAACTAGTAATGTAACTCATAAGTTTTGCAGTTCTTTGCTCTTATGACTAGATGTTCCTGTACACTAGATGAGAACAATGTTGAAACTGACCACAAGTGATTGAAATTGCATTAAGCTTCAAGATCAAAGAACAAGGACAAGAACAAAGACTTCAAGGACAGCCAACAGAATTTCAAATGCGTCAGTGGTTGCAAAAGCAGCTCTTCAACTCAAATTTAGAACCGTTGCGCAAGATTGGATATAGGCAGTACTATGATAATCAATTACAATAATTTTTATGTATACTAATCTGATTAATATGTAATTAGTTACTCTATATAACCTGTTTGTGCTGAAGCTGTGCCATGCACACAAGGTGGAATTATTGCCCCCCCCCCCCCCCCCCCCCCCCCCCCCCCCCCGTGCATCCAGCGCTGCAAATAAAGAATGCCTGCTTTCTAAAACCAAAAGGAGTCTTAGAGAGTTTCTTCGACTGGCTTTTTGGTTTCAACACTTAATGTTAAGCATGTGCTAACTACTACCCTAAGGTGTGGCTGGAATCCACTTGGGAGCTCCTGTTTCTACCATACTAGACAAAACAGATCTTGTTTTATTTGGTGATGAAAGCAACGCAGGGAGTTGCACTAAAGTGCAGCACCTTTTTTAACCTCAGCTCTAAAGTGGCACCAGTCCTACCACATAACCCATCCTTCCCCAGGCTTTCACAAAATGGAAAGGATACATCAAACCGACCCCACAAACATATATATATATATATATTTGTCTCATTACAAATACTCCTATTATTGCAGTGTGAGAGACTGAAAGAGTTAATGTCTCAAACATTGTGGTGAGGCAAGTTCTGCTTAAAGGCAAACTCTGCATACCAACAAACCCTGCACAGCAAGGAACCACAGGTGAAAAGCCCATCAGCACAGACATCAGCAACAGGGTGGGGAGGGCATGCTGGAGGGTGCACAGCTCCCTGTTCTGATGTGCTGTTCTGATATAAAGATCAAACAATGGTCACATCTGCAGGGAAGGAGAAGTTACTCCCCAAACACCCCCCAAGCCCACCGCCTGAAGGTTACACCTAATTAGCCCAATAAGTTTGAGTGCCCGCCCAAAGGAGGGGCAAGGATGATAAAATGACACAAACTGAAGCCCCAGGTGCGCAAGCCCCACCAGGACTGGACCCCTCAGCTGACTGAACCAACGCTGGACCCAGGACCGGTGAACTCTTCCTCTATTCCTTTTTCTCTCTCTGTCTTGTTCTCTCTCTCCTCTTCCTTTTCCACAATCCCTACACCTCATCCCTTTAAGACATAAAACCATTGACCAAGTCTGGGACTAAGGGTGGATCCAGCCACCCCTAGGCCCTTTTCTGAGAAGAAGGCTAGAAAGCAAGGGGGTCTGCTCTGAACCTCGTGACTCAATGGGAGGGCTTGCCTCATTCCCTAAATTGATGTATATGGTTACCCTGGGTTACATGGATCACTGAGGTAGTCTCATGCCAATTCCTGTTGTGAGAAATCCTGCCACCTACTATTATGCCTCCCAAGTCCAGTTTGCTTCTGCTATGAATAAAATGTTGAACTGATTGTTTGGTGTCATTTCACCTTAACTTAGCCCGAGGGAATTCCAAATTCACCACAACCCCTCCCTGGTCTATCCAGCCCAGGTCATGACATTCAGTTAGGAGAGCCAGACATCTCTTGATAGTAATAGGTGAGAGTCATAAAGGCTAGGGGCTGTCTGGGGATAAAGGAAGTAACAGCTAGTCTGTTCTATTTTTATTTTTTGAAAAGAAAGATCGATTACTGCCTTAACCCAAAGGTCATTTTCTACCTTCTGCCTTAGTCAAAAGGGAAGTAAGCTTTTCTTATTCCAGTTTTTGTTATCATGTGTTGTGTCAATTTGATTAACCAACATCTAAATGCCACAGCTTCAAAAATTCAAAGAAGTATATACATTTTAACATCTAACTTTTCTTCTACCTTGATGCTGCCCCCCAGCCAGTTGTGGACCTTCTAGGAATATGCTCCCAAAAAGACTCAGGAGTATTAAACCTTGTGGTTGTAATGAGAACCTTTGAATGCAGGGATGAGAAAAGGAAAGGAACACTTAAAAATTATTTTCTGATGTTCTTTTTGTAATGATTTTTGGATTGGCTAAGTATTAATTCTTCCCAAGCTGAATTCTTCTGTGCATTTCTCCATCAGCTTCATTCTTCAAAGCACAATTAGCATATGAATATTTAGTAATTTCTTTCCTTTTAGGAAGTAGTTCAAAACAATGAATTAACGCTTGTGAGCACCTTTTCCAAACCAATAAAACACAGAATGAATATATGGTGCCTGGCGACAGGTCTGTCCCTAACTTGCTGCTTTCGCAGCCTGCGGAAGTTTTCTCTGTATGCTTAGTGATCCAGCATATGTGCACACAACAGTGTTTCTGTTAATGGTACCCTGACAAATACAGCAGTTTTGAATGTCCTGATGCATGTGTACAAAAATAACTTCTACTGAGCCACCTAATGCTGCTATAGGAGTGCAGAGAAAGGTGAGGCAGTAAGGTTCTAATGCTGGCACAATTTGGCACCATGAGGACACTTTTTGTTCCAAGTGCTCTGTTGGGATGGCCGTCTGTTTCATTTAACATGTTATATATAGTATCTCTATAAAACCATTGTCACATTAGAAAAGTTTCAGTGATGCTCTTAGTGAGGTGCAACATTTCAGCAGTCCTTTTTGTACAGCAGGGTGTCTTGGTACATGCCTTGCATGTGTGTGTTCTCACAGATAAGTTGGCCATGTAACACTGGACAGTCATTTCTTCTGAGCAGAAGAAAAGGGTCTGACCTTGCTTACCAGGGCAGGGGACCAGTGTAGGGATCAATGACTTTGAGAGAGAGAGAAGGTGCCGGGAGGTTCATAAGCTTGAGTGCTCGCCAAAATCACAACACCAAGATGTATGCGGGGGGTATGTGCTATAGGTGGGTCAAGGTAAGGGATCAGAGCACTGGGTAGGTCCCCAGGGGATCGGGGTGAGAATAAGACCCCTGTGCAGTTAAGGATGAGGAATGCAGACAGATCTGGTGGGAAAGGGAGCCCAGGACCTTGCAGCGGGTGTCAGCCATGCCTCAGTACTGAATTAGTGATGTAGCTTTGGATCCGCAGATGGATTCTAACCAATGTGCTTTCAACTGTGTTAAAAACTGAAGGTTCAGGATTTTTCAGTTACAGTTTATAGTTTGGAGTTTGTCCTTGAGTGTTTCTCACTGAGGAGCTGTGGTTTATTACTTGATTTTGTGGGGCTCGTTATTTACGAGTCAGGGCTTGCAGTTTCCTCATTTACTGATCAGGGCACAGGATTTCAAATCTAACCTCATCCATAAACTTCAAATCCCCAATGACCATTTGGGTTCCAAGGTTTACGGTTTACCACTTTGGGGCTCAGGGTTGATGACTTACTGTTAAATGGAAAGGTCTAAATCCTTAGATAATAAACTCTAAGCCCTAAACAGTACACTGGGAACCCTTCTTTGGGATTTGAAAAACCATAGTTCACTGGACATAGTTTTCTTTGTGATCCCTGTAAGAAAGGCCCTCAGACTATGTAATGTATTGATTAGAATTCCATTTATTGAAGCTAACACCAGAAGGAAGAAAAGGATGGTATAGATAATCTTACGTCCTTCAGATGCTGGGAACCATGAGTTACAGTATGTCCAGAGGGACCTCTGATCATGCCACAGCACGTGGTGCAGTTCCCACCTGTGGAGAAGTTCCACTGACAACTTGGATCTTTTGAGCTCTTCTAGTATCAATTTTGGAAACAGGCTGTGCAGACAATGAGAACGATGAGATGTTAGGTCTCTGGAACACCACAGATCCCCAGTGCTGTTGTGCCTGTGAATAGGCTGCAAAGGGAAGGTGAAGACCAGCAACCGCTTTCAGGCCTGGCACCTTCCTTGTGGAAGAACTACCTGGATGTTTTCAATTAGGAAATAGGCTGTACAGAGAATGACAGAGAGTGACAAGATGTTTAGATGTGAGGAAAGAAAGGAGGCCCAAACTGAGAATGTCCAGGGAGTTTGAAGTAAATACCTCTAAGTCAAGGTTAGTGAATGCAAGGTTGTAAACACACTGTTGAATAACCAATCGCTTAAATACTGCCCCCCCATCATGTCACATGTACTTCCATGTCACTGTTCTATCATTCCAATCAAATTGGGAGGGTTGCTGTAGCTTCAATGCCCCCCACAACCACTCCCAAAGAGAATAAATCACATTTCTATTTGCCTGTGCCCCTTTTAAGCATTGAGTCACCATTGGATATTGGGAAATTGCTCCAAGATACATCAGTGGTACCTTGTCCCCTCCTTGGTCGCACCCTTGCAGTAGCCATTCTCCTAATTTTTCCCCAGGCTTAGTATGGGATCACAGAATGGTCTGTGTTGGAAGGAACCTTCAAAGATCATGTAGTCCAAACCTCCCTCCTTTCCTTCCCCTCCATGGGAAGGGACATCTTTCACTAGATCAGGTTGCTCAAAGCCCAGTCCAACCTGACCTTGAACACTTCCAATGATGGGGCATCCACAACTTCTCTGGGAAACCTGTCCCAGTGTCTCATCACCCTCATCATAAAAAGTTTTTTCCTTATGTCTAATCTAAATGTACCCTCTTTCAATTCATAACCATTGCCCCTTGTCCTGTCACAACGGGCCATGGTAAAAAGTCTTTCTCAGTTTTTCTTATAAGCCCTCTTTATATATTGAAAGGCCACAAGAAGGTATCCCAGAGCCTTCTCTTCTCTGGATGGAACAATGCCAACTCTCAGCCTATCTTCATGGGAGAGGTGTTCCAGCCCTCTGATTGTTTTCATGGCCCTCCTCTGGACCCGTTCTAAAAGGTCCATGTCTTCCTTGTTCTGGGGACCCCAGAGCTGGATGCAGTACTCCAGGTGGGGTCTCATGAGAGTGGAATAGAGGGAGAGAATCACCTCCCTTGACCTGCTGGCCACACTTCTTTTTATGCAGCCCAGGACATGACTGGCTTTCTGGGCTGCAAGCGCACGTTGCCAGCTCATGTCCAACTTGTCACCCACCAGTATCCCCAGGTCCTTTTCTGCAGGGCTGCTCTCAATCCATTCATCCCCCAGCCTGTATTGATACTGGGCATTGCCCTGACCTAGTGTTCTGATTTTGGCTGGGATAGAGTTAATTTTCTTTCTAGTAGCTGGTATAGTGTTATGTTTTGGATTTAGTATGAGAATAATGTTGATATAACACACTGATGTGTTCAGTTGTTGCTAAATAGTGTTTATACTAAGTCAAGGACATTTCAGCTTCTCATGCCCAGCCAGCAAGAAGGCTGGAGGGGCACAAGCAGTTGGGAGGGGACACAGCCAGGACAGCTAACCCCAACTGGCCAAAGGAATATTCCATACCATGTGATGTCATGCCCACCCAGTACATAAACTGGGAGGAGTTGGCCAGGGGAGCAGATCGCTGCTCTGGAACTAACTGGCATTGGTCAGCAAGTGGTGAGCACTTGCACTGTGCATCACTTGGTTTGTATATTCCAACTCTTTTATTATTATTATATTTTATTATTATCATTATTATTATTTTATTTTCTGTCCTATTAAACTGTCTTTATCTCATCCCACAAGTTTTACTTTTTGCTGATTCAGTCCCCCATCCCACTGGAGGGGGGGGTGAGCAAGTGGCTGCGTGGTGCTTAGTTGCTGGCTGGGGTTAAACCATGACTCCTAGGTGCGGGACCTTGCACTTGGCCTTGTTGAACTTCATGAACTGTGCATAGGGCCACTTCTCAAGCCTGTCAAAATGCCTCTGGATGGCATCCCATCCTGCTAATATATCAGCTGCACCGCTCAGCTTGGTGTCGTTGCAAATTTGCTGAGGGTGCACTCAATCCCACCATATATGTCATTGATGAAGATATTAAATAGTGTGGTCCCAGTACAGACTCTTGAGGGACACCCCTCTTTACCGGTTTCCACTTGGACATTGAGGCATTGACTGTAACTCTTTGGATGCAGCCAACCAGTCAATTCCTTATCCATCTAACAGTCCATCCATCAAACCCATCTCCCTGCAATTTAGAGGAAAGAATTTTGTCAGGGGGCTGTATCAAAGGTCTTACACAAGTCCAGGTAGATGACATCCATAGTTCTTTCTCTGTTAACTGATACAGTCACTCCATCAACAAAGGCCACTATGTTAGTCAGACGTGATTTGCCCTTGGTGAAACCATATTGTCTCTCTCTAATCATCTCCCTGTCTTCCATATGTTTTGACATGTCTTCCAAGAGGATCTGTTCCATGAGCTTACTGGGCATGGAGGTGAGGCTGACTGTTTAGTAGTTCCCAGGGTCCTTCTTATTACTCTTTCTAAAAATGGGTGTGATGTTTCCCTTTTTCCAGTCACTGGGGCCTTCACCTGACTGCCATGGCTTTTCAAATATGTTTGAGAGTGGCTTGGCAATTACATCAGCCAACTCCCTCAGAACCTTGGGATACATCGCTGTGGGTCCCACAGACTTATGCATGTTCAAGTTCCTCAGGTGGTCTCAAATCTCATCTTCTGCTATAATGGGAGACACTTCATTTCCCCCAGTCCCTGCCTTGAGGCAAAGGGCCTTGAGAGAGATGGGAAGAGAGGTTACCATTGAAAACTGAAGCAAAAAAATTGTTGAGTACCTCAGCCTTCTCCATGTCAGTTCTGACCAGTTTTCCTGTCCTCTTTCTCTTATTTATTTACTTTGATCTTCCTTCTCTGGCCAACATACCTGTAGAAGCCTTGTTATTCTTCACACCCCTTGCCAAATGCTACTTCAGCTGTGCCTTGGCTTTCCTGATCCCATGCCTACACTCCCAGGCAGCGTCCCAGGATACACATCCCTGGTTCCACTGCTTGTGCATTTCCCTTTTAAATTTTAGTTTCGCACTTGTGACCAGGAGGTCCTTCTCGAGCCACGCCAGTCTCCTGCCTTCCTTGCCTGATTTCTTACATGTCAGAATTGAGAGCTCTTGCGCTCCAAGAAACATGCCCTTAAAGAGCTGCCAGGTCTGTTCAGCACTTTTAAGCCTGAGGGCAGTTTCCCAGGCAGACCCATCCACTAATTCCTTAAACAACTGAAAGTTTGCTCTCCTACAATTCAGGGTCCTGACGCTACTCTTCACCTGGCCCATATCCCTCAAGACTGTGAATTCCACCATGGCATGATCACTGCAGCCCAGGCTGCCACCAGTCTTGACATCTCTAACTAGTTCATCTATGTGGGGAAGAAACAGGTCTAGCAGCACTTCTCCTCTGGTTGGGCTGTCTATTACCTGGATGAGGAATTATCCTCAACGCACTCCAATAGCCTTCTGGCCTGCTTACAGTTTGCTGTGCTGTTTTTCCAGCAGATGTCAGAGTGACTGAAGTCCCTTAGCAGGATCAGAGCCTGAGAGCGTTATGCTTCTGGTACTTCATATAAGAATGCTTCATCAACAGGCTCCCCCCGATCAGGCAGCCTGTAGTAAATACCAGCCATGAGGTTTCCTATGTTGGCTTGGCCCCTTATTTTTACCCATAAGCTCCCAATCTATTCATCTCTGGTTTTCGAGGACACCTCTGTGCAGTCAATCCATTCTTTTACACAGAGGGCAACCCCTCCCCCTTCCTTGCCTGTATCTTCTAAACATTTTATAGCATCGATTGCAGCCCTCCAGTCATGTGATTCATCCCACCACATTTCAGAGATAGTGATAAGATCACAGCTTTCTAGCTGCACAGTGGCTTCCAGCTCCTCCTGTTTGTTATTCATACTGTGTGCATTGGTATAGAGGCACTTCACCTGGGCTATCGACCTTGTCACCTTTTTAGAGGAACGTGTACTAATTCCTCTGAGGCATTTCAAAGGTGTTTCCCTGTTGGTTCCTGATAAATCCGCAGCCCCTGTCTCTTCTCTGTTCCTCAAAACTCCATCCCCTTTCCCCACTAAATCTATTTTAAAGCTCTCCATGTAAGTCTGGCCAGTTTGTTGGCAAAGACCCTCTTGCCCCACTTGGTTAGGTGAATCCCATCAGCTCCCAACAGACCTGTCTTCTTAAAGGTAGATCCATGATCACAGAAGCCAAAACCTTGAGCGTGGCACCAGCCATGCAGCCAAGCATTCGGCTCCTGTTCAGTTTGTCTTCTCCTTCCTAAACCCCCTCCTCTGACTGGAAGGCTAATGGAGAACACCATCTGTGCTCCGGATCCTTTTAACATTGCTTCAAGGGGTATATAGTCTCTTTTGATGGTTCTAAGTTGCCTTGTCACAGTATCATTAGACTCTATGTGGAACAGTAGGAGTGGATGATGATCTGTAGGGGTCACCACACCTGGTGGCCTCTCAGTGATGTCACAAATGCAAGCTCCTGGTAGGCAGAAAACTTCTCTGTAGAAATTGTCTGGATGGCAAATGGGTGCTTTGGTGTCTTCAGTAAGGAATTTCCAGTTACTAATATTTTACATGCTTTTCTGATGGCACTAGTTCTAATGTGGGTGGGTGGTTGGATCAACTTTGCATGGTAGACTTCTCCTGGATCCTGTCCATTACTCACATGCTCTTCATTCTCTAACCCCAGAGTGTCATATCTGTTATGTAGGTGCACTTTAGGGGAAGTGGGAAAAGTCTTTCTTCTGCCCTGAGCAGAGACAAGGGTCCTGTCTCGTTCATCTCATCAGTTACTTGTGCCAGTCAGCTCGAGGCTGAATTCAGGCTTACCTTCCCCTTGCTCAGCCTTAAGGCAGGGCTGTTGCTCAGACTGGGACAGTTCCTAAGATCACATTCCTGGATACTGTGCTGCCTGTTGAGCTCCTCTTTTGAAGAGTTCTTCTAGCTGGGCACAGTGGCAGTTATGACCTCCACTGCTGCCTTCAGATGCTAGGGAGACTTCCAGGTGCCACAGCTTCATGCAACCTAAGGTCTGGACAGCTATTTCAGTCCTTAGGAGGCCTGTTTGGCTGGAGACATCAGCATACATAGGCTGTAGTGCTTCTGTTTGTTGGGGTTTCAGCCTCACCTTTGCAGTTGTGGCAGGCTGACACCATTTTCTTTCAGCAGGTCAGTCTCCTTGTAGTCCTCACAAAAAATGGCCCACTTATAAAATGGTAGTTCTTTTGAAAGATGTCGTACTTCTAATTCTAATTCCTTGGAGACTTCAAGCTTCCGGGTAGGCTTGCAGAGCCACCAGCTAGCCAGAGCAACCATCAGGGTTGCAGCCTAAGCTTGCAGGTGAGCAGAGCAGGCAGCAGCTCGACAACTGGGAGAGCACAACGCCATTCTCACACGTCCTTCCACACAAACTGCCAATGCCATTATATGCAGCTTCCCATGGTTTGAACTGGCCATGGGGACCACTGGCACTGCCCAACTCTCACCTGCCCCTCTCGTGGGACCTGTTGCCTGCTGGCTGGTCCCTCCACACACACAGCCCAATGGTGCTTAGGGCCCAGAAACCTCCTCAGACACCCCCAGGGACCTCCTGAGCCTTGCGCTCCTCTCAGCATGTGGCAATGACTGCTGCTGCTGCCAGTGCCAGCTTCCTCTGGTCTGAACTGCCGATACAAGTCTGCCACATTCTACACTGATATTATGTGCAGCAGCACACCAGGAGATGCTTTTGCTTTGTTAACAACCAAAGGGCATGCAGGGATCACTCTACCATTTTTGTCCCCAGACCCTTCAGTCCATTGCTTGGTAGAGGAATCCCAGCTGACTCCATCCTAATATTCACTGGGCTAAGTAAGTACATGACTCCTATGACTCCATTGCCCAGTACAGACACTATGCCTTAACTTCCTAACTGTGCATACCTGGATCTTCAGCATGTCCCCCTGTACTTGGGCTTCCAGTTTACCCCAGCTCAAGTGGTTCTTTGAACTTTCCAGTTTTGCTTGCAATTGTCTTGTTTTCTTTTGGTCATTTTCTAGGGCATCCAGTTGTGCTCACAATTCCCTTGTTTTCTTTAGCTCACTTTCTAAGGTCTCCCCCTGTATCTGGGCTTCCAATTTATCCAAGTGTAATTGGGTCTTCAAATGTTCCAGTGGTGCTTATAATTCTCCTGTTTTCTTTCACCCACTTTCTACGGTCTCCCCCTGTTGCTGGAGGCAAGTTAAAAATAACCAAATACTACTTCAATCTCATTGCCGTCTACCTCATCCTACTCCTTGCTTCTCTAAACATTGCTTAATATCCTCAGGGGTGAGGCACTGGGGTAATTCCTTCTCAGATTCCCAAAACACTGCAGGGAGGTGTGTGGGGGGGTGTCACCTTGTATAAACACTGTGTGACTGTCTCCCACAACTGTGTGCGGGGCCACCCTGCAACTCATTTCACCTTCTCCTGCTCTCTGCTATCCCTTGTCCAAAACGGCATTTCCTATTGGACGCCTACGGGTTGTACAGTCGGGCAGTAGGAGGCCCTGGGATGCATGAGTACATAAGTACTTGGAGCCCCCAGGTGTAGAACAGAAAGGCACTCAGAGGCCAGTGTTGCACCCAGAAACACACTTGGAAGTCCCTGGGCTGCACAGAAAGGCACTCCGAACAAAAAAGCTCTCAGAGGCCCCTGTTGCACACATAAAGTCACTCAGAGGCCCCCAGACAGCATGAAGGCCCTGAGAACAGACTGGTCTACACACAAAAGCAATCACAGCCAAGGATCTGTACAGAAAAGCACTTGGAGGCCCCTAGGCAGCACAGAAAGGCACACAGAAGCACATTGGCTAAACAGAAAGGCATCCAGAGACTCCTTGGGTTCAACCAAAAGGCACTCGGAGGCCTCTGGGGCACACAGAAAGGCAATGGACGGACCCCTTGGGACAAAGAAAAACACTAAAAGGTTGCATAGAAAAGCATTCAGAGGCCCCTTGGTCAAACAGAAAGACACTGAGAGACCCCTGTCTCTAACAGAATGGAATAAAGAGGCACCTGGGAGACAGAAAATCACATGGAGGCCCCTGGATTGGACAGAAAGACACATGGAGGTCTCTGGGCCATACAGAAAGGAACTCAGAGGACCCTGCATCTAATAGAAAAGCACACAGAGGTTGCTGGGCAGCACAGAAAAGCTCACAGAGGCCCTTGGTTCAAATAGGAAGGCACTCAGATGCCCCAGAGCCACACAAAAAGGCAATCTGAGGCCCCTGGGTTGAACAGAAAGTTCAGCCCACTGTCCTCCCAGTCTCTTTCTCTGTTGCCCAGGGAGTTCTGAATGCCCTGTTTGAGCCTGGGGCTTCTGAGTGTCTTTGTGTTTGACCAAATGGTCTCTGGGTGCCTTTCTCTGCACTCCAGAGGCTTCCAAGTGCCTTTGTGTAAGGCCCAGGGGACTCCATGTGCTTTTGTGCTTGACCAAGGGGCCTCTTGAGTGCCTTTCTGTGCAGACCTGGTACCTCCAAGTGCCTTTCCATGCAGCCTAATGGCCCAAGAGGCCTCTGGGTGCCTTTCTGTGCCATCTCTCAGGTCTCTGAGTACCTTTCCTTTCCCACATAAGGGCCTATGAGTGCCTTTTCGTGCACCCCAAAGACCTCTGAGTGGCTTTCTTGGCTTCCCAGTGGCCTTTGAGTGCCTTTTTGTGTGGCCTGGGCCTTTGTGTTCATCTTTCCCTCAGTGTCCCTTTCTCTGTGGCTTTGGGCAGCCAAGTGCCGTCCTGTACACCTGAGGGTCCTCTGAGTGCTCTTCTTCACACCCCAGGGACCTCCATGTACACTTCAGTTCACTTTTCACCCCTCAGTATCACTTTTTGTGCAGCCCCAGAGCCTCCAAATGCCTCTTGGTGAGATCCATGGGCATCCTTGGGCCTTTCTGTGCACGCCAGGGTCTCCATGTGCTTTTCTGGGTGGCCTTGGGAATTTCTTGTGCATTTGTGTGCAGCTGTAAGGCCTCTGATTGCCTTTCTGTGTGACACAGGGCTCTCCCAGAGCATTTCTCTGTGTCCCTGGACTTTCTAAATGCCTTTGTGTGTTGTCCTGCAGCATCTGACTGCCCTTCTGTGCAACCCTGGACCTCTAAACGCCTTTTTGTTCACACCAGGGATCTCTGAGTGCCTTTTTGTTCATGTCAGGGATCTCTGAGTGCCTTTCTGTGTGCCCCAGTGGTCTCTGAGTTCCTTTCTGTGTGTCCAAGGGGACAGAGCCTGCCTTTCTCTGCAGGCCAGGTGCCTCCAAGTGCCTTTCCATGCAACCTAATAGCCACCAGGTGCCTTCTTGTGTGGCCCCAGGTTCTCTAGGTGCCTTTCAGCGTGGACCAAGGGCATCCATGTGCCTTCTTTGCTCCCCAGTGGCAATGGTATGTTCTTCTGTGCACCCCAAAGGCCTTCAAATGCCTCTCTGTGTCTCTGGGGTGTGGAATGATTGCTGGAGGTGACTTATTGATATGACACCCCCCCTCCTCAAAGGAAGGTGAACCTCCAGGGTGGAATACAGTGGACACCTAAAGAATTGGTTCCGTGGTAGTTCCCTAAGCAACTTAACCTGCAACTTCAGATGTTAGCAACACCAGGGGAGCTTGGTGTGCTGACTTTGAAAAGTAACATGGAGGGTGGAGTGGAGTGTGTGATAAATTTATTTTATGTGTTAATCAAACCGGTTCTGTAAGCCTTGCACAGTGTGTTCATTTTTGCAGGGCAGTGTTGGCCTTTGCAGGCAGGTGCGGTTGGAAACTTTGTAACTACAATGTCTGGCTAAGTGAACAAGATGTATCAGCTTTCAATGCCTAATAAGGAGGTATTTTAAAGTACGCATGCTCCAGATGACAAGAAACACAGAAGAAGACTACAGCCTTCATCCCACGACTGCCCCAGCAACAAGGCGTGCAATCGCAGAAGATACTAAACAAGCCCACGTGGGCCCGGAGTCTGGACTCTAACCTGGCAACAAAAAAACTATAAAAAGGGGACTCTGAAGTGGGGGGGCGCACTCCTAGAGCAGAGAGTCGCCGGCTGCCCAGGACTGTTTTGCCTGTTTGCCGCTTGCTTCAATAAACTTTGATTGGATTACCCATGGGCTGGCATACAGTTTTTCGTCGCCGCTTATAACAAATTTGGTGTCGTGACTCGGATAAGGTTAACTTGGTTCGGAATCTAAACTCTGGGGAGGCGCCCCATCCTTGGATGGCCCCAGAGTGGACGATATCCTTTCCAAGACCCTTACCTCCGAACCCTAAATTTGGCAAGCAGGCAAAAGAACACTGCAGTACCCCGTAATTTTCGTGCACGAAGATCCGGACGAAGACTCCAGGTTAAGTGAATATTGAAAGCGTTCCTGTTCGGTGGGGTGGGTTTCCTGAAGTGCGCATGAACGAGATGCTCCTGGAAGGAGCGAAGTGAGTGCGGACCCTCTTGTAGTGCAGTTCTCATTGCCCGTGAGGGCGTGAGCCACGAACGGGGGGGGGGGGGGGGGGGGGGAGAGAAGGCACTTCGGAAGATGGGACAGAAGAAAAGCAAGCCTTCTGACTCCATGAGGGGCCCCAAGGTGAGGTTACCCGACATACCGCCAGACAGCCCTCTAGGATTAATGATTGCCCATTGGGATGACTGGCCACCCCAACAAGGCAAAAGCAGAGAAAAAATGATATATTATTGCATGCAGGTGTGGGGTGGTAAACAAATCAGAAGAGATCGGGTATTTTGGCCTGGTTTTGGGACATTTGAGGAGTGGATATGTCAGGCCCTAAACATATATGTAAATTCTAAGGAACCCTTTAGTTCAGAAGAGAGTGAATATGCTAGTTTATGGATAAGATTAGATACCCGAATCCATGTGTTTGCTCTAAGTGAAAAGAATCATAGGAAAAAAACTAAAAACTTGAAGAGCTTCCCATACCTCTCCCCCCTTATGTTCCCCCTGCACTCACGCCTGACCCAACCCCCCCTTCCTCCTCTCCCCCGACAGTCCCAGACCCAGACTTAGGCTCTCCTAGTTCCCCTGAAGAGATTTGGAGAATAACAAGGAGTCAGACTAGGAGGAAAGAGCAGTTACAGGAAAGACTATACCCCTTAAGAGAAATAGCTATGGGGGGCCCACAACCCGGCATGGGATTTGTGCCAGTACCCTTGAATTCCGGAGATATAAGGGAATTCAAGAAGGAGATGGGGAACCTTTTAGAAGACCCCTTGGGAGTATCCGAAAGGTTAGACCAGTTTTTGGGTCCTAATGTATATACCTGGGAAGAGTTGCAGGCAATTTTAGGTACACTATTCACAGTAGAGGAAAGGGAAATGATTCGAAGAGCAGGAATGAGAGTTTGGGATCAGCAACACCAACACGGTCCAGGCACAGATATTAAATGGCCACTACAGCGGCCAAACTGGGATAACCAGAATGCGGAACATAGAACCCATATGGCAGATCTGCGTACTATAATTGTTCAAGGCATTAAGGAATCTGTTTCCCGAGGACAGAATATTAACAAAGCATTTAGTGAACACCAGAAGAAAGATGAGACCCCCACTGAATGGTTAGAGAGATTGAGAAAGAATCTGCAGCTCTATTCCGGGCTGGATCCTGCCACTCCGGTGGGGCAAGCCCTGTTAAAAACTCAGTTTGTGGCGAAATCATGGGTAGACATTAGAAAGAAACTGGAAAAGTTGGAAGATTGGCAGGAGCGAGGATTAGATGAGCTGTTGAGGGAAGCTCAGAAAGTGTATGTGAGAAGGGAGGAAGAGATTCAGAAAAAGCAGGCAAGGATTTTGGTAGCAGCTGTCCGGGAAGGACAGAGAGGAATAGCACCCTGTAGGGGGGGATGTAGTGCCCAAGGGCCAAAAGAAAGATCTCAGGGAAGCCAGGGTGACATAAAGGATTCGAGACAGATTGAGTGTTTCTACTGTCAAAGGAAAGGACACATGAGGAGGAATTGCAGAAAGCGTATACAGGATGAACAAATGTTTAAAGAAGATTAGGGGGTCAGGGGCTCTATTTGCTGGGGACTTCTAGGAAAACAGAGCCCTTGTTAAAATTAAAATTAGGTCCCCAGCATCAAGAAGTAGAGTTCCTTGTGGACTCTGGGGCAGAAAGATCTACTGTCCAGTTAGTGCCCCGAGGATGCACACTATCCTCGGAGAAATTACACGTAATAGGAGCAAAAGGGGAACTGTTTCAGGTACCAATAATAAAAGGAGTGGAAATAGAAACTCTATCTCAAATTGGAATAGGATCCTTTTTGTTAGTACCTGAAGCAGAAGGAAGAGATCTAATGATTGAATTAAGAATTAACTTAGAAATAAAGAACAGAGAAATAGCAGTAAAATTGTGTGTTTTGACAACAGAGGATGAAGCTAAAATCAGTCCTGAAATATGGTATACCCCAGAGTCAGTAGGACAATTAGACATTACTCCCTTTGAAGTCACCATTAAGAACCCAGAAGTTCCAATTAGAGTCAAACAATATCCCATCTCACAAGAGGGCAGATATGGACTACAACCAGTGATCGAAAGGTTGTTGCAGCAGGGATTATTAGAACCTTGCATGTCACCACACAATACCCCCATTCTGCCCATAAAGAAATCGGATGGGTCCTACCGTTTAGTACAGGATCTAAGAGAAGTGAATAAGAGGACTACTACTAGATTCCCAGTGGTAGCCAATCCATACACTTTACTAAGTCAACTCTCCCCTGAATTAAAATGGTATAGTGTAATAGACTTAAAGGACGCATTTTGGGCCTGCCCTCTAAAGGAGAAGTGTAGAGATTATTTTGCCTTTGAGTGGGAAAATCCTGAGACCCATAGGAAACAACAATTAAGATGGACTGTACTCCCACAAGGGTTTACAGAATCACCAAATTTGTTTGGGCAAGCTCTAGAACAAGTATTAGAAACTTTTGAATCAAACCCAGAAGTGACTTCAGTGCAGTATGTAGATGTTCTGTTGTTAGCTGGGGAAGATCAAGAGGCTGTTAGAAATGAGAACATTAGATTATTAAACTTTTTAGGCCTAAAGGGATTAAAGGTTTCAAAGTTTAAATTGCAGTTTACTGAAGAGGAAGTAAAATACTTAGGACACTAGCTA
Organism: Haliaeetus albicilla; assembly: GCF_947461875.1. Taxonomy (NCBI): domain Eukaryota; kingdom Metazoa; phylum Chordata; class Aves; order Accipitriformes; family Accipitridae; genus Haliaeetus; species Haliaeetus albicilla. The sequence goes on from NC_091498.1 coordinate 11,707,534, forward strand.
AGTAAGGGAACTAAGAAATTAGATCCTGAGCGAGTGAATGGTATTTTATTCCTCCAGGCACCAACAAGTAAGAGACAGATAAGGCAATTGTTAGGACTTTTAGGGTACTGTAGACAATGGATCGGAAATTATAGCAGCAAAGTGAAGTTTTTGTATCAGAAATTAGTAGGGGTAGGATTAATAAAATGGACTCAGGAGGACAAACAGAGTCTAGAAAGCCTCAAAGCTGACCTTGTAAATGCTCTGGTGTTAAGTTTACCCGATATTAGACAACCGTTTTATTTGTTTGTGAATTCAGAGGGAGGAACAGCCTTTGGGGTATTAACCCAAGAATGGGCTGGAAGAAAGAAACCCGTAGGCTATTCTTCTAAATTATTAGATCCGGTTAGTAGGGGATGGCCTACTTGCCTACAAGCTATAGTAGCCACGGCCCTTTTAGTTGAAGAAGCTGGGAAAGTAACTCTAGGAGGAGAATTGAAAGTGTATACGCCTCATAACGTATGGGGGGTATTACAGCAGAAGGCAGACAAATGGATCACTAACGCCAGGCTGTTGTAATACGAGGGTATCCTAATTCATTCCCCCAAGTTGGAGCTTGAAACAACTAGCTTGCAAAACCCAGCTCAGTTCTTATATGGGGAACCAAGCGAGAACTTAATTCATGATTGCATACAATTAATAGAACACCAAACCAAAATTAGAGAAGATTTGGAAGAAGAGGAACCACCAAATGGGTTGAAATTATTTGTAGACGGGTCATCACAAATGGTAAATGGGAAGCGAAGGTCAGGGTATGCGATAATAGATGGGACCACCCTAGAGGTAAAAGAATCTGGCCCCCTCGATGCGACGTGGTCAGCCCAAGCTTGTGAATTATATGCAGTACTAAGAGCTTTGCACTTATTGGAAAATAAACAAGGAACAGTATTTACAGATTCCAAATATGCATTCGGGGTAGTTCATACATTTGGCAAAATTTGGGAAGAACGAGGGTTAGTGAACTCTTAAGGGAAAGGCCTAGTACATGAGGCCTTGATAAAACAAACTCTAAAGGCTCTGAGAGGACCTAAACAAATTGCAGTAGTACATGTAAAAGGCCATCAGAGAGGTATCAATAAACAAATAAGGGGAAATAATTTGGCTGATGAAGAAGCAAAGAAAGCCACCTTACTAATCATAAGGGAAGTGGAACAAACACAGTCTCAAAGCCAATGGTATCGTGAGTTTTACCACTCAAGAAAAAGAGAAACTTAAACAAGCAAGAGTTATTGAAAAGGAAGGGAAATGGTTTCTCCCTGATGGAAGAGAAGTAATTCCAAAGGGGGTGGCATGGAAAATAATGAGAGAATTTCACAGGCAAACTCATTGGGGAATACAGGCATTGGTAGACCAATTCGGAACTAAGTATATGTGTATAGGAATATACGATATAGCCAAGAAAATCGTTGGGGAATGCCTAACGTGCCAAAGGGTAAATAAGCATCATCTCAGGGAAAGAGTACCAGGAGGGCGTGAACTGGCTAAAAGACCATTTGAAAGAATACAAATCGATTTCACCGAACTTCCCAAAGTGGGCACAGATATCTCCTAGTACTGGTGGACCATTTGACCCACTTTCTGGAGGCCTTTCCGGTAGCCCGAGCCACTGCAAAAACCGTAGTCAAGGTACTGCTGGAAAACATCGTACCACGATATGGAAACGTAGCAGTAATTGATTCAGATCGGGGACCCCATTTTACCTCCAAGGTTATCAAGGAGGCCTTGGATCCCTTAGGGACTAAATGGGAATTGGACATTACTCAGAAACTAAACTTAGTGGCCCCCAGCCCTTCTGACATCTGAGGATAAGCTGGAATGCAAGAGGATTTATTTTCTGCCAAATTTCTTTACCCTTGAACGCAACATGGAGGCCTCCAGAGCTTTCTGTGTGGTCCAGAGCCCTCCAAGAGCCTTTCTGGTCACCTCTGCCCCTCAGTGGCACCTTCTGTGCAGCCCTAGGGGCCTCCTGATGTCCAGGGACCACGTTATTCTTTTCTGTGCATCCCAGGGACCTCTGAGTATGTTTTGGTACATCCCCGAGGCCTCCAAGTGCCTTTCTTTGTGGTTCAGGGGTCTCCAAATACCTTTCAGTTAGACACATGAGCGTCCTTGGGCCTTTCTGTGTGCTCCAGGGGCCACTGTGTGCATCTCAGTGAGACCTTTGGGCCTCTAAGTGCCTTCTGGTGCATGTCAGGAACATCCCAGTGCCATTCTTTGCTTCCCAGCAGCCTCTGAGTGCCATTCTGTGCAGCCTTGGGGCCTCTCTGAGTGCCCTTTTTGCACCCCTATAGACCCCTGAATGCCTTTCTGTGCTCCTCCACATGACTGTCAGTGCACCCCAGGGCCTCTAAGTAAGTGCTTTTCTGTGCACCACAGGGTCTCTGAGTTCCTTTCTGTGTGACCCAGGATCCTCACTCAGCATTTCCTAGGACAAGATTGTTGACTAGAAAGCACCAAGAGTTTGGGATGCTTGTGAAGATGTGCCAGGCATGCAGCAAATAAATTACAATGGCTTGAGACTGACACAAGAGCTGGCTTTACTGGATTGCTTCACATGCCAGTCTTGCTCTCCCCTTTTTTAAAGCTTGCCAGGTTTTGTCTTTAACCTGTGGGATTTTTCTGTGTTATAGTCAACTTTGTTCACTTAAAGTGAACTAAATATTTCTGGGAACACTTAAGTACTTCCAGGAAGTAGATAACTAACCAACCCCTGTAGTCCATAAGCACACCTTAGCTTAATAAGTCATCAGTTACAAGAGATTCTTGCACAATTTTGTGCCTTTGGTGCTGAGTCTGCATGTTGCACAGCAACTTGTTCTGTACCTCAGACCTCTTATCCCTGTACCTTAAATATACATGTTTTTGTGAAAATGATTTCTGAATATTAACTGGTGGTGTCTAGCAGAGAAGAGTTTCAAATACCAGACATGCACCAAAAATACACATTCTTTGACTCTTTCTGTCTTACTTGTCACTCCCATTAGTGGGGTTGGTGGTCTTGGAAGTTGAACCCCAGGTCCCATTCTCTCTGATTGTGGAACAATCTAGACTGCAAAACCTAAAAGCAGATTTTAGTAAAAAAATCACTGCTGAAAGTAGTTGTTGGAGCACTGATAAAGTTCAGCACTGTCATTTAGATGGAAAGCCTGAAAATCTTAAAAGTGGGAAGTTCAAATACAGTATTTTGTATTAATGCTGGTCTTGGTGTTACACATTACACAGTATGTTAAGGACTTGGTGTCCTCTCCAGCAGCCGTCAAAATGGAGGTCCATCTTTAAGCACATGAACACTGTCACAGAATGCACATGTAAATGGTTTAAGTGCTTTGCTGGATTGGAGCCAGTTACTCAACACCTCCCTCTCTTGGGAAGAGGGAGGATCTGCAACTGACTTTGGTTCTGTTCTTAGATGGAAGCCATCATTACAAAGGGTAAGGGCCTGCCCCAAAAGTCGGACAGGACTGCGTTTATTTAAATGTAACCAGGATGCAGGTGTGGTAAGTACAACTAGTAATTTTACTGAAATTCTGCAGATTCTTTAGGCTGTATCTGCGCTGTAAGCTATAGCCTAGAAGAGCATGGATGGGCTTGAATGAGCTACTTGGAATAGTCAAGGCAATCAGGTGTTGGAGGGAGGATCTCAGCAAGCTAAATTAGCAGTCTTGCAGTGTGGGTGTAAATCTTTCTGTAGCTTCTTCACCCAGCAAGCCAATGCCTTTCACAGAGCACATCATGTGAAAAGTTCACCCTAGGCTCCCAGGCATTGCCACGCTGTGCCTATAGCCAAGAGAAATAAGTGAACTGGGTTGGATTTCAAAGGAGGCTCCATCAAAGTGCATGTATTTCTTGGGAAGCCCTGTCATTTTAATGAAGCCAAAATGAGTCACTGCAACTTTCTTGCTTCATTAAGGTAAAATATTTTGGTTTAAAGTTAATGTTTTGTATCACTTCCTTTTCAAATTAAATGTTTCATTGTTCCAGTTGCTATATAGATACAACACAGATTATAGTCAGAGGATCACATTTGTAGCTCTAGCTCCCACAGCCTAACACTTCACTCACATTGGAAGAAATGGGGCTAACTGTACAATACTGTGGTCATCAGTGGGAGCAGGCAGGCAGGATTTGGCCATAAATAGACATCACTGGACCAACTTATTTGTGGAGGAATCCGTCTCAATTTTAGGTGTCTAAGAATTAATTATGTAAGTGTAAGACAGTGTTGCAGGCTCTTTTCTTAGCCTTGGAGAGTGATGGCAATGCCTGTGGGCTGTGCTCCAGCTGCCTTGGAGAGGATGTGTTGCCACTGCTCACAGAGGGACCTGGGATCAGACTTAGTGAACTAAGTATCAGAGAGCCACCATGAGGTAAGACAAACTCTGTCTTGATGCAGATTTAGTTGGGGCAACTGCCTGGATGATGGAAGATATTCATTAAGCTGGGTTGCTGGGCCTAAAAAACACCTTGGGTTTATGTGCCCTTCTTTTTATTATAAGGCTTCCCATTTTAGCCTCCTGAATAAACTGTGTTTTCTACTTCCATGGCAGAAATCATAAACTCCCCATGTACATGAAACCATCAGTGCCCTGCCTAACCAGTGAAGACTAGGGTCTGAGGCCATGCAAAAAACCTCTGCCACCCTGGAGAGCCCTGAGAGCTGGAGCACCAGCAATGATGCTTTCTCTAGTAATTTTACCAACCAAGCATGTTGCTTGGTTTTCTTTTTCTTTTGACTTGTGTGAACAACTTGAGCAGTTGTTAAACCACTTCCACCATGTCTGGTTGGTATTTGGTGGGATTCTGCTGAAAAAGATGTGATTGAGCCACACTGTTTCACCTTGTCTGCCAGCAGGCTGGACCATAAACACCAGAGTACATGATAGTGTCCTAGTACCAGTATTTACAGAGAGAGAAATAAATAAGTTGCTAAACCTCAAACCATATATCTTGTCCAGTTCAAGAGTCCATTTTGGATGAAGGTGCCAAGTGTTTTTGTGCCTGTGGCCTTCTTTTGAAAGGACAGGCTGTTTGAGAAAGACTTCCTCCCTCTGTTTGTCCCCATCATTTCTTTTTAAAGGCAGACTCAAAGGTCTCCACTGTCTCTTGACTGCAGCAAGATGTCTGGGAGGCAGGGGCAGGAATGGAGAACACACCTAAATTTTCCCAGTAAAGTCAGGTCATATACCTGATATTTACCCTACACATACATTGTACCATATACATACCACATGTGCACCTGCACATGCCATATGCATTACTTAACATGCCTGGTAAGGAGTATAGACAACTGACGGCAACCTGCACACAAAACTCCAGACAAGAACATTTTTGGTGAGTAATGGCCCTCCATGCAATGCTGGCATCTCATTACATTTAGCGGGTGACATTTCCATTTGAAGGCTGCAGGTACAACGTGGGAAGGTCAGTCATGAGCTCACACTAATGTTATCAGTGTAATCACAAGGTATTAGAGGAGGACTATGAAGGTATGCACCCCGTGACAAAAAAGCAGAGATAGTGCAAGCTCATCAGTGTTGCATTATTATTGTAGCTGATGAAAAGTAATGATGGATACAGCCAGGAGCCCCTGTACAAAAGCTAGTGATGAAAAGGGGTGAGTCACATTAGTTAACCCCCAAACAGTCCAATCATATTTGCATCAATATTCATGCATTTTGCGCATTTTCACAGGCAGCCCAGCAAAACTGCACAATTTTCTCTTTGGAAGTCATGTCCAGCTCAAATACCATGAGAGGGGTGAGAACTGTAGGTATCTGTGAGGAACCTGCAATGTGTGGGACTTTCTATGAAGATAAAAATGAAAAAAACAAGAAAAAGCCTTAAACTTTCAAAGGGGCTTAATAGAAGTATATTCTGAAAAAGTATGAGATCAGAGTAACTCTGCAATTAGCTAATTTCTCAAATGCAGTAATCAAAAGGTATTTAAACACATTTCATGCTGGGTTTTTAAGAATAACATTGACCTCCATGCAAGTAATCCTATGCTCCTGAGAAAATTTTGAAATAGCAAAAGATCAGTCACAAAAATTATAGAATGAAAAAATGAATCCATCATTTCATTCCTGTCTCCAAACAGAAGAGCTAAAATACCTCCTCAGATTTAGAAGAGCCCAGAAATAGTTGGACAATGTAAGATCACTGGGTCATCTCGTCAGCTGCTGGGGTATGACAAGTCACAGCTGCTTCAAAGGCAAGAAGAGAAAGTTTCACAATGAGAAAAATGCGCAATCCATGCTTTGTGAGTGTCTGTTCCTAGTAGTTATGTTGGATTAAATCCCGAATCATAAATTTTCCAGAGCCTCTTTTTTATTTTAGCAATAGCCACACGAGGGCAGTAAACCCTGTTTTCTGCTGAAGGAAGTATTTTTTTTCCCTCAGGTCAGAACATGTTGCACAAAGTTCTTGTTCAATAACATATGCAGCTGATATTTGCACACTAAGGACCTAATGTGAGACAGGGCAGTACCTCACCAAGTTTTTACAGTGAAGATCACTTCAAAATCCTGAGTCAAATTCAGGATTCATGAAAAGAAGGACATTTATTAGGGACCTATTATTATGGCTGTTTTAAAATGGCGTTATTGTAAAGCCTGTAATTTTCCCACGTGTATTCATTCTACAAAGTCATTTTAATTTATTTGTTTCTAAACCCAAAATCTGCTTGCATCAAGTTCATAATTCAAATCATATTAGCTTCCTAGAAAAGCCATGTAAAATCATCACTGGCAGAGTCATTAACACTGCTACAAATATTAGGCCTGCATTAAGATATCCTAAGAAACACTGTTCTACTGTTTTCATGGGCTTTGGTAGAAAGCAGTCTTCCCTTGCATTCTGTGATGTTTCACAATATTGCTTTTCTCCACTATGTTTCTTGTTAAATCATTCAGAAAAGTATAGTCTTTGAAGGAGAGGTGCAATTTCTCTTCTCTGACCTTCTGACCCTTCTCTGACCAGTTCAATTTCTTATATATTGTCATATAGAATAACACTGAGACTTCTTGGCCCTATATGCTTTTAATAATTCTACATACTGATGGCTTTCTTATCTTAGCCATTTTTCCCTTGATCTTTCTGTTCCTTCATTAAACTGCAGGAACATATTTATGTGTGGTGGTATTCTAGACATCCAGCAGGTCATCTTTGTGATTCTTAAATTCATTAGCTCCCCAGTCACAAATGCAAACTAGACTTATTCCCATGGATGATGAGAGTGTAAAGCTCCAGCGGGCAGAACATGAGGCTTTGTAATAGTCATTCCCTGGCCAACAGTATTTTGAAAAGCAGCTTGGCAGATATGGCTTACCTAGGAAGCTGACTTGCCTACAGGTTAGTAAATAGCCCACAGACTCATGTATATTATGTTTCTTCAGGTCCTGGAAAACTTGTTTGTGAAACATGTTGATGATCTGTGCTTCCAGTCACCTTTTCTTACCTGTTCTCAGCTCTTTATGTGGTTCGACCTGTGTTTTAGATACATATGGGTAGAATTTGGGGTTGGTGTACAACCACAAAACTGAGCAGAACTACTCTGAATTGAACTATTCAGTCACAAATATGGACAAAGTCCTCTGGATGTTTATGTCACTTCAAAGAGTCAGCCAAACAGCACAAAAGTACTGCTTTGTTTACTTTCTGCTGCCCATCTTGATAGGAGCTGAAGTTAATGTTGATAAATAGGTTAGTCAAACATTTTGCTTTCTGTAACAATTTTTATTACTCATTAGGATGGTTTGATAAACACGAGGTCGTTAAACATGACTAAATACTTCAATTTGACCAGAAACTGAAAAATATTATGGTGCTTTTCTTAGCTGCTTACCCACAGAGCCAATCTTACAGCTGCTTACATTTAGGTGAAGAGTACCACAAACTTTACTGCCTCCTGCACCAAGTGCAAACCACTTTTTCCAGACTCACTTTGCTTTTGTATATATAGATACATCAGTGTGCTCAGGAAACATTAAATTATAGCAATATAAAGGCAATACATTTTGCCAATTGAGAAAGAAAGACCAACATGACAAATTGTTTGCTCTGGAAAGGGCTTCCTCACACATGGAGGAGAATGAATACAAACAGCAGAACAGAAGACTACAGAATAAAACAACCCCAAAACTAGCTTTTGAACCTGGCAAATTTCCAGCCTTTAAGCAATTTTCCTCTCTAGCAAGGCCTCAGTGGTAAAAACTAGCCATTGACATTGTTCGTGGTGTTGTCAGTTGCTGATGGGGGAAGAAGGAAAAAAAATCTTTCTTGATGTCAGAGATTTCATGGCAGAGGAATGAAGATTTGGGCTTCTAATTTAAACATTTATGAGCGTTAACCAAGATCCTAGTTTCTCAGCTACAGCTTTGAGCATTATAGTTGGGATCCATCTGTTGTAACACTGTATTTAAAGCACATTATTGGACAGTCTGCTAACTAGTTTGTCACACTACACTGCTTCACTCTTGGAGAACTAGGGCTGGTATCAGAATGTTCCCACTGCTTCATAGCTCTCTTAGGCAGTTATGAAATCTCAGCATAACTGTGGGTACTGCCTATTTTGGGTACTATTTGTGAGTATCTGGCACTGCTTTGACAGCTGTGCTGCCTGCCCCTCACCCCCATAATGTTCCTAGACATGACTTGAGAATTTATGGCAATGTTTGCTTGCCTTTTAAATGCATGTTTCCTCTTTTCACAGTAAGGATGCAATAAGATTCAAAGTGTCATCAGGGCCAGCAAAGGCAACTGGGCACAACAGGAGCTGAAAGGGAGAAAAATGAGTGCTAGAATCCTGCAACAGAATTCATACAGGCAGTGAGGAACTAAAATACCTTTTTATGCAAGGGTTAGCACCATGAGTCCACAAAAAAGCCGTGATATTTTCTGCCACAACAAGCATACGAGCATACCAGAGTGTGTGATGAGGAAGATGATCAGGTGCTGAGGGCCAACAGTCATGTCAAGGACAACACACAGAGCATCATGCCATGCTGGACCTGCCTCCAACAGCAGCCTACACACCACTGCTGCAGGTGAGGAGCTGCATCAGTAACTTGGATGTGCAGTATAACTATGCAGGGAGATTTTTAAACTGCTTTTCTTCCAGTGCAAACATTGTCCATGCCCAAGCTGCCTTGCACTTGCTTTCTCATGTCCTCCTCCAATTTCTGGAGGATTTTTCCCTCTTCTTACCCACTCAGCACTCTGCTTTGCTTGTGTTGGTTGTACTATAGAAGTTAAGGGAAACAAATTGCAAATAAATTATGCTTTATTATGGCTGCAGATATAGAAAGATAAGGAAATTCAACAGAAAAGGTACAAAGGTAGATTTTAATTGTATGTGTGCACTCAGCTTTTACTGAAGATGATACTTGCATATGCTGCAAATCTACAGGGCCTTAAAATCTCTTGCTTATGCATTATACATCTGAAACAAAGTCTATGGAATTGAGCTCATTTTGCAATCTGTTTATGGAAATCTACGGTGCAATAAGGGACCAAATACAACACAGATGATAGTTTTTACTTTAGCATGAACATCATAATGAAAATGAGCCCTCTTTCAGGACTTTGCATAGTTAGAATATGATTTTCTTTCCTGAAACAGTGGTTGGGGAACAGTCTTTGTACAGAGTGGCACTGTGGATCTTAGCTTGATTGCTGTGATTGTGGTGTTCAGTACTGGATACTTTATCTGGCTTAGTTTGGAAATAGCTCTGGCACTATTAGATGCCAAGAGAAACTTGATGGGGGTAGGGTTGATCTGATCCACATTTCCTGTATTTTCTGGGAGGTATTCTGAAATGTAGAACAAGAAAACCACAAAGCACCAGGCAGAATGGAAGAATATGTCCTCATACAGCTGTACTTATCACGAAAAAAGGCATACTTGAGTGAGCATGACAATTAATAAGGAAAATGCCATAATGAAGTATGGATGTGATTCGGTCACCTATGGATTAACTGCTCGCGTTTGAAGGGAAAAAGACTACACTGACACAGCAACACTACATAACTGACAGCGGTCCTAGTGAGTGTTGTCATGCTTTGGGGGGTTATTTTATTTGTTCAAAAGCTGTCAAAAAAGTAGAAGGAGAATCTTTTAATCTAATCATCTTGAAGCATGTAATCTTATCCTGTGCATTTTTCATTCTATCTAAAATGGCAAAATCATGTGAAATAAAGGGGAGTTTCTCCTCCTTACTCCCCACCTGCACAGATGAGTTTTTGAATGGCCTTCCCACATGCTCTGCTTATCTTGAACTATGAACACCATTGAGGAACTCAGTTGATATGTTTTGTCCCTAAAGTAGAGTAGCAAGGAATTGAACTCACTTCCTTCATTTTAGGCTTGGTCTCTAAACAGCAGTTCCATCTCCTTCAATTTCTGGACACAGTCTGAAAATTACTGTAAGGCACATAATTGGTATACTAGAAATCAAACCAATAGTCACAAATAGTTAATACCATTGTGCCTGCAGACCTATGTGGGTACCAAACAGTTCTGCTTCCATCCAGTAGAATGCAGTAGGAAATAGTACATACAGTATCTGTTGCCCAATGAGCAAAAAAATCTGCAGTATGAACCCCTTTAGTTATGCCTCGCATTTGAAACTGTTAAGGAAAACTATGCTATCAGTTTGTGAGTGACTGTCAGTCTGAGAGCTGTTCTATTGACAGTGGATTATTTTCAATATTTTACAAGTGGACATAACAGTGTCTTCCCAAAAGTATCTGCCAGATCCTTCAGTCTGAACAAACCAACCTCTAAATAACCTTCCAAATAATCTCTAAATAAACCTCTACTCTTTGCTAGAAATGATGGTGTGTATTTTTAGGTCAGAGAGTTTTCTTTCTCAAAGTTTTGCAGAGTTTAGGGAGTGTTACAAACACAACTACTATTAGGGTGCAACATTAATTGTGGCTTTTTCTAAGATACAGTGACCTTTAGTATTGTGGTTTTGACTTGTTCCCTTACCTTAGAAAACTTCCAAGTACATACTTTCCTTTCAAAGCTTGGCCAGGCTCCATTTTGCTACTGTTAACATAACCTTAGGCACATGCTGTGAGGCTGATAAGTAATAATGTCCTTCACACCTGGGATATCATCCATCTTCTCACATCCGGGATGGTATCAGGAGATCCATATTCCTCACCCAATGTGACTGTGAAGGACAAAACCAGGAGTCATAAATACGCAAAGTAAGAGAAAAGAAGTGAAACATCAGAAGGGGAGAAATGAAAACCAGGAGATCTAAAAATCGGGGGGGGGGGCGCAGATCTGTCCCTTGCTGTGGGAGTTCCTACCAAATAGCCTCTTGATCTATTTTTCTCAGTGAAGGATTCCCTATAAGCTTGCCCGGAAGAGCTATCTCATCTGTATGCCATGGCAGTACTATTCATTTTGCTCTTACTGGTCAATATGTATTAAAAATAACTTGATAGTTATTTGCTTGGAACATGGTGGTTTAAGTATGCAGATGTCACTTAATTTCATTTGGACTCTTCTGCCAAAGATGCTCAGGCACTTTTAGAAAATCTCAATGGGATCTACCCATTGTTACTTGATTATGAATTTAACCTTTCCTGAAAAACTTAGGTACCTGCTAAGTTTATGGATGTTTTGGTCAGCAGCATATTAGACCTATACCTATCCACTTCTCAATGGATACTGATTAGTGCTCATGTTCACCTGGTCCCCTGGTTATCTTTTCGGAGGTAATGTTACAATAGGTAAGACTATCTCAGGTGTGCAAAATAGTAATACCAGACACTGGGAGCATAACCCTAGCCATGAAGAATTCTTGGATCAGATCTGGGGAAGTTAGGTGGGTTTTCACGACCTGAAAAGTTGTCATTGTGTCATTTCTAAAGCAATAACAGATTACTTACTGATTAAATGGCATCTACAAGTGTTCACTTTCCAAGGAGACTGTAAAGTCTAGCTAGTTTGACAGAGCACTGGAAAGGTATGCTTGTTTTGATTCATAAAATCTAAGCAAAACCTGTGACATGTTCTCAGTGATCATTTTGCAATTCCTTAATCAATTAATTTAAAAACAAAATGCTTGTCCCACTCAAGAAAAATTAATACACTAAAAGTGAATAATCAGTTCTAAAACTGATATTGTTTAGGAGAAGAGGGGCATATTTATTGTCCCGAAACATCTTTCTGCTGTTGCAATCACAGATGCACACCATATGTTCTCTGCTAGGTCTGACTGCCACAGGATAGGCTGATAACCGTGTTGACAACTCAGTCAAGTGAGGTTAGTAGTGACCATTTTATCTGGTTAAAAAAAGCAGGGCAAAACATGGCAACTCACTCTGTTCTGTTTAAATATCTGTTGAATTGCTACCATATCTTCATGAGAAAGTATTTAAGAATGGACAAAGATCAAACCAGATCAAAGTCTGAGACATTACTGTGCTGGCAAAGCTTGGTGTTACTCAGTATAACAACAGTGGCTGAGATGGTTGACTCATAGCAATAAGGGCTTGGGAGACAGGAGTGGTCTGGAACATGTAAGAAAAGGAGGATGTGGCAAGGCATGGGCTTATTCGCAGTATGTGAAATTACTTGGTGATTTTCACTGATCAGTAATGTACACTACACAGTTTTGCAACATTTCGTTCGTGTCAAAAAATCCTATACCCTTTTGGACACTGCATTTGGTAAGGACCTTCACTGTTCCTGCATCTTCTCACAGAATGGTAAATGTGGCCATTACATGAGTCTGCGCACGTGTACGTGTGTACACTGTCAGGGCCCTGAGGATATCCTCCCTCTACCCCTCCTGGGCTTTTGGCTGCCAGACCTCTGGGACTGCTTAGACACAGAGTGCAGGCGTCTGGCCTTGAAATGGTCTGTTGCGGGAAGCTGTGTTGTAAGGCCCCAGTGGGGCTCCCTGCTTTGCTTGGGAGTAGCTTTTAAGCTGAGGCTGTCATCCTCAGTGCCCTCCTGCAGCTGCCTTGCACCTGGCCATGCTCCCTGTTGATCTGGACCCTAATCCCGACTCAGTTTTCCAGCTTGACAACCTTGGACTTGAGTCATCACTGAAGACCTGTCTAATGATCTGGTCGACCCTGTTTGCTGTCACAGGACCTGTCCTGCTCACCTTGCTCAGGTGCCATGGGAAGGTGCCCTCATCAGGGAGGGCCCTGCCCTGCCTGCTTTGCTCTCGCCCTCGGTTCCCTGGCATAGAAACATGCATACAATTACCTATCTACAAAAAGTTACATTTTGGAGCTGTTCTTCAGTTCACATACTACCAATTTGTTTTGCCACTCAGGCCATCAGTGGTAAGTTGCTGTGGGACACTGACTTACCTGTGCCTACATCCTAACTAGGAAGTGGAAACCTTCATTTTCAGGTATCATGGAGATAACATGAAGGAAGAGAACAAATGGACTTGGTCCTGTTTAAAATGAAACTGCAGTGGTGTTTTGACTAGCAAGCAAACTGTGAAAACATCTGCTCAAGCAACTGAGACTGCACCCAATGAATTTGTGCTCTGAAGGTCTTGAATAATTCAATTCCAATAAGCAGAATAATTCTGTTTCAAGACAACGAAGAGAATCACTTGTCTGCATTAAAACTGTTTGAACTAAGCAACTTGAGAAACTGAATGAATTCAAATAAATATGCCAAAACAGAACAACACAAAATTATACTGGAGACAGCCAGGTTTCCAGACCAGATCCAGGTTTAAGGTACGGTGCTTTGCCATCATTAAAATCTGTTAAAAAATAGATGAAAGTAAAAATAATGAAACATAAGTGTACTTAATAAGAAAAGCTGCTACAAATGCCATGTTGCATGTACAGAAGCCAGGAAGTCTTGAAGGGTTGGGGTAAGATAACAAAATGTATTTAATTCAAGAGCTACATATCCATCGTGGTAAGCTGAAATTATTTCAGTCTGCTGAGGCACAGATAAATGTGATGTGTCATTGATGATTTTGATTTATTTGGATTACAAGGATCAGAATCAATTACAAGGGAGGTCTTACAGCACATGTGGTCTGTGCTGATGATACTCATAATTTTTTAGAATTAAAAATATTTCAATTACATGGAAAAAATTGACTTACCTTTGCTGAGCAGTGAAAAGTTGCTACAGAAGCACAGGCCACACTGTAGGCCTGCAGATGACTACAGTTGCAGCCATGAGAGGCAGAATCACCTTATGCCATTAGCTGAAGAAACATGGTTAGCAGAGGGGATAGAGCACTTCAGCAGTGCATGTTACCACAATAAAAGATGCACAATGGTCTGATTAGGACCATCTTACAGAAGTATCTAACTTGCTCCTTGTGAGTTAATGGGTTAATAGAGCCTGACCTAGGAGTCAGCGTCAGGACCACTGGGAACTACTCACAGGATTATCTGTAAGGTTTACATTTGCCAGCTAAACAGAGCCGAGTCAGGTTTGGCTAAGTTGCAATCCTTGCAGCCTTGTGTAATGCAATACATTTCATGTCTTTACTAAGGTTAGCTGCAGGGGGCTTAGAGTCACGTTGAAGTAAGCACTGTATCTTGGTGCTCCCTAATTCATGACAGCTTGCACAATTATTTGGAGAATAAAATAATTAACACCAACATCTGTTCCCAGCTGACTGCTCCCTCCTGATTTCATGCATAGATGAAAATGTTGCCTGGGGACTAAGATGTGTACAAAACTCTTGCTACAATGAGCTAAAGCAGACTTGGTTTTTTTGGTTTTTTTTTAATATTTCAAAGGTCAAAGGCACCTGGAAGATTAAAAAAAAAGACCTAACAAGACATTTTAGGTTGCCTTTGTGCATAATGAAAAACATACATATGATTTTTTTCTTTTTAAGCTATTAATTACCTTCTTGTAACTGTCCAAATTACATTCCTATCTTCTGTGGCTAAAGATACATAGATATGAATGCTGGTGAATCTGGGGATGTAGCTGGGTTGGCAGTGTTTCATTCTTTTGTTTTCTTTCTCCCCCTGGTAATAGTAATAGATCTAAATCCCTCTTCTTTTTCTCCTCCTCCCCTTGATTTCTTCTAGGCTTTATGTCTTCTTCTGAAAGAATAACATCTTCTTAAAATTTCATCATTAGGCACAGAACACTAGAAGCAAAAATTCTGGCCAGAAGTGGTTTTTATTTTCATTGACATTGCATTATCTTAAGGGTAAGGGAGAGGCTTAGTCTGTAGTATCCATGCTTCTGGATTTGGTTGTATGTTTGTGTGCTCTGGAGCCTTCAGCCACAACCTGGAAATTGCAGCTGGCAGGAGTGTGTGGCTGGGTGGGTCTGCCCACCAGATAAAAATGTATGAATCCCAACTTGTACTAGTTCAAAGCAGACTTCATACTGACACCACTGCAGTCTGACAGGCCATGACCTCCTTTTGGGACCGAGCAGTCTTCCTGCTGTTATCATACTGAAATCAAACAGAGCATCAGGTATTCAAGCTCTGAGCTCTTGAAAGTGACCAGCCCATTACAAATTTAAAAAGAACTTATTTCAAATTGAGTGCCATCCTGCCCTGAGACTGACATATAGGCTTTTGTTTGGATTAGGTTCATGATTTTGCATTTTTTAAAGAATTAATTTTCTTTTGCTGAGATGTCTTGAGTGTACTTATTTCCTTCAAATCCCAGTATTTGCTGGAGCAGAGTGGGCTGGCTGGTCTTTCCCAGGGAGGCCGTCTTGGGTCCATGGCTGCACCCCAAACCTCCAGCTTAGGGCTCCCAAAAGGAAGGTGCCAGGACAGAGTTGTGTTTCTGGCCCTCACCTTCCCTTTGCAGCCTATTCAGAGGCACAAGAGCACTGGGGATCTATGCTTTCACAGAGACCTAATATCTCAAGGCGCTTGTTCTCGGCAGAGCCTCTTTCCGAAACAGCAACTGTCTGGCTCCTTCTCCCACAAGGATGGTGCCAGCCCTGAAAGCTCTTGCTGGTCTTCACCTTCCCCGTGCAGCCTATCCACAGGAACAACAGCACTGGGGATGTCTGCTTTCCTAGAGACGCAACATCACTCTCATTTTCTGCACAGCCTGTTTCTGAAATGGCAAACATCCAGCTAGTTCTCCCAAAAGGAAGGTGCTGTTGCTCCCTGAAAGCTGTTGCTGCTCTTCACCTTCCCTTGGAAACCCCTTCACAGTCCCACCAATGGTGCTGTCCTGCACTTGCTCTAACACCTAACCCTCAAGCTTGCCAGATTCCAGGAACCTAAAGGACAGCCATTGCCTAGGGCTCCCACACAGAAAGGGCTAGGACAGAAAGCTCTTTGTAGATCTCAATTTTCCTTGGCAGTCCCTTCACAGCACCACCAAACAGGTCGCCCACGCGCCTTGCTTCCCCAGGGCGCACCTTTTCCCCCACACTTTTACACCCCTGGGGCCTCTCCTTGCAGCCCCTGGAACTTCCTTCCCCGGGACGGCTGCGAGACCACCCGCACTGTGTTTCGCTGTGCCTCCGTCAGTCAGCCTGCCGCAACCCCAGGCTCCCGCCCACTTTGCCCATCATGTCCCGCAGGGCCTCCCTTTGGCCCGGCCCCGGCCCACCCGCCAATCACAGAGCTCAGCCCAGCCCGCCCCGCCCCCGCCTATCAGTGCCCACCTCCCTTCCCGCCTCCGCTCCGTCCACACGGAGGTGCCGCGCCCTGCACCTCCCCCCCTGCCCCGTCCCGGTCCCGCCCCCCCTGCCGCCGGCAGCCAATGGGGGAGCGGGCGGTGAGCCCGGCTCTCGCAGGGTGTGTGCGGGAGTGGTTGTCGTCTCGCTCGCGCCGCCGCTCGCTCCAGCCCAGCCCAGCGCGGCCTGACCCGCTGGAGCGCCGGTAACCGCCATTCTCTCAGCAGGTGATGGGAGGGGGGGCGGTCGCCAGCAGCGGGCCCTGGGCAGAGGTGGGGCACAGGTCCTCGATCGCCGGCTTTCCCGGCGCGGCTCGGCTTAGCTCTGCTGCCTGCGGGCGGTGGGCTCTGGCGGTCCCAGGGGAAGGGGTACGGGGCAGCGACGGGCCGTGTTCCCCTGTGCCCGGCGGATTCACTGCGGGCTGCCGCTCCACCCCTCCCCCCTGCTCCCCAGCCGCGGCGCGTCCGCAGTGCGCCGCCGTCCGCGGCGGGGCTGAGGGAGGACGAGACCGGGGTCAGGCGGGCGGGCTCGGTTGGTTTGTTTTTAGCCTAATTATTATTTTCATTAGGGCGAGCACGAAGTTTTGTGGTAAATGTGCGAGTGCGCCGTGTGCTGTTTCTTGAGCGGGGCTTATCCGTGCTGGAGGAAGGGGTGAAAACGCGGGGAGCGCTGTGGGAGCGGGGCTGCTCCTCGGCGGGCGCGGGAGTGCACTGGAAAGGCAAGGTGTCCTTGGCATCCTGCTCGGGTGTTCCCCTGGCGTGGGGCTTAGTGCGTTACTGCCGCAGATAAGGGAGCGGCGGGGGGAGCGGTGTTACGGAGTTACATGGGGAGATTCACGAAATCTACGCCGAGTGAACACAGACGACGTTGGTGACCCTCAGCCTTCCGCGTTAGAGGAGCTGCTTTGACCCGTTAGCAGGACAAGTTTCAGCTCTGTAGAAGTGTGCACGCGGCTTGGTATCAGTGGTGGGGTTTCAAGTGTGCGTAAACTAAATACCGAAGAAGTGTGTGTGAGAGACTCGTCCATATGCTTGTGTGATTGCAGGCTGTGAAACCTATAAACCACAGTCGCTGCAAACTGCTTTTGAGATAAACACAGAAAATGTTGTATTTTGTTCATGGTATGGCAGGTTTACTGGATGAGAATGCCAATTAGACTTGTTGCCAAAGGTAGATTTAAGATTTTTGCAGCATCTTGGAACTCCGTTTTCTTACTTCATTTTCACACAACTTTCATATTTTGCACTGTCTTTTCTGGTTTAAACTGAAAAATCAACCTAAAATATTACTTCAGTTACAACCCAGTTCTAACAGATCTATACTAGTGTTGATGGAACTGTAACAGGAAGCACCTTTTCTTTCAAAGAGAAGAGTGCAAAGTAGGATCAAGACAAATATCTCATTCTTCCTTTTATCTGGCAATTTGTCAGCACTTGGAGGACAATCATATTTAAACTCTGCAGTCTAGAGGAGACTACTGTACAGAAAACTACCCTCTTCTTTATCACGTTTGTAGGAGTGTAGCACTGAGAAGATCTAATAATGCCTTCATTCTCCTCTCCTTAAATAATCGTGTTTTCCCGAGTGTCTGACCTCTTCAATTTCCAGATCTACAAGCTCTTTTATGTGTTTTCTGACCATTGTGAATGGATGTTATATGAAAAAAAGTATCGTAGTCTTCAGTGGTAATGAGCAGGTTCTTTTCCTGTTATAAGCATAGCGATATACTGATATAAGCTAATAATTACCAGTTTATAATAGCACAGGTGATATTGTAGGTAAGTATGATGTGGAAGTCCATTTGTTCAGGAAATGTAACTTTACATGATTACATAGGTATTGGGCTCTGTCATAGCTGTGACTTTGTTTGAAAGATGAGTTGATCTGAGGGCTCTTTAAAATTTTGGGGCATTACAGCCTTGATTCAAGAGCTTCTTCCAGGAAGAAAACACTATTCTTGGTTAAAGAAAACTGTAACATCAAGCAACTGAAGCTTTTTAGCACTGAGGACCAGAACAGAAGCTTTGAAGTTGCACAAGGGAAGCACACCCTTTTTTTCTCCAGGCTTTGAGATATACTTTTTTTTCTCCATCGCTTGCCGTCCTTCTCATGGGAAGCTGTTGTCTGCCGTTGGCAGTGCCTTCATGGCCCGCCTGGAAAAGCCTGGAGCGGTTGAGGGTGCCGGTGGCCCGGGGCCGGGCTGCCCCCCCCCTCGCCTACCTCTCGTTGGCCTGCGCGTCGCTGCGGCGGCGCGACCTTTCACCCACTTCTCGGGAGTGGTCACGTGAGCAGGCGCGGGGCGGGGCGCCTGGGGCGGGGCCGTGCCCCGCAGAGGCCCTCCGCCCCCTCGTCGAGCGGGAGCCGGCCCGCCAACTCCCTGCGTCCCGTGGTGGAAATCGGGGCGAGAGGACCCGGAGCAAATAAAACCAAACACAAGTTCTGGAGCGATCGGTGGTTGCTCGGCTGGGGGGATGTTTCTGTTCGCAGGGGTAGTTGGAATGTTGAATCCTGAACATGACTGGTTTTGGAAAATCTTGGGTAAAAGGTGGCTTAAGTGAATGCTTGTATTTAAAAACAAACAAAAAAAACAAACTGCAAAACAAACACCCCCCCAACCCCAAAACTGTGTATTTTTTTTTTGATATTCAAAACCACTGTCTTCATCCTGCAGCATGCTACATCATAGTCCTGAACTCCACATGTTCAGAAAAAGAAGCTCTAAATGACTGAAAAGCACCCCTCTTTTTCCAGTTCTGGATTAACTTTAATAGAATGGTCAATTTAAATATTTGTCAAATGTTTGGAGCTGGTTCTTCAGTCTTTGAGCCTTATACAAGCTGAAAGACCGAACTCAGGTCTTTCAACCTTCTACAGTAAATGATCATTGAACTACTGTGAAAGCAGTCCATTCAGTTTGCCTTTGGTCACCAATCACTGTTGTCCATCTTCCAGGATCTCTGAAGTCCTAAAATGTGACTTCTTACATATCTCGTAAAAGTCCTGCCATTCCAGAAATATTTGTTGTTATAGAGAAGATAATAATAATTCTTTACTGCATGAGCATAGAAGCTCATTAGTGCAAAGGGAGAGACAAGGGATAAAACTCATATAATCTAAATGCCAAGGTGTGTCCTTTATAGCAGTATTAAAAAGAAATACCCAGATCTAGAGCCTAGGTTTTGGGGTGGGGTGGGGGAGGTTTCTGCATGGTATAACTGTGCAGTGTTTTAGTTTTGTATGCATATCTCTCACTCTGCAAGTTTATTCTGAATTTCTAGAAGGTCAGGGGAGGTAGCTTGCTGGGATGTTTACAATATAATGTGTATTGCAATAGAGACTAGAATAATCTAAAAGGTCTAGGAACAGTATAGTATATCCTACTCCGTATAGGGGAGAAAAATGTAAATAATATGACAATTGTAAAAGTTTCTGTTTTGATTACAGTTGTGGAGCATGTCAGTGTTTTGGTTTTGGGTTGGGTTTGTGGGGTTTTTTTTGTTTTGGTTAAACGGTACAGTTTGGAACCATCTTTTACAGGAGCATGCTATTTGGGAAGAAGAGAGAGGCCATATGATCCAGAAACTGTAGGGATTAATATTCCTTAGTGTTAGCCTAGTAAGTAGCACATTGTCTGCTATAGCCAGTCTCTTCTACTTCTTTGCCTGACTGTCTCCGGTTTGATCAGGTGAGAAGACAATTTACTATCTGTGGCTTTTCTCCTGGAAGTGCCAGTGAAAACGGTCTGTTCTGTGAGCATCTCTCCAAGAAGTCTTGATGGTATCTGTGTTGGCTGTAATGGGAGTTTAAAGCCTGCAGGCAGATGCTTGGATGTCTTAAGCTGAAACTAACATTGGAGTCTAGCCCCTGAGATCACCTTGCTTACGGCATTAGCTAGTGATCACTAGTTTGAGCCCTCAGAAATGACTGGCTGGGTAGCAGATGAACTTTCTTTCACTCCACAATTCCTCACCATCTCAGACCTGTTAAATGAAGACAGATCGATCAGATAATACATTCATCCAGTGTAATGGAAAACAGTGTTTCAGAACTCCTGCTTGTGACTCTTCTCTCCATTTCCATCACTTTTTCTAAAATGGTTCCAGTCTGATTCAGTCCTTCTGAGTGGTTGAAAGCTGTGTGTGAATCAAAGCTCAAACTGTTTTTCTTGACTTCCTATTTCAGAGCTACAACTGACTGTTTGCCATTGCTGTAGTCTAATGTCTATTAGGAGATAGCAGCATTGGAATGAATCTGCCTCTCAGTGTGTCCTAACCTATTCAAGATCTCAGCTGCAGTAAGCTTGCGGGACAGAAGATTTCTGTGTGACAAATAGATCTCAAGTCCACTTTTAAGGAAAACAGCTGTTCAGGTATGCTTACGTTTCATTCATTGGTCTGTTATTATCTCTTCCCTTCCATATATGCCCGTTGCTCCAGTTTACCACTTGGGAAGGGAATGAAGAAATTGGCCCAAGATTCCAAAGGAGATGCCTGCAGAAGCTAGCTAATATTCACCCACAGGTGATCTTGGAAAACTGCTGAGGGTGGGACACAACCTGATAGGTTTGTCAGTGGGACAGCAAGTTACTGCAAATTCCTTAGCTGTTCTGATTTCAAACTGTCTGCTGTGGGTAAGGTTTGCAGTAGGTCCCAGCGTTGCTGTACCTTGGCAAATATATGTATTCAGTTCTCCATCTTAGCTTGAACCACAGCATTTGTTCATTTTTTAGATGTGAGAAATCCTTTAAGATATTTGCAATTCCAAGGGGCCACAGCTGTCAGCTGTGTGTGAGGTGGAAAGCATTGGAGCCAATCATTAGCAATAACCAAAGATGAGAACTTGAAATTTACATGTCAGATGATGGTGGTTGGAGAAGTCTCTTTCCAAGTCACTTTAGCCACTTCAGTCATGGCATAGTAATTTTACTTTGGAGACCCTATGAGAGAGAACTGCTGCATAAACAGCAGATTCAGCTTTTAGGAGGCTTAAACTGTTTTTAGCATGTATCAGTCACAACTAAAGTGGCATGAGAGAACCTGTCAGTTTAACTTTGTTTTTGTCAGATCAAATGATAATTGATTGAATGCTATGTTAATTCAGGTTTTAAAGCAGAGTGATTCTTTGATTTCTGTTTTATTTCTATGCCATAGTCATTAGGTTCACCTGAGAAGCCCTGTTGAGTGAATTTAATCCACATGACTATTGCACAGAAATTATTTGGCTTCACTCCTCAGATTTCTTTTAATGATATTGTGTCTATAGAATATGATTGATCATTGTAAGGTGGGTGAGTTATTGGTAAGACTTGAGAGCAGCAAGTATCAGTGTCTTTTTATATGCTGAAGCATGGTTAGATATTATTGAAGGCTAGTATGTAAGGAAGCTATTTAGAAATAGATATTCTCAAGTGAGTAACAGTATCTGATTAATCTTTATAGTAAGTTCAGAAGTCAGTGCCTTGTGGAATATCACACAAACTATGAATAAGCTCTGCTCTTTCTTAGGCTTTGGTATCTTGTTACCTTTTTGCAGAAGCATAGCATACACTGCAAGAAAGTGGTGTTAGCTGATAGAATATCCAATAAACAGATACAAAAGAGACAAGACCATCTTTTTTGACATATGTTTAAATGTTTGATCTGTATATTTTATACTGTTTACTGAAGATTTTATAGGTCAAAACCTGAATTTCCTTTGAAAGACATAAACCCCTAGACAACTTCCATCTTTGGATTTCTGTTAAACTGCTTTTTGTTTAGTTTTAGTTTTAACTTTGTTCAACTGTGCATCAAAGGAGCACCAGATGCACGTGAGTAAAAGCATTTTTGGCATCCTTCTGGCATTCTCTGGTTTGCTGCCTTACTTAATCGACCCTCTAGCATTAGGGCAGAATTTTCGTATTTATGTCAGATAGTGGCGGGGAGGTAGTCACTCACATAGGAGCAGATGGGACCTTGAGTTACTGAGTCAGTGCTGGATGCTGCTATACAGAATACACTTTAGTGTCTGAAACTACTGCATTTACAGCAAACTCCGTGAAAACACTTTACTGAAGTCACATGGTTTTTATTATTGATAATACAGGCTTTCTTTACCTGATAGGAACAGTCAGTGTTTCCTGTAGATAGGTATATACATGTAACATTAAATTCCAAGGGTTTATTTTTTATTGGAAGTTTGTACTGTTTCCCACTGTATCACTGCAGTATACATGACACTTAAGGTCAGCTCCAGAAATCTACCTGCTGCCTTAAGACTAGCAGACTCTTACTGGACAATACAGTGGTGTTTAAAATACCAACATATATTTAAAAACCTTTTATAATGACACACTGGTGCTTTTTAGTGAGGGCAAAGTTACTGGAATAATGTTGAAAAATTCAGATGAATCATTGTCTTAAAAGTTCATGCAAAATCTCTGTAAAAATTCTACTGCAAAATCCAGCTTCTTTTATCCTCCAAACTAATAGTACATTATTGTCAGTTGCAGAAAACTCGCTCTTTTTGAATGTTTGACTGTTACTACCAATTTGACTTCCAAGGTTTGCTGTTCCTTTAAAGCAATTGAAGCACAGAATTTCCTGTTCAGGCCTTAGTGTTCTAAAGTAAGTTTATTTTTTGAAGCAGATCTATTATGAACTCCTGCATTAAATTTCATAAAGCATCTCTGCTAGCTATACAGTTTACACTGTATAAAAAAAATAGGATTGATGCTTCAAGCCCTTAATCCTCTTAGTGGCTCTTCACTGGACTCCCTCCAGTAGTTTCATTTCTCCCTTTCCCTGGGGAGCCCAGAACTGGACACGGTATTCAAGATGGGGCCTCACCAATGCTGAGTAGAAGGGAAGAGTCACTTCCCTCAACCTGGTGGCAACACTCCTCCTAATGCACCCCAGGATTCTGTTAGCTGCCGTTGCTGCAAAGGCACCTTGCTGGCTTGTGTGCAACTTGCTGCAAAGTTACTTTCCAGCCAGTCGGTCTCCAGCGTGTACTAGTGTATGGAGTTACTCCTCCCTAGGTGCAGGACTTTGCACCTCTCTGTTGAATGTGTTAAGGTTTCAGCCTGCCCACTTCTCCAGCCTGTTGAGGTCCATCTGGATGGCAGTGAAATCCCCTGGTCTATCAGCCACTACTCCCAGTTTCAGTCCCTGTACTTGTAAATCTATATGCAGTTTGGTTCCTTTTTTCCTCTGTGTTTTGCTGTCTTCAATCATTTAAATAGGGTTTGACAGCTGTACATGAAACATCTGGAAGGGTGTCAAACTGATAGACTTCAGAACCTCTGCAGAATTCAGACAGGTGAAGACATACTTGATGAATGTTACAAAGACAACTACACTTACAAAAAAATTTTGGGAAGACTCTAGCCCTTTACATTTGTCTAAGAAGAGATCCTGCTGCTTGATACAAGTATTTGATACACTTTTTGGTGTTTGCATGAGTCTTTTCCAACAAAACCAAAAAGCTCAAGCAACCCTGATTATCTGTAGATTGCATCCATTTCTGAGATGGCTGTATAGATTAATGTTGCCATTAAGCTGTAGTTGGTGGCAAAGTGTGGAAGTAAACTAACATGGTAGCAAGCTATTTTAGGATGTTGGCACTGGCTTTGTTGTGCTTCACTACATATCATTTCATTGCAAGCACACTATCTAGGCAAAGTCAGCTGCCATAGGGCAGTCTGAATTATGTTGTGTAGGTGGTACTAAAGGCTTGGACTGACAGGAGCATCAATAACAGAAATCGGAAAAGAAATTTGGAATAATGCATGAGGAGACTTGGATGGGCATCTTGGTGTTTGGAATTCTCTTGCTTTTAGTTTAGTGTCTGGTATGAAATCAACAGATTTGACCATAAACAATTATTCATTGATTTGCGTAAAACAAAATGCATTCATAGTTTTGGCTTTCTAGTAGAGTAGAAAATGCAAATTTCTATAGTAATAGCTTAAACAGGTGAGAGAAAATACTTGATCACTGTCTCAGCACAAACACAGCGCAGGTGTTCTGTGTTTTAATACTGGCTCTGATTTCCTCAAGTTTGTCCTCAGTGATCTATCCTAAAGTGTCAAAATACGTTAACAGATGAACATAGAAATGAAACTTCTTGGATGTCTGTTTTCTTCCAAGAGCTGTAGCAAGCTCATTTCCTGAAGGGAGATCTGATGTGTGGACAATAAAATACTGGATAAAACTTCTTCAATGTTTTCAATATTTAAACAAGTTTCAGAGTTGAAGTCTTTTAAGAGAACTTGTGGGAGCTCCAGAATTTTTTTCCTGTTTTGTATGGCTGCTTGTAACAGTCAAACAGTAACTCTTATTGCTTTGCATGCTGATAGAAATGGAATTCCTTCCTCCTGCCTTTTCTTTTTGAAATAAACTGTTTGGGGGACAAAGACATGGGGGCACTTACTTGGTTTCCCAAGACCTTCTGAGTTCAAGGTGTCTAGTTTTAAATGGAAATCTTAATATAGTTCTAAGTATGTTTCCTAATTAAAATTGGGTATAGTGTACTTTCAATTAATACCTCTCTCCACTTCCCATCTTGAAAACTTCCTTAAACAATGTAATTGTAAATGATTTAGTATCACTCTTTTCTCCTCACCAGTCTCTATTATTCCTATTTGAAACTTAAGTGCTAAGCTAAATTTTGAAGCTGTAAGTTTATTTTAAGAAAGGAGTGAAAAATTCTTCAAGGTCAGGTTTCTGGGTTTGATGTGGTTGGTTTTTTTTTTTTACTTTTAAGCTTGCTAGTAGGAACTTGGCAGGAGTCAGAAGACACTACCTGTGTGATAAGATGCGTCTCATTGTTTTATTGGTAGTACCTTGCATCTGTGTGAAATTATGAGGGCTTCTAGGTGCTTCTGAATTCAGAACTGCCGTCATACTTCAAGATGCAGCATATTTTAGCTCTTAGCACAGGGACAATGTAAATCTGCCCACCATCTGTGAACAGCCTGTGGTTTGGGTGCCAAAGATGTCTATGTGATAACAGTATGAAACCTGTGCAGGGTGGTATGTAGCAGTGTTCTTGGAGAAATTGTATGCAGCAGTCACTGCTTTTCTAAGAAAACTTTGATCATCAAAGTAGAATAATTGGAGATAATTGTTTTGTGAGCTTAGTTTGGTTACTACACAGGTGTATGCCCTGTAACTAAAAGCTAATCTATAAATAAATGTCAAAAATCTGTGAGGAGATCCTCAAACTAAATTGTTGAGGTAGCTTGCAAGCGAGAGTCATAGAATTAAGTCTTTCAGCAAGGTTTTAGCTATTCTGGGTCATGTGAATAAGACTTCTCTCCAGTTTTCCTCTGCATTTGTTAACTTGCTTCCCTTGCAGGAAAAGGGGCTATAGATGTGAAAACTACATTTAAATATTATGTCTCTTTCCAGTGGATGTTTGGACTGCTGCCAAGGAGAAATGGCAGGGTTTTCTCTATTCCAAGAGGAATAGGAAATGGGGAAAAAAATGGATTGCATGAGCCAAGCAATGTCTGGGAAGCAAGTAGCTAAGATGAGCTCTGAGATAACAGGTGACGTGGATATCCCCTTAAAGCAGAGGAGTTGCTTTTTTTGAGGTCGAGGTGGTGACTTTACTTTTTTTAGCACTATCATTTTATCCATATAAAGCTTCTGAAATCTACAGAAGCATTTCCAAATGTAACTGCTTCAGGAATTAAAACCTTGTTTTGTGCAATGTAGTGTAATACATTTAACTTTAGTATCATGGCTTGGTGCTTTTTAAGAGGCACATGGTAATTCTTTCACTGTCTTTTAGACACTGTGTTCTGTGTTATGTGCTTCATATAGACATTACCAACCACAAGTGACTTCTTGCGTGCATGACTAAATGGAAGTATCCTGCACATGGGATCTCTTTTAGCTTCAGATTTTCCAGAGCTGAGGCTGTCATCCCCTTCTGTGGCTGTAGGAAGGTGTAAGCTGTCATACAGAGTTGACTGTTCAGCATCTGCAACCTGAAGTCATAAGGTCTGTGAGTTGAACCTCCATCTTCGTAGTGTAAATATCCTGAAAATGCAAAAAGAGCGGTCTGAGGAGGCTTTGTGCATAGTAGGCATAGCAGCATAGACCTGATGGTCTGAAAAACTATCAGAGCTGAGGTCTTCTGGTGTGTTTTCTTGATTTGAAAGTGACATCCAATCTAGCAGTACTTGTTTATAACAATGGAAAAAAAAACCACCTGTGGTTAAGTTTTGATTGGCTTAAGCAGAGATCTGAAAAGGGAAGAGGAGAAACATCTGCAGCTGCTGCAGCATGTTTGAATTGAAGTAAAACCAGAAAAGAGCAAGGAACAGGCAGCTTTCTCCTTTAAAAGGAAAAAAAAAAAAAGAAACCAAGCTTTAAGGGGCAAGTGTGTTTTTTAAGATACATTAATATTATGAAAGAACATTGAAAGGAATGAAAATAGCCATTTCAGATTACTTTTAGACATTATTATGCTCTTTTTTTTCCCCTTTAACTAAGACCTGGCGAAACCGCTAAGAAAGTCAAAAGCTTTTGTTTATGGCTCTCTGTTGGGAATGAGTTTAATTAGTATATGCTGTACAGAAATATTTTGCTGACCAAAATGCCTGAAGTTAGAAGAAGTTACTGTTTCAGTGTTAGTTAGCCAATTGATGTGGGTGCTGCCTTACTCACATTGGCAAGTCAAGTTTGTAAGTCTAACTCGTGCTCCTCTGGCCTGTGCCCTTTTACCTACTTTGCTAGCAAGCACGTGACAGCAGAGGAATGCAAAGGAGGGGAAGTGTACAGCAGCTTATGATTAAATTTGTCTTTAAGGAGGAAAATAAGTGTTCAAAGAAAGGAACTTCAGGAAGTCTTTAGTGTTCAGCTATCATAATTCAGAACAGTCTTAAAGGCTTACATTTTTCTTATGGAAAAGGATATGAAAAGAAACAAGCCATTTGATTGTTTCACATCTTAGGGTCAAGTAATACAGTCCAAGAACTAGACTTGTCTTTGTTTTCAGGGCTTGTTTACTTGATTCAGGGTTAATTCTTGCTGAAATAATATTTCTTTGTTTGGCAATAAGGAATATTTTCCTTATTGAAGCTTATTTGATTTTATGATCATGCTAAGTTTTAATTCATTAAAATATCAGGTTGACTGTTTATGATTAATGCTATTTATAATCTTTTTCTGCCTTGGACAGTAGAAATGCATATGCCTAAAAAGGGAAGGGTTCCTGAAATTCTTCCTCTTCAGAAACAGAGAGGAGGGTAGTTACAAATTCCCAGGCTGAGAAGTCACGGGGGAGTTGAGGGGTAATAGAAACTAGTTGATCTTGTACTTAAGGCACTGGCATTCCAGAATACAAAGTTCCATGAGTGAACTGGAGAACCTGTTGGCCCTTCTTGAGACAAATCCAGGTGCCTGATTCTCCGTATGGGGGTATGGTTGGTTTTGTTGTGGTTTTTTTTCCATCCTAGTCTTAGTAGTACTGCTAAACATATGATGAATTCTTAGAGTACTTTCCCTTTTTGCAAACCATGTTGAGTCCAGGGTATACCATGTATTACTGCTGCCTGTCTTCTTTTATTGCTGTCTTGCAGTGTTGGTCTCAATGTTGAACTGGTGATGCACAATTTAAATGAATGAATGGACAGATGACTTCGGCTTCCTGATACTTGTCTGCAGCAAGGCCCCTATGAATAAGCAGTTGTTAGTGATATAGTCATTAAGTACTACAAATTGCTGTTGTTACTAGAGCATACAGGGCTTGTCTTAAAGGTTTTGAAACTGGTGTTCAAAGCTGATTTGGTTTCTTTGTTGTCCTAATCAGACACAGTACATGCATCGATCAAAGTTTCAAAGCTGATTTGGTTTCTTTGTTGTCCTAATCAGACACAGTACATGCATCGATCAAATTGCATGCCATCTGTGATATTGTGAGCTTTAGCTACCCTTCTGGAAGCCCAGAAGCCTGGTTCACCCAGGACTCAGTCTCTAGAACTTGAGCAGTGGCTGATGGATTTTGAAGATCTGTGAATTACCGTCAGCCACTGTAGCAGTAGTTGTATTGCAGAGGTTGATCATTGCAGGCTGGTCTGGGGATAGGCCCTTTAAATATTTCAAACAGCCACTACCTACTGGTCAGCAACCTTACTAAATGCTGCGCAACAGCACTTATCTTGTTCATCTCTGCCTAATGCTCCTTCTCCTCCTATACTGTGTATTTATTTCCTAAGCCTACTATTACTGCAGCATTCCCAATATTGTGTATTTATTTCCTAAGCCTACTATTACTGCAGTATTCCCAATACTTACATTCCCTAGTTGTCTGCTCATATACCTTTGCACTCCTTCTCTGTGCTCCAGATGACTTTGACATAGTAGAATATTTACAGACTAGAGGAGGAGCACTAGAGTCATAATAAAATGCTTTTGAAGTGCCCAGCTAAACTGCAGTGGTTAGTTAACCCTCAAATGCTGTTCAACAGGGGATAAATGTCTACCAGAATTTAATTATAAAGTCTAAACTTCAGGTTTGCAAAAGAAATGTAAATTTCAGCCTTTAGGGTTCAAAAGGCATGAAGTAGTTGTACTTTCTTTTGGTTTTGCTTAAATAGAAATGCCACCTTAAAACACTTGGTATTGATGATATTGTGTTTTGTACCAGTAAAAATGTGAAATTAAAACTTGCCCTTGAATCCTGACCTACAGGTGGGGTTATGGATTCTTCTGCCTTTTTGCCATACTTCTAAGAGGATGTTGTTTTTATGATTATGCACAGAAGTTTTGGTAAGCTAATAAAAGAATGTGGACAAAAGACTTTGGAATCATGATGGTCTCCTCAGGAATATGTAGTTTGCACCATTTCAATGTTATACCTAGAGCCTGTCTGCAAAAATCTATGTTCTTATTGTAAGTGCTTGAACAACATTAGTCTGAATTAATGATGAGTAGGGGTAATTTCCAGGATATTTATGTAAAAATGCTGGTTACAGAAGGAAAGAAGCTATGAAGATGAGCTGATAAATAAGAGCATACAGTTCAATTTGAATTGGCTGTATCCTCAGACAGCGTTGAGACATAAATATGTAGACAGAATGACAGTTGTATTTCTGTTTTAACTTCCAGTGGTTTTTATTTGAGCCTGTTATGCCTGCCCATTATTATGGTCTTTTGTCAATATTGGCACCATTGTTGATATTTGTTTGGGTAGTTAAACTGAGCTGCAGCCCTCTCAATTTCAGATTTGTTTATGTGAAGGTAATTTTTCTGACAGTTGTGATTTGGTTTCCTCAACTCTGCATAGTTTTGATTTTGCCATTATTTGCCAGCCAGAACTCGGAGCTGCAGGGGCTATAGTGTCTTATTGCTGTGACTAATCAGCTTGAAATTAAGATATGAAAAAAATTTCAGAGGAAGATACGGCCAGAAGCAGCTTTGATTTGCTAGTTGAGGTGAAGGCTTTTAATACCTTTTGTTTTAAAATGATGAAAAAAACATTTTCTGAATCTCATTTATCATTATAGTGTTAGATGCTATGTACCCATAATGTGCTTTTTCTAAACATTATGGCCGTAATATGCTGCTCTGCTCTGAATTTTTATATATTGCATATATTCACGATATTCACCTTGCTGCAATCTTGCCAAAAGGCCTAAGTTACATGAGAGTGTTTTGCTTCCATTTTCAGCTGTTGTAGTTAGAAGAGGTACCTTAATTAACATACTGGACGCTCAGACTGAAGTGCAAGCATAGCCTGTAAGGAAGAGGCAACTACTGTATGTAAGTTTGGCATACTTTGAAATATTTCCCAAAATTACTGTGTAGAAGATATCTTGCTAGAAATGGACTAGCTCCTAGTTCCTTTGAACAAAAAGGAAATAATTTTTTAACTTTGCTTTTTGACAGAACTCTTTCTGAAAATGGCAGAAGCTCATCAAGCAGTAGCTTTTCAATTTACAGTAACTCCAGATGGGATTGACCTGCAAATGAGCCATGAGGCACTCAAACAAATTTACCTATCTGGTGTTCATTCATGGAAGAAAAAGTTCATCAGATTCAAGGTATTTTAAATTTGTCATGTCCACCAAGCTTGAGGGTTATTTAATGTTTTATAGACTTACTGAAGTTTTGTTTAGGCAAAACTTAATTTTTTTGCCTTTGTGCAAATAAAGCTCCTTATTGTGAAAGGCTTGTATGGATTTTAGTTAAGACAAGGGATACTGAGGAAGGTAGCACTGGGTGATGCTGCGAAGACTGGAAGGTACATCTTCTTGATTTATTCTATGGAAGCAAGATGAAACTGATGTAGAAATTAACAATAGCTTTAATTTACTTCATTCTCTTCATAATACATCATGTAATTATGTAATTTTTTAGCACATCAGAAATATAACTAGTTGTACCTCTAAGTAATATGACACTAAAAATTACAAGACTACACTCTTGATTTTACGTATTCTTTGCCAGAATTAAGTTTTCAAATTAAGGACAATGTTTGCTGTTTTCAAAAAGTTACCTGAATACCTATCTTGTACAAGTTATGCTAAGTAGTAATGTTTCTGATGAGGTATTTGTAAGTGCTTGAACAACATTAGTCTGAATTAATGATGAGTAGGGGTACTTTCCAGGATATTTATGTAGAAATGCTGGTTACAGAAGGAAAGAAGCTATGAAGATGAGCTGATAAATAAGAGCATACAGTTCAATTTGAATTGGCTGTATCCTCAGACAGAGTTGAGACATAAATATGTAGACAGAATCACAGTTGTATTTCTAACTTCCAGATTGTTGTGAATTTATTGTTTTGTTCATTGGATCATAAATGGTATCTATTTTATTAGTACCAAACTAGATAAGCTACAGGCTATCTTCAACATCTCTTTTAAAAACATTTTTTTAACAGTAGTCTTAATAAAATCTTCTCATAAAGCTATGAGAAGGACAGTTTAAATGATATAAAAAAAACCTTGATTCTGGTTTCCAGGTCTTGTTCCGTGAAATATTTTTGCCATGTATTCTTTTAGAGAGGCCTAACTCAGTGTAAGTGGAAATTCCTGAAGTGTCATTTGTTCCAAAGTTGTTTTCTCCTTTCGGTATTTTTGTAAGACTTGCAGCAGCATCAGTGTTGTCTACAAAAGAACTTAAAAGTCCCTTTAATTCTTGATATCATTGTGACAATTTTCTGTAGCAGTCAAATTTAAACTAAATCCATTCCCTGCTCCTGAGTTGAGCATACATAAGAAAATGTTGGATAATCTTAACTACTTTTTTAAAACTAAATGACTTAAATGTTTTAAACTTAATTGTTTTTCATTGCTTTTCATGGTATGAAGTCAACCACTTTAGTATGAAAAAATTATGTGAAGGCTTTTCTTTCCAGAATGGAATTATCACTGGCGTTTATCCTGCTAGCCCATCTAGCTGGCTTATTGTAGTTGTGGGTGTGATGTCGACAATGTATGCCAAAATTGATCCTTCTTTAGGAATAATAGCTAAAATCAACCGAACACTTGATACAACGTAAGTAGACTGAAAAGTTACTGTTCCTCTAAAGGAAATCAGTTTTATTTGTAGCTACTCTTAAAGCTAATCCTGTTAAAGTGTATCAGGTTTTGAACAGTATTTTTGTGACAGAGTAAGCCCCATAAGCAGATGTATGAGGGTATGAAATAGGTAAGTTGCTATACCAGTATTACTACATTGTTGTCTGAGTATTTGGGAAGCACATTTGGCAGCTTCTGTGGCCTTTGATCTTGCTGCATGAAAGGGTGTTTGGAAAGGAGTTTATGAAAAAGGGCTAAAGAGGCATGAAGCTTGTGTAATGCTTGCCTGTAGTACCATTAGACTTAGGTTTGCAATATTAGGTTCTGTTTAGAACTTAAGCTGACATTAACTTACACATGCTCGCTTTTGTTTTAAATAGTGGCTATATGTCAAACCAAACACAGAACATCGTGAGTGGAATACTTTTTGGCACAGGGCTTTGGGTTGCCCTTATCATCACAATGCGCTACTCTCTAAAAATGCTGCTTTCCTATCATGGTTGGATGTTCGCTGAACATGGCAAACTTTCTGCAGGCACCAAGTTTTGGATGGTAAGGATATATTGTCTTTTTGTTTCATCTTATCTTCTATCTGATATGTATTCAAAGCCTTAAAAGAGAAAATTTTGCAGGTTTTTCCTTGCTGTCTTTTCTGTGTCATGAGACAGGAGGCTGTTAGGTAGATATTTCTACTAATTACTGTCATCCTTCTGATGCTATAATTAAACTATTCAGGATGGCCTTGTAGAAGGAAGAGTAAATGCTTCAAGAATAAATGCTAAATTTGCCAATGCCTTGGCACTGTGTAACTCAAATATCTACTTTTTCTTGATGTGCAAGTACAGCTTAAAGAACTTGGGCTGCAACACCAAAGAATCTTGTACTCCCCAGAAAGTGCTACTCTAATTCTTTTGGTGAAATGTTAAGACTTCTGGTCATCCATTCTAAAATTAATCTTAAGCTTGAAGAAAATAATATTGAATGTCCTTTCCATTTGATTTATTGGTATGCCTCCAAAATGAGTTGGAGAAAAAGTATAAGGTAGGTAGCTTGTTATGCAGTTTTTACATAAGGGTAAGATGAGAGCGATCTGGCTCCTGTTGATCATTGTGGTGCTTTGGAAAAGGATCCTTAAAGGATGTGGTAGGTATAAAGTGAGTAAATCTACGTATAGGTGCTCTAAGAGATGAAGTGAGGTTTTGTTACTTGGACTGGGTTGTTTCAACTCACTTTTGCCAGTATTGTATAAATAACTTAAGTGCCCTACTATGATAAAATTAGTCTCTGCAGCCTCAAAAATTAACTGATGTGTGTTAGACTAACAACATGTCATGATTTATTATGAAATATGTTCAAGAACAGGTATCCAGAATGGTACACTAAAATAGAATTTAATGTTCATCTGTTACAAATGAAATTTCTAATTGATAGTTTCTACTGGAAGCGGTATCAGGAGCCTCATGAC
Source organism: Haliaeetus albicilla (assembly GCF_947461875.1). Lineage (NCBI taxonomy): Eukaryota > Metazoa > Chordata > Aves > Accipitriformes > Accipitridae > Haliaeetus > Haliaeetus albicilla. Next base: position 11,741,179 of record NC_091498.1, read on the forward strand.
TCGAATTTGTACAGTACAGGCTCTGAATGGTAAGGTTTTCTGTCGATTGCTTGAAGCTGTAGCTGTCTGGGTTTTCAGCATGTCCTACCAAATAGATATTTTAAGTCTGTTAATATTGCCTCATCAACCATAAACAGTATGAACTGTAATGCTACTTACCATGCTTTGTTGTGTATTGTATTTATAAAATTTTGTCTGTTATATATGTTGCATATGTATTTTGTTGTGTATTATATTTTGTTGTGTATTATATGTTTTAAAATACATTCTGACTATAGAGGTGTATGCCCAACAGTCTCATCTATACTTAATATGAAGCTCTATTTTAATACCTTATTCCTTCTTTAGGTAGTCCCAACATAAGAGAAGACTGGTTTCCCTAGTAAAACAGTACTGACTACCTTAGCTTTCTAGATTTTTTAAAATCTTTTAATATCGTGTAATTTTCTGGAGGGGTTTTCCTGTTGGGGTTGTTTTGGTGTTTTTTTTCCCCTTAGCTGTTTTTCATGCTGATTAGCAGCATGAAAAATGCTATCGTGAATATACTATCTTCTGTTCAAATAGTTGTGCCTATCAAAAACCTGAGCTCTGATTTCAGTCACAGTACAGTGATTTTCAGGCTGGTTGGAAGGTGGCACTTTTAATGAACATACTTCATCTTCTAAAGTCAAATTTCCTGTATCAAGATTAGGGGGAAAATCCGAGTAGTAGTTGCAGGTTTAAAAAATAAGTTAAAAAATAATAATAATCTGTGAACAGATGCAACACATGCTAGAATGCAATTATTTGCTGTGTCTACATATGAAATCAGATATAATTAAGTATGCATGTCTGTCAGATCACTTTAATGGTCTTAAACTGTTAAATTCTCTACTACAAGTTTACTGAAGAGATAAATACTGTCAAATGTGTTTGCTGTTTTTGTCAGTTGAGGAGGTACTCTGAAGATAATTTCAACCTTTCCTGGCTAAAGAGTTCTGGAATAAAATTGTTTCCAAGTATGGAATCAGATTTTTCTTATGAAAAGCTGAGCTTTTTTTTCTCATCAGGCTTCAAATTTTTCTTGTCATGAAGCACAACTAGATTTCATTGGGCTGATCACTGTGGTGCATCCATGTACATCTGACAGCTCTCTGATACAGATCCATTTGCAGGGAGGTCTTTGTTGCTGGTAATTCTCTGCAATTCTTAATAGTTTTGTGCTGCCTAAAACAACCTCCTCTAGATGTGCTGACCAAGGAAATTGAGAGGGTGGAAAAACTCTACATTTTAACAAATAGTTTTGTCAGTTGGGGGAGGGATAGAAGGGAGAAGTTCTGGGAATTTAGTAGGGAAATGACATTTTCTGTTTTCTTCTGTCTTTAGTCTATTGGCCTATATACAATATATGGTATAGTACATTGGACCAAGATTGGACTTTGACAATAAAGGTTCCACTGGATTGTCGGTGTAATACTTGACCTTACTTTCATGCTGAAATAGGGTGATAATGTCAAAATTCTTTCATGTGTAGCCTAGAAGTTGCATGGTCTAGACTTTCAGCCTAGTGCATGTCACAGCTGAGAAGTAGTTGTATACAGAAATGCTGCTTCTGTCTTCAGTCTCTCACAGAAAACGGGAGATGCTGTGATATCTGAAGCTAAGATCGGAATTGTCATCTCTGGCTCTTTTGTTTTGTTGTTGTTTTTTTGTAACACAAGCACTGAGTATAACACTGGCATGCTTGCACAATTTGATGTGTTCAAATCGCGCAGTAGACTAAGACAGGCTCACGCTTGAAGAAACTCCCTGTAACATTAATACTATTATTGATGTTGAGCTATAACTTTGGAACATATTAAACCATGATTCCAAAGCATAATTATTATTTTTAAAGGTGGCTATAGTTATCTAGGGTCCTTAGCAGAGTGATGGGCTTGATAGTGATTCCTGTTTTGAAGCACAATATAAATATTTTTGTAGTATCTACTATATCGTAAGAGATCAACTGGTAGACTTGCTTTTTTAATCTTTACAGAGGTAAACTTTTGAAGAAAAGAAATGCTAAGTAACTTTGTCTTTATTTTCTGTTGAGATCAAGGTGTACCTTTCATAAACTACAATATTGCCTAATGACTGGAAGATTGTCTGGGAAGTCAGGAATGACTATGAACGTCTTTCTCTTCCACTGACATGTTGTTTAACCTTTAGGAAATTAGTTTATGTCAGTGCCTTTTCGATTTGTGGAACAGTGGTAAATAGGATATTTTGCTAAATTTAGTACAGTATATAATTTACCAGTAAAAAGAACTATGAGTTACATTACACTTTATTACTCTGCCATTTTTCTTTTGTTGAACCTAATAATTTGAGGTGTGTATTTTGTTTTTGTTTTTCTTCAGGCACTTGTAAAACTCTTCTCAGGACGTAAACCCATGTTATACAGTTTCCAGACATCTTTACCACGTTTGCCAGTTCCAGCTGTTAAAGACACAGTCAATAGGGTGTGTACATTCATTAATTCATTTTCTTCAGTAACACTAAATCCGTATTTAGGTGCCCTTGTGGGTTTTTTGCCATGTCCTCTAAAAGTACTGCATGGTGGTATTAATATGGCGTAATGGATTAAAACCTCTGCATAGAAATTAAAATAAAGGCAATGGCAAACCACTGAAACTGGTGACAATTTGAAGCTGGCATAATTCATATTGGATGATATAATGTCTATTGATGTAAGACTATGCAACAAAGTGTGATTTCCAGGGCTTTTGAAACATACCGGGTTTTTTATCTTTCACAGCTTGAACATATAAATGTGTGTTTTATGATACAAAGCCTTATAGCAAAGTGTGTAAAGTAGGACAGTATGTCACAGAAACTGAAAGCTTGGTTTTTAGAGATGAAAAAATCTCTCTGCCTGATACTGAAGAAACAGTATGTCTTCCCCTTTTGAATGGAAAATGTGTCTTTAGAAAAGTAACCTCTTCCACTTGTGATTTGCTGACAAATGTCTGGAAAAAGATCTCATTTTTGTAGTTTGCAGGCAGATGTTTAGAAGAGTGTATACTCTTATTTTAACAACATAGTATTTGCAACCTTATGAATTGAGTTTGGATAATCTTTGTCTACTGTTCAAATGCTTTGTGTAGGAATGGCAAGAAGCTACGTATTATTAGTTACAATACTGATGCTGATTCTTTTCCTGTATTCTAGTATCTGGAATCAGTCCGTCCACTTATGGATGATGAAGAGTTCAGAAGAATGGAGGGTCTTGCCAAAGATTTTGCATTTAATTTGGGACCAAGGCTTCAATGGTATTTGAAACTAAAATCCTGGTGGGCCACAAACTATGTGAGTAGATAAATAGGAGGCTCAATTATGCAAATGACATAATTTAATTTGTTCCCTGTTGCCTTTTTTTGGCTTAACTTTCATTCTTTCTTAAATGTAAAAGGCAGCAATTGCAACTGCCTAATATTTTTGTAAAGTGCATTGGAGACCACCTGATCTGCACAGAAATAATTTGTGTGATTTGGTAAACAGTGTGGTGAATGGAACTTGAAAGAATGAATCCTTATTTTATGTTTGTTATTCTGGAGCAGGTGATTTAGCTTTTGCTGTTGTGATTGCTTTTGAGGTCTGTTTATCTACTTCTTAAACTTGATAACTGAACAATGGGCCTGGCTACCCAGGTAGTTTAGAAGAGTGATTTAGGGCAATTTTTTTATAGAGAGCAGCTAAAGCATATGGAAGAGAAATAAAGAATTGTAACAATAGGTTTGGGGTTTTTTATCAAAAGGAAAACCCAAACCCCAACATCATAGTGAGAGCTGTAATATAATTCCTTCCTGATACATTATCTAACATGTGGCTGTACCCGGTAGCCTAAGCTGTCCTGGCAAAGGCTGCAAAACGTTTAGGAGATCTGATACATCTTAAATATTATCTGAAGATCATGACTTCTTCAGAAGCTTATCAGAGAGCTACATTTGAATTTAATTTCATTCTCTTGCCCCTTTTTTGCTGTTTTCCCTAAAGTTTAATGCAAATTAGGTATTTTGTGTTTGTCTTTTTTAAGTAGGGAGGCAAGCTAGCAGTTTCCTTCCTGCTTCTCTGTGGAATGTTGTGTTGTGGAATCCTCAACATAGAAGACAAACTGTGGAAATTATGAGATTTTACTGCTTTATTTTTCTTCCTGCTACAGGTTAGTGATTGGTGGGAAGAATATATCTACCTTAGAGGACGTGGACCGATTATGGTTAATAGTAACTATTTTGCAATGGTAGGTAAATACTATAAACACATGTGTCAAAGCAGCACTTTAAAATTTCTGCAAGGTATCTTATTTCATGATAACTTTCTGTTTAGAAATCCACTGAGTATGTGACCTTTGTTTTTCTTTCTTCTAGTATAACCTGTAGCCAATGTCTTCAAGTTCAGTGCTATCTTAATAATAAACTTAGCACATCTGCCACTTGGGCAAACTTATGTAGTAATGTTTTATACAGTTTTGTGCTTACTGCAGCAAGTAATCTTTCAAAAGCTCCATGTAAAACTTCATGGGTAACACAGTTTAACAAGGCGTGTGCTCATATTCATAAATGTCTGGATGTGAATTAAAATTGTAAAAGACCCTAAAATTAAAAGCAAAAAGAGGGAATATGGTAGCCTTGGATGCAAGTTTTAAGTAGCACTGTCTTTTCTACTAGGATGATTAACAGCTAACATGTTGTTTTAGGACTGATGATGTTTAAGGAGATTGTGACTTAAAGAAATTTAAGTTTCAAGTCATCAACTCACTGCACTGGTGCACTTACTATGTTTTAAAGCCTTTTCTATATTGACCAGAAGAAGCTTTAAGAATGTGGATGAGAAGTACTATCAGTATTTTTTTTTTAAATGTAGTCTGGTAATCATTAACTTATGATTCTTATGTACTTTACAGGACTTCCTTTATTTATCTCCCACAACCCTGCAGGCAGCTAGAGCTGGTAATGTTATCCATGCCATCCTGCTCTATCGGAAAAAACTGGACAGACAAGAAATCAAGCCAGTATGTATATCAGTTTAAATGGCTTTTGATCTTTTTTCAGCACAGTTGGTAAGAAGTTGATCAGTTTTCAGAATGGGAGAGGAGAAGAATGTCTTATTGTCAGAACTACATGTAAGATGTAACTAAACTTTTGGTCCCAAACATCTTGGCTATCACCTGAATTGCACATGGGCAGAAATTACCAACTATGAAAAATATAGGATTCTGTCATGCCAACTAATAGCAGTATTTGAAATTAACATATGTGTTTGTCCAAAAGACAAATAGAGGTTTGTACTTGCATATGTTAAGTATTCCATATAACAGATGTTATTCATATGTGCTAGGCATGTAATGGTACTTTTGAGCCACTGAAGTCTGAAAAGTCTTTGGTACCATGTAGTGTGAGCACAAGGGGTGGTTGGGACAAAGGACTGAACCTTGAGGTCAAGAGCGGGCCAGTGGCAGCCTAAGTATAGATGATAATAAAATCCTGTGTTGCATTAATTTCTAGGTAGCAAAGATAGGTGAGGTAAATCCCATTCTGAATTTCTGTTCTGTCCAGTGGCTGTGCGTTGTAGCGAACAAATCTTGTGGAAACAATTAAGCAGTTTTGCTGAAGGTCATAGCAGGGATGTGATTAGTTGTATGTAACCACAAATCTAAGAAATGTGAAGTTTTGTTCCTACACAGCCAGAAGTAGCTTTACAAGAAGAAATTAAGGGGTAATGCATGCTGCATGCATAAGTTCTGCATCCAGACCAGCCATTGAGAGAGCTTTTTGGACTTCAGGTGCTAGCTAGCTTCAGTCATCCCTCCTGAAGGGTGAGCTTTTGGTAGGAGTGAAAAAAATACAGCTACTGGAATGTCAGTGGAGTCTTCCACATGTAGTTCAAGGAAAGACAATGAATGGGGTGGGGGTGTCACTGAGTTGATGTATTATAAATCTTAGTGTTTTACTGCTTGTCTTTAACCAGATCCTGTTTTTTCTTTCCTTTTTAATTTGCTAATTGTGTATGCAAAAATACATTTTAATGTACATTCGTGGCACAGATTCTTCTGATGGGATCTACTGTTCCACTCTGCTCAGCTCAGTGGGAACGAATGTTTAATACCTCACGTATCCCAGGGGAGGAATCAGGTAAGCAGGGCCAGCAAAGGAGAATAAACATCTAAATGGAATTCAGGTTTTGGGGTATTTTCTGCTAAAATCCTGGTTTTTTCCAGGTAAGGATCTGACAGACACAAGGACACATCAATACTGTGTTCCAATACTCAGGAAGTAGTGAATTGCTATAGAGTGCATAGATGTTTCTCCTTTAAGGGTGATTTTGAAACTTCTGCGGTGTTTTTTGTCTCTTCCTTTACTTAAATTTAAAACTAACTTCAAGAAACTGTTGTCTGCCCTGTGTTTTTAATTTATAAATAACCTTTACTTTTCTGCTCTTTCAGTATCCTTTGATGTCCATGTTTTTATCTTTGTAGAAGTTGTGTTCTCTTATCTGAACCATTTTAAACTCTTTTGCTTGCTTGACTTTCCCTTTTTCCTTTCAGCTTATGATTCACAACACCCCAATGTATTCTTCTCAATATGAACACATGTTCAACGCTAATTGTTTACCTGATTTAGAGGCAGGTACAGTCTTAGTCCTGTCAAGGTTTTCAATGCCACTGTTACCTTGACCTTTTGTATGCACTGTAAGACATCAGCTAAGTGAAATCACCTGTAATAAGGACTGTGTCCAAAACTTTCTCTGTAACACATTAAGAAAGTGTATACTCTGGGTTTTGTTAGTTCCTGCCCTGCCCAAACTCCCAGCAATGGTCTGGTTATCCTAAGCTATGAGTAACTAAGTCCTCACATTTTAATGTTGAGGAGCATACCTGTTGACTTACAGCAGGGTCATTTTCACCTGAGTGTGTTCCTGCAACTTCTGCTTATTGTGGGAGACTAAGGATATGTTTACATGGTCACAAGCAATCATGTTAGCTCACTCAAAAAAAAAAAAAAAAAAAATTGTATCCGTAAGTGACAGTTCATATACAGTTTCTCACGGTCGGTGTACATATGCATGCATCCATTAACACTGTCTATAAACATAAAAGCATGTCACATTAGTCAATGGCAAACCTTCGATAAATTGTTTATTGTTGTATCTCAACATAAAAATATCATATTTTTTTGATGGTCGATACATCATCCAAGATCTTGAGGCTGATTCTTTTCCATATGGTTTTATTTTTCTAAAGGTAACATATCCCTAAAGGTTCATCATGGGTTTTTCCCCAAGGTAGCCTCCAAAGATCTCCATCATCTTATCCTAAATTTTCCAGGCTAAAGCTGGTTTTTATGATCTTAATATTTAAGTGGCTTTTTTTTTTTCCCCTGAGTTTCATCACTGTAAAAGGAGGCAGGTTGCATCTAGAAATACTGATGTTGTAGTCAACAGGTGGAAGAAAACATTGTTACTAATTTTCTCATTCTTTGAGAAACAAACTAATAATTTCACAGCAGATTTAAGTGGAGACTTCTGTTGTTGTGCTTTCTACAAAAGCTTGAGCTATATCTATTTTTCTCTGATATGGTTATATGCTGAAGAGCTTCTCGGAACTGAGTTCGCAAGTTTATCCAACACTGCATCATTGTGGCAGCATCAGAATGAAATGCAGCATTTGGCAGATCTATCCTGACAGTCATGATTAGTGCAGAGGACAATCACTAGGAGCTTGGAATGCAAGCAGTTATTGGTTAGTCACCTCTGTTGGGAATGTACGTATGGGCTGTGACTTGAAGATAGGATCTATTTTTTAACTTTCTTTGAGATCTGTAACTCACTCTTATGTTTCAAGCTGCCTTTGAGCATATTAGTCCCACTCAGCTACAGAATAAAAAACATAAAAGAGTTTCTAAAGAGACACAGGGATGTGCCCACTCTTTCCTGCTGGAGGTCTGACATTTGCTGCACTGTATGAAGTTGGATAAGGGGGAAGAAGTGGCACTGGCTAGTGGATAAAGCAGTAGGTACATGTGTCAGATAAGGATTTTACTCTCAGTTCTGCTGCTGGCCTTTGCTAGATTATTGAGGATTATTTCCCAGCTATGCCTCAGCTTCCTTTATCTGCAAAATGGAGAAAAAACATACCCCTGATGTGATTACTCCCTGATCGTGAAGTAGTAGCTTAATTAAACTAGCAAGTTTTAAAAGCTCTGTTGGACAACTAGTGTATTAGCCATTGTTATTTAGAATACTTCAAGTACTGAAAGGGCTACCGTTGCCCCTTCCCTGTCCTCAATAAAATAAAAGGTATGAACTGTTTGCTTTTAGCTTTGGATTTGGTGTTCTCTTAGTCTGAAATGAGTCTTGCACAGAAGTGTAAAAGTGACCCATTCGAACTGTAACACCTGTTTGAAATACGTCCTGTATATTTTAATGGTTCTCCTCAGTTTCTCCTGCTTAAAGTCTTTCAAGTAAAAGTACAGTCAGCATCATAAAATTACCTTATTTTCCTGCGAAGCACTTCACGTTTCCTCTTCTACTTTTTCAGTTTTTCATTGGTTTTATTTTCCTAAAAGAAAAACAACTTTTGTCATTCTGTATGTGGAGGATAAGTGAGTTATAAAGACAATTTTTCCAGATTCTCATGAGTAGCTTGATTTCTTGCCCCCTGATTTCAATTATAATTTAAGTATTTTATGTATGTTACAGTTCATAAAGGAGCAGCATATTTAAAAAAGAAAAAAAACTCTGTGGCATGTCTTCAAGTTAGTTGGTGGTAAAATCTTAACATTGTATCCTGTCACTTGAGCAATTGTTTAATTTTCATGTCTTTCAACAAAACACACTATGGAGTGAACCCCTTCTTTTAAGCGGGGAAGAGCCTTTATGTCTTTCCATTCCCCCCTTTTTTTTTTTTAATAGGAAACCCATGCAGCATGTTACATGTATCTTCAGATGTACATAAATGACTACTTGGACTGGCAAGAAAAAGGAATGGATTTTTTTTGTATTACAACAAATCTGTATTCCAGGTGCATAAATCTGTATTTAGGCCCATAAGTAAGGTGTCTGAAAGGTAATTGCCAGGGCTCAACAGCTCTTGTGAAGTCAGTTGTTGACTGTACTGGTGGCTAATGATCTCACTTTTGCTTTTTGTACTCGAGGTTGTCTTTTTTTGTATGGGCACCTCGTGTACATAAGACAGATAGTTGAGGTGTCCTGACTCATGCTGGGATTATAGAAAAAGTTACCTCACTAGCTGATTGCTTTGCCTCTTCTTTTCCCCCTCTGTGGCGTTTCTCTTCAGTTCACAATCCGTGTATTAATGTTCTTGACAGCTGGATGGATGCATCTGCCAATCCTAGCACTTTTATCACAGGCATCCTATCTTTGGCAGAAATGCAAATTTTATAGCCAAAGGTATGATTAGCATAAAACTTCTGATTGGTAGTTGGAGCATACCTACCAAAACTTTATGAATAGCTGAGAGCACCCAAAGTATAGAACTCTTTCCTGGTACAATGTTTCTTAGAATCATGGCTTTTAGGCTTAGCCCTCATTTTTGACATCACCTTTCTTCACCATCTCAATAATAGGTCTTTTCAGATTCACAGAAATATAACAGTTCTTTGGGGTAGTGAAGGAATTCAATTAACAGTTTTCATCAATTGAGGGCTTTTCCTGGCTGCTGTAGAAACCTTCATCTGCGGTTTGATACAATGCCTTCATGACTAAGTTCAGCCATATAAATAATAAAGTGAGGAAAAAATTGTGGCCTAGGTTTCTGCCTCACTGACTTCCATAACACTACACTTTCTGGCCATAGATGGAGTATTCACTCTGCATCTGCCAAGATAAATGTGAACAAAAGCTTATGGTACTAAATTTTGGCTCTCTTGAGACTCCCCACAGATTGTACTGTGAGTTGTCTAGCACTTGAATGCAGATGATTTAAAAGTACCTTTGCTCAGACTCACCTAGGATGTTCTTTTGCTGACCGCTTAATCAGACTACACTACTAGTGCTCACTTTTCAGATACAGAAATACAGATTTAGTTGCTTAATATTGGCTTTTACTGTGGAAACTGGAGATGCTATATATGCAAATGATTATCAGATCTGGGTATTTGACTGTTTCATGCAGGAATCTTTGTGCTGAAATAACATGGGGAGTGGTTTATTCCACACTCTTTATTACTTTGTTAAAATAAATAAACTGTGGCTAACCAGTAGTGCATGCAGTAGGTATTTGACATTATTTAGTGCATTAGTGTTTTGAGACTTCAGCTTTGTTTTCACGTAAGTGATTGCAATTCTAGATACTCTCCAGCACGTGAAAGACAGCAAACACATTGTTGTGTATCATAAGGGACGTTACTTCAAAGTGTGGCTGTACCATGATGGTAGACTATTGAAACCCCGAGAAATTGAACAGCAGATGCAAAGAATTCTTGATGATGATTCAGAGCCTCAGGCTGGTGAAGAGAAACTAGCAGCTCTTACTGCAGGAGATAGGTATGGTGGTTATTAATTTTTAAATTCATTTTAGTATTTAGAAATTATTGCATAACATACTAATAGAATACTGGCTTTGGAATTTTAAAATAGTCTGCAGTCAGTTATTATACTTCAGTCACCGATTTTGTATATTGCTAACATGTAACAGCTCTTCAGTCATTTATAGCTACATGGAGTTAAAAGTAATTTTGCAGTGGCAACCCTGTATACAGATTAGCTATAGTTAGCTGGAGAAGTTTGGTTTAATCATAGTTATCATAAGAGTGGTAATAAAAAGCTTTACAGATTTAATTACACATATTGAACTACTTGAATTTTACATTTACTGTGGGGCTCACTGGCATTTTAAAGAATATCTTAATTTTTAAGATTGTGAATTCAGTAACTTACTCTGTATTCATGACTTGCACCTACAAAATAAAGCAGTATGTACTCAGTTGGTTCTAAATGCAAGATCACTGAATTCAATTAAATTGTGACAAACTTAGTTCAATCTGTCTAGTAGTTTCTGGACAAGGGAGAGAAAGAGCTGTGGATTTTAATATACTTTCTTACTAGGAGTCTTTCCTTTTTCTCATTTTCTGCTTTAAAACAAACGGAAATATTTTTTCATTGGGAAAACCACATAAATTTATAAATAAACATGCAACCATACAGAAATTATGTTGTTCAGGACTTCTTTAACTTCAGATCTGTTTCAGGTACTTACCATGGAACTTTTTATTGACAATTGTCCAGACTCTTAGATTTAGGTGTTACAACAATGGATATTAGTATCTGTTGATTGTTTTTATTATTACTACTGTTTTCTTCCATATATTAGATATTTTCTTTTGTTCAGGTATAAATGTAGATGATCTATGCTATACATATTGCATGCCACAGAAGTGTTGAATTTCTGAGGATTAAGCTTCACACGTGTGATGACATGTTGAATTGGTTCCTAGGACTACATTATACGTGTATTTTCAGAATTTTTCACTGCTGGTATAGTTTAAATGCAATGCAAGTAGTTGCTTCAGATTTGATAGAAGTAGGAGGAATGTCTCATAGTAATCTTAAGAGTGATAAAACATTGACAAATTCACGTAATCTGGCTATAAACCAAATTCTTTTTGCAGAGTACCATGGGCTAAAGCTCGACAGGCTTATTTTAGCCGTGGAAAGAACAAACAGTCCTTAGATGCTGTTGAAAAAGCAGCATTTTTTGTGACATTGGATGACATCGAACAAGGGTACAGGAAAGAAGATCCAGTGAGGTCACTGGATGCGTATGCAAAATCCTTAATACATGGCAGATGTTATGACAGGTACAGTATTGACTCTGTGGGAAACGCCTTCTCTTTTTTAGAATTTCACTATTCACCTGGCTAATACATATGAATTAGTGACTTATAAGCTGATAAATTTCATAGAATCATGGAATGTTTGGGTTGGAAGGAACCTTCAAAGGTCATCTAGTCTACCCCCCTTGCCATGGGCAGATACATCTTTCACTAGATCGGGTTGCTCGAAGCCTTGCCCAATGTTATTTTGAACACTTCCAATGACGGGGCATCCACAACTTCTCTGGGAAACCTGTTCAGTGTCTTACCACCCTCATTGTAAAAAAATTTTCTCCTTTATGACGAATCTAAATCTACCCTCTTTCAGTTTATAACCGTTGCCCCTTGTCCTGTCACTATGGGCTGTGCTAAAAAGTCTTTGTCAGTTTTTCTTATAAGCCCTCTTTACATATTGAAAAGCCACAAGGTGTCCCAGAGCCTTCTCTTCTCTGGATGGAACAATGCCAACACTCAGCCTCTCTTCATGGGAGAGGTGTTCCAGCCCTATGACCATTTTCTTGGCCCTCTCCTGGACCTGCTCTAACAGGTCCATGTCTGTCTCGTACTGGGAACCCCAGAGCTGGGTGCAGTATTCCAGGTGGGGTCTCAATAGAGTGGAGTAGAGGGTGAGAATCGTCTCCCCTTGACCTGCCAGCCATGCTGCTTCTTATGCAGCCTAGGATGTGATTGGATTTCTGGGCTGCAAGCACACGTTGCCAGCTCATGTCGAACTTTTCATCCACCAGTACCTCAAGTCCTTCTCTGCAGGGCTGCTCAATCTATTCATCCCCCAGTCTGTTGATACTGGGTATTGCCCTGATCCAGGTTCAGGACCTTGCACATGGCCTTGTCAAACTTCATGAGGTTCAAATTTATATCTATTTATTTAAATAAAGTATTATTTAAAAAAAAAAATCCAAGAACTACTGCATTTGAATGTGAATTTTCGAGAGATGAAGTTACAGTACAAAAATGGTTTTGAAAGGTATAAAACCATAAGGAAATCTTAATTTCTTTTGTAGGTGGTTTGATAAAACATTCACTCTTATAGTATTCAAAAATGGCAGAACGGGTCTGAATGCAGAGCACTCTTGGGCAGATGCTCCTATTGTTGGACACCTGTGGGAGGTAGGTGTTTAGTACAAAAAGTTAATGCAGCAGATAATGTGATGTGGTCGGTGCAACAGTCCTGAAGATCAGCAATTACTTTTAATCCCTTGCATTCACGTTGTTGATGAGTGATTATGGGCCTGTGTCTACAGCAACTGTAGAACTTAAAAGGAAAAAACCTTGCTTAAAAGAAAAGCTTGCTGTCCTTTAACTTAAAGGTCTTTATTGCATTTTAATGAGCATAGATGTCTTCACAGAAAAGTGATACAGCTCCCCATCTAACTTGTTTATAATATTTTAAATCAATAGATTGTTGCCTTTTTGATATGGCATTGTATTTTGCATATGTGCATGCTCCTGAAGCACCTACTCTTTCCTGTGCTATAAAAATCCCAGCCTTACTTTCAAAATTTAAAGAAATGGTACAGAGTTTAACTTTTCCTCTAAGGCACTGTTTGATGAGCTGCAGATTGATATGCTGTTTAAATTTTGTCTTGTATTTATTTGCAGTGAATGGAGTAAATGCCCTTTTTGTTAGGTCTGTTCATCATGAGCTTAGTTTATTACTTGAAATCCTATTTTATTTTTTTTTATTTTTCTTTTTGAAGCTTAAACCCATAAACAGTTACATGACTCAATCAGTCAAAACTATTTCATAAACATTAGTCAATTCTGATTTTCATTATGTATGCAAATGGGTCTCAGGTCTGACTGGTGCCCCAATTAATTTCCTAATTTTATTATATGAATGTTCCCATGTGTGTAAGAACAAAAAATCCTCATTGTATTCCCTAACCAGGGAAGAAAGAAGGCCAAACTGATTTGAGATTGACTTGACAGTGCAGTTTAGCTCAATGGAAAAGAGTTACTTTGTTTTCTTTTAACGAATGATGTTATATGCTTTAGCTCACATTTCTGTACTTACTATTAGTTGGTTCACTTTCTACTAAGAATTAAGATGACTAAAATAAACTAAGTAGGATTTCATTTCCTAAAAAGTTATTTGTTGTTAGCTCTTTTATAGATTGTCTATTTTTAGAGTAGAATGGATTAAGCTTTATTTCGTAGTTGGCATGTTCTGACCACTAAGTAAGAAAATTAAATTAAAAGAAGAGATTTAAAATATATGTGCCAAACATGCAATAGATTTTTGTCAAGCTTTTTCTTTCCATATTGACCAGATTCAAATCCATTGATAATTGTCTAGTGGGTTTTGGTTTGGTTTGGGGTTTTTTTGGTTGGTGTTTGTTTGTTTACATTGAGGACGTTGTTTGAAATCTTGTAAAACAGACCCTTTTTTGTCTGTTGTTCAGGTTGTATTGTTCATCTTGGAAACATTCTACTTCCCTACCCAAGAGCTCTAGTGCACATATAAAATAAGCTGCAATTTTGAGTGGGATGCAAATCTTAAAAATGATTAAAATCTTGTAGGGATATGCACTTACTCTGAAAAAAACTGTTTCTTGATGAACAAGTTTTGACAGATAACAAACTTGCAGAAATACTCTAGAATCTAAATTTAACAAAGGTGGTGAAATCCAAGACTAAGACTGACTTTTTTTTTTTACTACTAGTAAGTTTGAGGTGGGTTTTTAATTGAAACATTTTGATGGATTCAGTAGCATCTAGCACAGTGTACCAGTGTAACTGAACTGGTGTTTGTGCATATCTGGTATTCTTCCCACTCAGAACACAGATAAAAATGCCTTAAAATAAGAGGTAAACCAGAGAGCTTCACTTGCAGCTGTTTTCAGTATTTGGAAATGGATTGTATATTATATTTCACCATGTGCTGAAAATGGGTTATATTGATTTCACAATGAAATCCTAACGTTGCAATTCTGAAGAAGTATCGTTCTTTGCAGAATGTAATGGCAACTGAGTATCTTGAACTGGGCTATTCAGAAGATGGGCATTGCAAAGGAGATACCAATCAAAATATTCCTGTTCCTACCAAACTACAGTGGGAAATTCCAGAAGAAGTAAGTACAGAATAGCTACTGGTTTGATGAAGAAGCTCCTCTTTTCCTGAGTAATCAAATAATTCAAGTAATTACTGATAAACCCTGTAAGTCAGCTTTAAATTCCTTTTGAGTCCTGTAAGATGTGTATTTCATATGTGGACACTACTCAGTTTGCTTAAAAAGATATCAGAGGTTTTTAACATCTCTCTTTAAAAATTCTGGCCAGGAAATGCCAACTTTTTACTAGAAACTTTCTTGGTTGGCAACATGTCAAAAATAAGTGGCCACCTGTTTTAAATAGTAACTGTATTAAAATGAGGTTTAAGTTGCTGAGATTTCATTACTATTGTAACAACAATGTAATAGTTTCTTGAGATTAGCTATCTTTTTTCTGTCCAAAATTCTGTATACATGTCTAATAAGGTTTGATTCTTTTTTTTTTGCCTGAGTTCAAGACAAACTGCCACCACCTGTTTGGATTTTAATTTTGAATAAAAAGGTAATGACTGGTGATATGTTTAATTAAGCATGTATGGTAGATTGGAAGCCACACAACTATTGCCATTCTATCTCTGTGGGTCATTCTTTTATGTTCTAGTGATCTGAACAGTCTTAATGCTGATGTTTTTTAAAGTGTAATTTTTGGACTTCAGATGTGTATTGGCTTAAAACTGACTTATTAGCTGTTTGAATTTTAACTTTGCCAGAAAGATAGCTTCTCCCCTTTCTCTAAAGTTAGATTATTTAGATAATGGTGTTCCTGGCATGCATAAAAGCAGCATTTCTTACTTATCAATTAAAAATGCTTACATTTTTTCAGCAGTTCTCTCAAATGCATGTATATGCATGTATGTGCATTTATGTATTTCTTCATTTATTTTAGTGTCAAGAAGTGATTGAGAGGTCTCTGAGCACTGCCGTAGCTCTGGCAGATGATGTGGACTTCAATTCATTTTTCTTTGATGCTTTTGGGAAGGGACTAATAAAGAAAGCAAAAACCAGCCCTGATGCCTTCGTGCAACTTGCCCTGCAGCTTGCTCACTATCGGGTAAGAACAGACTTTCTGACTCACAGAATCTCATTAAATAGGGTATAGAATGTTTGTGATTAGAACATGTAACTGTGTGAAGTACTTTAGAGTAATCTTGCACTGCTTGTGTAAGGTTATTAAAGACATTCAATGGACATTGGTACAAACCCTAAACAGATTACTAGCTGGAAATTAATAGTCCAAAGGTTGGCACATTGACACTCGTGCAGATTTTTCTCTTCTGCTTAGTTGGTCTATCCCTAGGCATTCTGGACTTGAAAGAAGTGGATATAAAACTTCCAGGAGCTGTGTTTATAATCTAAACGATGTTGTTATCTAAGCAATATTAAACTTATCTTTTAGTTTGGAGTCACCCTTAATTCAGTAGTCATGAACACTCCCTAACAGAATTAACAGAAATTCCTGCCTATGTTTTCTTCTTCACCTTTTTTATGACGTGCTTTCAGAAAACACCAGTGTAGCAACATGCATGTTTATCATTTTGCTTTCTAGTTGTTACTGTTGAGGTACTGTTCTACTTTTTTTTTTTTTTTTTTTTTCTTTTAAAGTAATACCAAATGGTTTTGCAAAGCATCCAGATTTCCTGGCTACTATCACCACTTACAGTCTTTCTTACCTTTGGTTAGGGTAGTTACACGGCAAATAGTTTGATTACCCATCCTCTTAATCTAAAACTGAACAGTCTGTCACTATCTCTTCTGATGTATATTTTAGACAGGTATAGTTCCTAACGTGTTAGATAAACTTCTATCATTTGGCAACTTTTAATCTGTAGATTGTGCACATCTACAGGAAATATGGAAGCCACACTTCCTGGATTTTGCAGACACTTTTCAGTTCTCACATTCTTGAAATTCCCCATACTGGCATGCATCTCCATGCTATTAAACTTTTAACTGAAAATACTTTTAAGGATGTTACAGTTTGCTTGATTACTTACTACATCTGTGTTAATTAGGAAGGCACTGAACTTTCAAATAGTTTTTTGATAGCCTTTAAATCAACTTCTGTTATAAACTGAAGAAGACTGAATATAAAACACAGAGGGTAGTCCTTCCTAGTTTGGTTGTTCTATTAGCTTTTATCAAATCCTACTGCTAATCTTCTTTTTTTCCTTTATTATCTTTAGGTAAGACTGCTAATGGTGGGCTACTAAAAAATTAATGTTGAATTTAATTTCTGGAGTGATTCATATCCTGTGTGCTTACCTTGAACTGTTGATTAAGAAAGAGGGGCTAAGTCTGGCTAAAACTTTAAGTTCTTATTTTTCCCTTTTCAAGGACATGGGAAAGTTTTCTTTAACGTATGAAGCTTCTATGACACGCTTGTTCAGAGAAGGCAGGACCGAAACTGTTCGTTCGTGTACTGTTGAATCATGCAATTTTGTTCGAACCATGGAAGACCTAACTGAAAGTGTAAGTTCATGATGTTGTTGCCTTATACAATCCATAAAGCACATGAGTTATCACTAGATATCCATATAAGTTCCCAAATAGTTTTTAAACACTTAGAGTGATGCCTTTGTTTTTTAGGAAGGAAGTGCAGCATAAGGTAATAGTCCACATTTTCTATCAATATGGCAGATATTCAAGGCTGTACTGAAAGAGAATGGCAGTAACATAGCCAAATATGCCATTTCTTACAGTTCCTGAACTCCAGAAAACTGAGATGACTTGTGAAATTTTTGTGACTTGTAACTCAAACATAGGTTTGTAAAACAACTAATCTCATATCAGTTAGGCTTTCCTTTCTGATAGGGAAGCAAGTATTATTCACAGGAAATAAGTAGTTCCTCTTACATGTTGATTTCAGTGGGCTTTTTAATCTTTCTTGTGATGTTCTGATTAGCAAACAAAGCAAACATGGTCTAGGGGAAAACTTCTTGGTTTGGAAAACTTGGACAATACTGGTTAAAATGTTTGCTGTCAAAATGGAAGGGTGGAGGACGGTCATCTTGAGGGCTGTCTGTTCTTTAATCCACTGCTAGTCACAGTTTTCACAGATACAGTTGATGAAATAGAATCATAGAATCATTTAAGTTGGAAAGGACCTTCAAGATCATTGAGTCCAACCATCAACCATGCCCACTAAACCATGTCCTGAAGTGCCTTGTCCAAGCGCTTTTTGAATATCTCCAGGGATGGTGACTCAACCCCTTCCCTGGGCAGCCTATTCCAATATGTGACAACCCTTTCAGTAAAGAAATTTCTCCTAATATGTAAACCTCCCCTGCCGCAACTTGAGGCCATTTCCTCTAGTCCTATCACCAGCCACCTGACAGAAGAGACCAGCACCCACCTCACTACAACCTCCTTTCAGGTAGTTGTAGAGAGCGATAAGGTCTCCCCTCAGCCTCCTTTTCCTCCAGACTAAACAACCCCAGTTCCCTCAGCCACTCCTCCTAAGACTTGTGCTCCAGGCCCCTCACCAACTTGGTTGCCCTTCTCTGGACATGCTCCAGCACCTCAATGTCTTTCCTGTAATGAGGGGCCCCAAACTGAACATAGTACTCAAGATGCAGCCTAACCAGTGCTGAGTACGGGGGAACAATCACCTCCCTGCTGCTGCTGGCGACACTATTTCTGATACAGGCCAGGATACCATTGGTCATCTTGGCCACCTGGGCACACTGCTGGCTCGTATTCAGCCGGCTGTCAGCCAGCACCCCCAGGTCTTTTTCTGCCAGGCAGCTTTCCAGCCACTCTTCCCCAAGCCTGTAGCCCTCCATGGAGTTGTTGTGACCCAAGTGCAGGACCCGGCACTTGGCCTTGTTGAACCTCATACAATTGGCCTCGGCCCATCAATCCAACCTGTCCAGATCCCTCTGTAGAGCCTTCCTACCCGCCAGCAGATCAACCCTCCCTCCCAACTTGGTGTCATCCACAAACTTACTGAGGGTGCACTCAATCCCCTCGTCCAGATCGCTGATAAAGCTATTAAAGAGAACTGGCCCCAGTACTGAGCCCTGGGGAACACCACTTGTGACCCACCGCCAACTGGATTTAACTTCATTCACCACACCCTTTGGGCTCATCCAGCCAGCCAGTTTTTTACCCAGGGCAGAGTACACTTACCTAAGCCATGAGCTCCCAGCTTCTCAAGGAGTATGCGGTGAGAAACAGTGTCAAAGACCTTACTGAAGTCCAGGTAGACAATAAATCATTATATTTGCAGGTTTTGCTAAGCTGAAGGGGATTTCCAGTTCTTCAGTGTCAATAAAAATTTGACCAGAAAAAGAGGATTTTGTTAAATAGGAATGTAGTCAAGGTATTGCATCCAGGCCTGAGTAACAGCTGCATGGGTAGAAGTTCTAATGAAAAAGACCTAGGATTGTAATAATCAGTAACTGAATACTAACATAACACATGCAGTGCTATGCCATTGGGAAAAATGGAGCCCTCAGTTAGTCTTGCCCTTTATTTTTAGTAGTCTTTTGTCTCTGCACTTTTTTTCTAGTACAGTATTAGCTGGGGTGGTGTGTCCAGTTTTGGACACTACACTTGATGTATGGATGGATTGGAGACAGTCTAAAGGAGAGCAAGAAGGATGGTTAGAAACCTCTGAAGATGATCTGTGAGGAGAGTTTGAACTTAATTATTCTTGCCTAGTCTAAAGAAGAGAGAACACTGTGGAAGAGGTGGGGAGCCAGGTTGTGCTCAAGATGATAAAAAGGCTTATGCAGAGATGATAGGAACAATCTGTTCTCTGTCCTAGGAAGTAATGGACTTAAATTTCAGAAAGAAACACATTAGGGAAACATTTTCTGCTGGTAAGGATAATGAGTAAGGAGGGAAATAGTGAGAAGCCTGAAACATTACCTGGGGAGGTTGTGTTTTCACTTTGAAAAATCTTTAAAAGTAAGTTACATAATGGTCCTTCAGGACAGAGTTTTAGTTGATCATATCTTAGGGCAGAGAAGTCTAAGCAGATGAGCAGATTAGCTTTCTTTAGAAAGAAAGAACCCCATGATTCTATGAATAAATGTTGCACAGAGAAAGAGAAACTTTCTTCTCCCTCCTCTTTCTGGAAGTTCTATGTAGATAAAATCCCCCTGGATTTATCAATATGCCGTGCTGGGAGCTGTGATCAGACCAGTGCAAGTCTAGAAATCCAGCCATGTCAACATGTCATACATAACTGTATGGCACAGCTACTGTACAACTACCCTGTGTATAGAAAGTAATTTTGACATAATCCTAATGTCAGAATTAACTGCTATTACATCTCTGCAGTTAACATCTGCATTTTTGTTAAAGGCATAAGGTAGCCCTATACATGGCAAGATCATATATATAGCAGACTTCATTCTGCTCACTTCTTTATTTTTCCAATGGTTACTACAAAACTGTTTCTTTTTCAGACTTGTTGATTCATTACTGTCCTTCACCTGGAATGATCAGCCACAGAGCACAGGAACCCTGCCTTCATAATGCAATTTTTAGTTTTTATGTGTTATGAAGATTATATTATATGCATTTGTATATTATTTTAAAAAGAGTTGTCTGCCTTTACTGCTTGCTTCTACTTTTCTCTGGGTTTTTCCTTAGAATTTTTCCTGAGCACTTGTATCCTCCATGGACTATCCACAAAGCTTTACTCCTGAATGCCAATGGTAGGCATGCCTAGTATGACTACAAGTGATTTATTAGTTTATCATGCTGGCAGCCAATAGGCTGCTCACTGTGTCCCAAAATAAGTGGTGTAAAATGCAGTGATGCTGGAGATAAGAAGTGACAGTTTGCCATATACTTGGTGTGTTGCATTCCACATTATAAAATCTTAATACAATGGGTGTCTTAAGTGTTTTAAACAGACACTTTCTTTCAGCCCTTGCAACATTCATGCAGTGTTCGTAGAATCATAGACTATCTCTAATTGGAAGGGACCCATAAGGATCATTGAGTTCCACTCCCTGCTCCTCCCGGGAATACCTAAAACTAAACCATATGACTAAGAGTGTTGTCCAGATGTTCCTTGAATTCAGACAGCTTTTGTGCTGTGACCACTTCCCCAGGGAGCCTGTTCCAGTGACCGACCACCATCTCAGTGAAGAACCTTTTCCTAATGTCCAATCTGAACTTCCCCTGATGCAGCTTCATTCCATTTCCTCATGTCCTATTGCTGGTCACAGAGAGAAGAGATCTGCACCTCCCTCTCCGCTTGAGGAAGTTGTAGACTGCGGTGAGGTCACCCCTCAGCCTTCTCTTCTCCAAGCTGAACAAACCTAGTGACCTCAGCTGCTCCTCATATGTCTTGCCCTCGAGACCTTTCACCATCTTGGTTGCCCTCCTGTGGACACACTCTGATAGTTTGATGACTTTATATTGAGGTGCCCAAAACTGCACACAGTACTCGAGGTGGGGCCACACCAGTGCAGTGTAGAGTGGGACAGTCACCACTCTCAACCAGCTAGCTATGCTGTGCTTGATGCACCCCAGGACACGGTTGGCCCTTTTGGCTGCCAGGGCACACTGTTGACTCACATTCAACTTGCCATTGACCCAAACTCCCAGATCTCATTCTGCAGGGCTGGTCTCCAGCCTCTCGTCCGCCAGTTTGTACGTATAACCAGGACTACCCTGTCCCAGGTGCGGAATCCGGAACTTACTCTTGTTAAATTTTGTACAGTTGGTGATTGCCCAGCTCTCTAGTCTATCCAGAGCTCTCCATAAGGCCTCTCTACCCTTGAGGGAGTCCACAGCTCCTCCTAATTTAGTATCATTGGCAAACTTACTTAATGTACATTCAAGTCCTGTGTCCAGATTCATTATAAAAGCATTGAAGAGCACTGGCCCTAAAATTGAGCCCTGGGGAGCCCCACTGGTGACTGGCCACCAGCCTGATGTAACCCCATTTATTATAACTCTTTGAGCCTGACCCATGAGCCAATTGTTCACCCAATGTATTATGGACTTGTCTAGCTGTATGCTGGACATTTTGTCTAGAAGGATGCTGTGAGAGACAGTTATCAAAATCTTTGCTAAAATCCAAACCATCCCACATCTACTGGCTTCCTTTGGCCAGCTAGGTGGGTGACCGTGTCGTAAAAGGAAATTAGGTTACTTAAACAGGACTTTCCCTTTGCAAACCTGTGTTAGCTGTGACCAATAGCTACATTGTCTCTCAATTGTTTTTCAATAACTCCCAGAATGACAGTCTCCGTAATTTTACCAGGCACTGAATTGAGACTGACAGCCTGTAATTACCAGGGTCTTGCTTCTTACCCTTCTTGAAAACTGGGACAACATTTGCCAGCTTCCAGTTGACGGGGACCTCTCCATATTCCCAAGACCATTGAAAAATAATGGAGAGAGGTCCCGTGATAACATCGGCCAGCTCTTTTCCTACGCTGGGTTGAATCCCACTGGGCCCCATACGCTTATGTGCCTCCAGTGGGAGCAGCAAGTTTTGAACAAGTTCAGAGTTGGCTGGGAGTTTATCGTCCTCCCCAGTCACAGTCTTGCAACACAGGGCTCTGGGGGTGCCAGGGCCCATCGTTGGTGTTAAAGACAGAGGTGAAGAAGGCACTAAATGTCTCTGCTTTGTCTATGTCCCTATTTGTGAGGAGCCCTTTTTGTTGTCCTTCACAGTACTAGCCAGCTTGAAGTCTAATAAAGCTTTGTCCACACGAATTTTCTCCCTGCAGTGGCAAACAGCATCCCTGTAGTCCTCCCGTGTCGCCTGTCCTTGCTTCCAAGGTCCATATACTTTCCTTTTCAACCTAAGTTCTAGAAGAAGGTCCCTGCTCAGCCAAGCAGGCCTTTTACCCCTCTTGCTTGACTTCTGACGCTTTGGAATTGCCTGCTCCTGAGCTCTTAAGAGAAGGCTTTTTAAAAAAGACCAGCATTCAGGGACTCCTGTACCTTCAGTGTTGTCAGTTTGCTTTTTAAAGTGGATGTTGCAGTTCCAGCTTGCCTTAAATCATGCTGAGGTTTGCTCTTCTGTAACTTTTTAAGACTAAGGTCTCCAGAAACTAAATGTACAATAATGTAATAAACTTGACTTGTAATCATGTTTGATTCTGGTTTAGATCACACTTAAAATACAAGTTTGTTTTCACTATGCATTGTTTACAGCAGGTAATGGTTGACACTTGCTAATACCTGAAATTGAATGCATGAGGTTGAAAAGTCAGAGGATACTAGTATTTGGTGTTAGTTGCACGCATCATCTTATACTTTTACCATGAAGTGCTCTAGGCTTGAGAGCCATTGCTGTAACTTAGTTTCTGCACCTCCATCCTCAACCCAGTTCACTTAACTGATTTTTCTTCATCTTTTTTTTGTTGTTAGAATGAAAATAAGCTTAAGTTCTTCCGGCTTGCTGCTGCCAAACATCAGCATTTATATCGTCTCGCCATGACTGGTGCTGGCATTGACCGCCATCTGTTCTGCCTTTATGTTGTGTCCAAGTACCTTGCTGTAGATTCTCCTTTCCTTAAGGAAGTAAGTGACTTTTGATAACTATAAATTACAGTAAATAATCCTTTGTTTAGTTAGTGTTTCTTGGTATCTGCTTACATACTTGTAGAACTCTGGTTTTCCTAAGAAAAAAGGTAAGAGTTTAGCTAGCATTGCTTAACATCTGCTGGTAGATTTACAAGTTAGTTTCATTTTGCTTTATGTATACACTTATTAATAGATCTGTAGTAATGCTTTCTGTGAGGTTTGTAGTGTAATACATGCTATCAAGGATTGCGAGAAAGGTATAGTCAGTATTACAAAAAAAAATACTGGTTGCTTCTGGGTTTTACATATTTTCAAGGCAGCACAACAGAGGCTGTGTGTTTTCTCTCAAGAATTTTCTTTTGGAACTGTGACAAAATCACTGTCTTTTAAGTTACTTTGAGTTAAAGGAGCTGTATATTGTGGGTTTTGTTGGTTTTTTTTTTTTAATGCACAACATTAATGTTACTGTTTATTACCATGATACATACTTCATTATTTAAACTAGATTTTAAGGTTGGGTTTTATAAAAGTAATTAGATTACTGTTGTTCATGTTTTCTGATTAATAAAAAATGTGTTCCAGCTTGCCTCCAAATTAAACCACTCACATTTGTCTGTTTGCCCTCCTAAATGTGAGTAGTGGCTAAGTCAAGAATAGAACAACTTTCTACAGCTTCCACAGACTTTTGAGATACATGTGTATTGCTAGAGATTTTTACAAGCTTTTAACTTGATGTAGTATTTTACCAGGATTTGAATATTGCTATTAATGATCTTGTTGTTAACAAGACCTGTTATGCAGAATTTACCAGGCTATAGACCACATTAATCTGTTTTGAAATAGCATTTCTATTGAAAGAACTTTTTTTCTCTTTAATATATGAGATCGTGATGTCAGTTGCTCAATGGTTTGCATATCAGGTCAAGTTTAGCTGTTTCTTTTAACCTTCTTAATTGTTCATTCCATTGAAATGGGAACTGGAGTTATCATTAATATTGCTTTATTGAGTGCTTTTTAACTTACTTGACTAGTTTTTGGGAAAGTTGCATGTTCTTAAATAGTGTGTTATACTTGTTTGCATCTCTTTCATATCTAATAAAGGTTTTGTCAGAGCCTTGGAGGCTCTCAACAAGTCAGACACCACAGCAGCACATTGATCTAAAGAAGAACCCTGAGATGTTATCCTGTGGTGGAGGATTTGGACCGGTATGTTTGCTAAATACAAGTACCCCTTTAAAAATAGTTTTATTTTGAATATACCAGTCTAAAAATTTCAGATCTGTAATACCTTAATGTTGCACATCAAAGGTGCAACACATGCTTTTAAATGCATGTGTTTAATGCTTTCCCATGATGTGGATTGCTCTGAAAAATCTGCATCACCTTTTTCTCATCTCCCACTACAAGAATAGATTATTCTTAAGGAAATACATAGTTGTCAAATGAGGTACAGGGTTCTATGGCAGAGAGATCTGATAAAGTGGGGGATTTTATCACATTACTTACGGTAATGGTCCTGCACATGGTCAGGGCAATCCCAAGCACAGATACAGGTTGGGCGATGAGTGGATTAAGAGCAGCCCTGCAGAGAAGGACTTGGGCGTGCTGGTTAATGAGAAGCTCAACATGACCTGGCAATGTGCATTAGCAGCCGAGAAAGCCAGCTGTATCCTGGGCTGCATCAAAAGCAGCGTGGCCAGCAGGTCGAGGGAGGTGATTCTCCCCCTCTACTCTGCTCTCGTGAGACCCCACCTGCAGTACTGTGTTCAGCTCTGGGGCCCGCAACATGACGGACATGGACCTGTTGGAGTGGGTCCAGAGGAGGGCCAGAAAAATGACCAGAGGGCTGGAACACCTCTCCCTTGAAGACAGGCCAAGAGAGTTGGGGTTGTTCAGCCTGGAGAAGAAAAGGCTCTGGGGAGACCTTATAGCAGCCTTCAAGTACCTTTTTAGGTACTTGAAGGCTGGGGAGGGACTTTTTACAAGGGCATGTAGTGATAGGACAAGGGGTAATGGCTTTGAACTGAAAGAGTGTAGATTTACATTAGGTATAAGGAAGAAATTCTTCACTGTCAGGATACTGAGGCACTGGAACAGGTTGCCCAGTGAGGTTGTGGATGCCCCATCCCTGGAAGAGTTCAAGGCCAGGTTGGATGGGGCTTTGAGCAACCCGGTTTAGTGGAAGGTGTCCCTGCCCATGGCAGGGGCGTTTGGAACAAGATGATCTTTAAGGTCGCTTCCAACCCAAACCATTCTATGATTCTATGCCCAGAGCTACTGTATATCAGGCAATTATTACCATGACAAATGCTTTATTACTTAAACTAGATTTTAAAGTTGAGTTTTATAGAAGTAATTTTATTGCTCTTGTTCATGTTTTCTGATTAATAAAAAATGTGTTCCAGCTTGCCTCCGAATTAAGCTACTCACATTTGTCTGCTTGCCCTTCTAAATGTGAGTAGTGGCTAAGTCAAGAATAAAACAACTTTCTACAGCTTCCGCAGACTTTTGAGATACATGTGTATTGCTAGAGTTTTTATAAGCTTTTAACTTGATGTAGTATTTTACTGGAACTTGAACATGGCCATTGATGATGATATAGTTCTTAACAAGATCTGTTAAGCAGAGTTTATGGGGCTATAGACTAGATTAACCTGTTTTCAAAAAGCATTTCTATTAAAAGAACAATGAGAGGGATCACAGGACTGCTCTTTGCCACACAGAAGTTGGGACGACAAATACAGTGTATTTTGGCTTGTTTGTTAAGCTGGAATTTGGTTTTTGTGGGGTTTTTTTTTTTAATTTATTTATTCATGTTTCTGATACAGCTTTCAGTAGTTCTTGAAGTTGGAATGAGTTTAAATTGCAGTATCAAGGAAACCTAGCTATTGCAATGCTGCTCATTAATGAGAAACTGTCTTGCTCCAGCAGATTATAAAGTCAGTATTTAGAATCCCCAAAAAGGTGTGGTCTGGCAATAAAACAGCTTTTTGGCTGCAGGAATTTCTAACACTTTTTTCCTTTTGTTTTTGCTAATGCTATATTAACTGCTTCCTTTTATTATTTCTTCATTCCTTTAATTTCCTTCCTTCAGTTGTCTGCCTTTCCAAATAACCCTGCTTACATTTCCCTTCATCATTTCTTGTATCCTTGCAAAAACTGCTTTGGTTTGCTGAAGGAGCTGAGAGATTCACTACATCAGGCTTTCCTTGTGTGTTGTGTGTGTTGGTTTTGGGGTTGTTTTTTTTCAGTATTCTGTAGAATATAGCCCTGTAGCACTAATGGTTGGAAGACTATCGGGCTGCTTGGCAGAAGTGGCAGCAAAGAGCTTGAAGGTTGTGATCCTTTGAGTTAAGAAAGAGAGGAAGGAGGGTGGAAGCAGGATAGTCATGGTTTACTAGGCATACTTTAAATATTACATCAGACTGAAACTTGGGACAGTTAATGCTGCTAATGTTGAAATCGGACCAGAGTTCTGTTCATGGTATGCGTGTTCAGAAACATATCTTTGCTGTAGTATTGGATGATTTCGCCTTTGGGCAAGTTTTCATACTATGAGGCTTGTATACTCTGTATGTATATACTGTATTTGTTTACATCTGCAGAGTGATCCCATGAAACAGGATGTTTAGGTATACAACTGAACTATTTTATTCCTTTCTCCTTAAGCACTGAAGCTGTATAGCTGCTTAGGACCAGACCTTGATAGAAGGTCTTTGAAAAAGTATTGTATTTCAAAATACTAAAACTAAGAAATATTACAGACATGTATTCAGAAAATGTTAATTCTGTGCACTTCAGATGAGACTAGAACCATTTCCTTAAGTGGAATAAGTCTTCAGAAATGGTGCATTAAATGTAGAAGCTTAATTTTTGCTTGAGGAGAAATTGCAACTGATTTTTAAAACTGCACAGTAAGAATTGTGTAATTGTGTATAAGATAATTTAGGAATGGAAGAAAAAAAAAAGTTTAGAACTTGTTTTTTCTCTTCTTTCTTCCCCTAGGTGGCTGATGATGGTTATGGTGTTTCTTATATTATCTTGGATGAAAATTCCATCCATTTCCATGTCTCCAGCAAAATATCTTGTTCTGAGACGGTAAGAGTCAGTCCTTTCCTATGGTTTAATAAATCTGTTCTGATATCTGCTTATAAAACTGTTCTACTTATTGTCCAGAAAAATTTAGTAGGACTTGCAACATACAGTTATAACGTGTTTTTTCTTTCTCAACACATGCTGTTTTGTTGGGGTGTTTTTTTGTCTCCACTTCTATAAATTTAATAGCTTTATGAACCAAGGAAACCATATTCTATTTCATTTATGCTTTCAAGCATAAAGAAAGCACGTGGCCCACAGTCATCTTTACACATGTGTAGTTCCCTGGAACTTGTGTAAAATGACTCATATCTGTCCCATAAACAGGAAGATGAGTGTCTCCTGTTTTTTGTTATTATAGTTTTGCTTTGATTTGTCTCTGGCTGCAGTTGTAAAGGCAGAGCAAAATGTATGCTCCCTATTCTTTAAATCTTCTTGGTTTAAATAATACTGAAAGAAGCTGGCCCATAAGTTGTAGTCTGTGCTTGAGAAACGTAATTAATAAAAAATTTATGACAATAAGACCCCTTATTAGAATGCAGTAGATGTCATCTATTCACTATCCTGCTGTTGCGGAGGCCTGCTTTGAGTGAGCTTCAATTCATCCTTCCCTTTACATTTTTATGACTGTAATAAACCTGCTGAGTTTGTTCAAGATTACATACCTGACCTAGTTTTCCTCTTTTGACCTTAACTTGTCCAAGATCTTGGTGCCTTTGGTTAATCATTAAAGATTAGGAAATACAACTTTTTTTTTTTTTTCATAGTTCAAATTGTTCTTCAGATGTCTGTTAGCTTGTACTTTAAATTTCTCTGTATTTTTTACTTACTAGTCAAGTCAAAGGTCCATACAGAAAAGGCAGCATTTCATGTGCATGGCCTTGATATTAGTAGGGTCTTTGTAGTAGGTCCTGTAATATAGCTAATAATTTATATTTGTAATCTTAATTTTTTCCTTGTACCATTCATCTGACACTTAGAATAAACAGCACAAGTTCATAGTTTGTTTACACTTAGATAATTGTGATTTTCATTTTCAACACTTTGTGTAATTTTTAATGGCAAATGATTCAGGATTCTGATAGGAACTCAAATACAAAATGTCTTTCTGCTCTTTCAGTACTTCTAGGTATTGGTCATACATTTTCTGAACATTCTTTTGTTTTCTGAAAATTAGCTTTTGCAAAATCTTGTATAAAAAACCAATACCAAGCCCCAGATATTTTAAAGTAACAGAAAGCTATAGATGCATCTGATTTCAAAAAGAGATGATCTCAGTTCTGTCTGTAGGAAAGTAAATGCACAATGAAGAACTCATTAGTCAGTAATATCATAAACCTGGATTAATTTGTATAGCATTAAAATTCTTGTGGTTTAAATTCCCCATTTTGTGGTAAAATACATGCCCTAATTCTCTAAGCTCCAAAATTACAAAATATTAAAAGGTTCCATCTTTTGCCTAAAACATAACTGTTGATTGACAGTACAAGTCTTTGGTTTTGTTTTTTTGTTTGTTTTTAAAGGATTCTCATCGTTTTGGAAAAAACATCCAAAAAGCAATGGTTGACATCATGGGTTTATTTAACCTTAGTAAAAACTGTACCAAGTGATTGCCTTATTGGTGCCAACCAATCTCCTGTTGTTGGGATGAGAACTCTTCTGCACAGTGAATGAGAGCAAGGTTTCTCAAACAGCTGATGAAGAAACTGAGTCAACATCTTCTTGATCACCTATGAAAACCTTAGCAGTGTATTGAAAGTTTCTTTTTTTTTTCTTTTTTTTTCAGTAGTTTGGAAGAGTTTATTTCCACAAAGGATGACTTTTGAAATCTTGTACATTTCTAGGGATGAAGTATATTATCACTGCATGAAGTCATGTATATTCTTAACTCCTGCAGTTTTCTCTTAATTTGTATACACTTGCTCTATTTTTACTTAAAATTAGTCTACTTGTATTCCAGAATCAAAGGGATAAAACACACCGTCTTAAACTCAGATACTAAGTTCGATTTGCTATGTATTAATAGCAGAATGTTCTTCAGTATATCTGTTGCTTTATGTCAATGAA
Organism: Haliaeetus albicilla; assembly: GCF_947461875.1. Taxonomy (NCBI): domain Eukaryota; kingdom Metazoa; phylum Chordata; class Aves; order Accipitriformes; family Accipitridae; genus Haliaeetus; species Haliaeetus albicilla. Next base: position 11,770,766 of record NC_091498.1, read on the forward strand.
TGACAGAACTTGTGGCTGTTTACTTTCATTGTTTTGGGGGGCAAGGTTTAAGGTAATTTCTGTAAAACATACAAAAAAAAATCCCTGATATTACCCACTGTAACATATAAAGTTGTAGAATTTTGGGGGGTTTTGGAAAAAAAAACAACCATTGGGTAGTGCTACATTGGGTAGTAAAATGTGTCACCTAATTGGCAGGTGTCACATTTTTCTTATTGCTCACAAGCATATTTGCTACATCATTGATTTTAATTCCGTATAAATAATTGAACCTGTGTGCTTGTTCATGTGAGTGCCTTAGAAAAAGAAAGATCCTAAACCCAGGAAAAAAGCTTATGCTGGGAGTTGGTTTTACACTGTCTTAGTGGTGAAGGAGGTGAAGTAGTAGTAATGCAGATCTAGTTTTCAAATTATAAGATGGGTTGATGTGGCATAAGTAGACGTGAATATGTTGCCATATGGTGCAGTTAGGCTTAAAGCTGTAATGAAATGCTCCCATCTTAAATAGCAAAGATCAGTCCCTATGAAATGCAGGAATAACGTGTTTCAGAGCTACAGTTACTCATGTGTTTATTTTGGTGAGTGGTATTGGCAGTCGTTTGAGATAAGAGTTTCTGGGTCCCAGGGAATGTCAATTTAGTTAAATGCAACCTGTTGGATAGTCTGTGAAGCAATGCTGCCTGTAGAGGCTGATAATTGCAGTTTGCCTGCTTTCAGCCTGGAAGGACCACTACTGCATTGGCAACCATCTGCATGAGAAGGGCAAACTATTAAAGCTGTGGAAAATAGCTCCAGAATGGGAAGATCCTGGCCTTCTCAGACCCCTCCTGGGAGATGCTCTTGGTCAAGCACAGTTTCTGAAGGATACAAGGAAGAAGGAGGGGAAAGCTATTTCACTCAAAAAGAAGCATAATGTTTCCAAGTCCAGAAATAAAATGGCTACTACATAATGGAGTAACTTTGTGTGAGATGCTTCTCTTCCCCAGGCTTTATAGGTGTGGTTACTTTTTACATCCTGCAGTGCAGTAAAGTGTACCTGTTAGCGTAACAATTTTATGTTGTGTTTTTTTTTTTTAATGTAAGGTACATGGTATTTAGTAGTACAGTGAATGCTGCTCCAGAGCTATGCTGATCTTAAAAGGCCTTTCGGGTTGATATAAAACTTCTCATTAGACTTTGAATGTTTTCTGGCCAGTATTTCTAACTTTCCATGCCTCTTCATGTTTTGGGGTTTTTTTTTTACTCTAATGTAACTATTGAAACACCTGTGTATGTATGTTTGAGGTCGGAAGCCCCATCCCAGATGCATCCTTAAACAAATACATGCTTACATAAATGTAGGAACCCTCACAGGAGTTGGCCAACTACACTTATCATTTGATTAGGGTACAGTGTGTGGGAAAGGACACTTTGAAATAAGCCTTACCACAGCTGGCAGGCCTGGCATTTATCAAACTACTCCAACAATTTTGTAGTGATCTATTCTTTTGGAGCTGCAGACATAATGCACAGGTTTTTTGTTGTTTTGTTTTGTTTTTTTAATTGACCAGTGACCAGTCTGTGCTTAAATGAACATTAGGGCATATGAGCTTGTAGGATTTTCTTTAAAAAAAGAGAAAAAAAAAGTTTAGATTTGACTCTCAGGTTTTAAATGTTTCAAGTCTAATTATAGTTAGTGCAGTTATCAATGCAATTTTACATTCTTAGAGAGTAAGTATAATTGGCACAGAAAGCTGTTTTTTATTGTAAATGTTTTAAACATTTTGTCATGTTAAATGTGTCTTTTTTTAATTTGGGATAGGTCATAATCCCTAAACAGATAAGATTTTATTTCATTTTCTTTAAAATGTCAACAGCATGTAAATAAAATATGCTTTTTGGATGTAAATCTTAGAAATCCACAGTGAATGTAGGTTATTAATAAATAACTAATTTAAATCTCGATGTTCAATATTGTGTACATACAGTAGAACTGCTTGCTTTTTTGCTCAAAAGCCATAGGAATGTAACTGATATTACCTAGATTTGAATGAACCTTCTAGTACAGTGTACTTTATAATAAAGTAAAATGTTCATATTCCAGAAAAACTATAAATTTGTTACTAAAACCTTGAATCACTTATTCTCAATTAGTGAGATATTAGTGATTTAAGAGCTCAAGTTAGGGTTGAGTAGGTGGGTTGGATGATAATAAATTGACTTGTTTATTAAATAGCATGGAATTGGTGGAATACCTCAAATGTGCATTTTCCAAATTTCTTATTTCAGCTATTTCGTGCCAGAGATTAGGAGAGCATTATAAGTGCATTTAGAGGCTACCATTTTACAGGATTAATACCATTCCAAACTAAATATTCTTTTAAGGGTGGGGGGTTTTGAGAGACTGAGGAAGTGTGTGCCTGACCTTGAAAATCATGGTTCTAATTCAGCCTTTGTACCAATTGTTTTTCTCATATAAAATATATTAATTTAAGCTAAGGGTTTTTTTTAATCTTGTTCAATTACTCTGCATCTGTGGTTGGTTATTTACATCCAGCACTTTGTCCCTATTTTCTACCCTCTTCTGGAACTTAAAAAAATAAAATAAAATTTCACAATTACCACTACTTAGTACCATGTTTAATACCTTTTGTATCTTCTTCTGAGCTCCCTTGCTGCTGTTTCTGGACTTGTGGAATCATTGCTGTTAAATGAAGTTAGGAATGATAGCAGCAGACTATTCAGTTTATTTTAGCAGTGATTTATATATGTCTTGCTAGTTAATAGGGAATGTGTTCATGAACAGTTTTTCTTTTTCAGGTTCAGTAGTGTGCTGGTTTTGGCTGGGATAGTTAATTTTCTTCACAGTAGCTTGTATGGGACTATATTTTGGATTTGTGCTGAAAACAGTGTTGATAACACAGGGATATTCTCATTACTGCTGAGCAGTGCTTACACAGAGTCTTGGCTTTTTGAGCGAGCAGGCTGGAGGGCACAAGAATTTGGGAAGGGACACAGCTGGGACAGCTGACCCCAACTGACCCAAGGGATATTCCAAACCATATGACATCATGCTCAACTTATAAAGCTGGTGTGAAGAAGGAGGAAGGGGGGATGTTCAGAGTGATGGCGTTTGTCTTCCCAAGTCATTGTTAGGTGTGATGGATCCCTGCTTTCCTGGAGATGGCTGAACACCTGCCTGCCCACAGAAAGTGGTGAATGAATTCCTTGTTTTGGTTTGCTTGTGTGAGCGGCTCGCTTTACTTACTAAACTGTCTTTATCTCAACCCACAAGTTTTCTCACTTCTACCCTTCTGATTCTACTCCCCCATCCCACTGGGGCAGAGTGAACGAGCAGCTGCGTAGGGCTATGTTGCCAGCTGGGGTTAAACCACAAGTAGAAAGAAGAAACAACCTAGGTCTTACTTTAGATGAGCTTTTTTCATGAGATCCAAATAACTGTTGGAATGTTTCTGTGAAACAGTCTGTCTTCAAGCTAGTGGATACCAGTGGTTTGATCTTTACAGTGAATAATCCATAGAATATGAATGGTAAGGTAGTGGAGAACTAGTTCAGGCACAGAAATTTAACATTTTAACAATGTTATTTGCTTTATCTGAAGATTCCCAGCACCTGAAAACTCCTTTGAAATTGCATTAAAACTGGGGACTTCTTTGAGACAGCTGAAGATATTTTTTTACCCTGTAAAGGTTCATGTTCTGGTTTTTTAACTGCTGTTTAATTAAAAAAAAAAACCAAAACCAACCACCACCAAACAGCAACAGATCTCCCCCCCTCCCCCTGCCAAACCCCACCAAAGAGTTTTGTGTGATAGACTACTTTAGCAGTTGTTTAACTCGCTGCTTTTCTGGATGTTGCAGCCTTTGCTACATGAAAGAACAGAGTGATTTCAATTTCACGCTTCATCTCTTAGATACTGTTATTTCCTGGTTTGTGTCAAACATCTCCACCAGGGCTCTGGATACTGAAGTTGTAAATTGGTATGTTCAGTCTGAACAGACATTCTATATAGAAACTCTAGGCACAGAAAATACTGATGTATTGGTTTGGGGTATTTTCCTTCTTCCCTTAGCCTGTGTTTAAGGATGGCAAGCGTAAGATGCATCTTATGCTCAGAAAATGTTGCTGTGGTTGTACATGATGCATGGGATTAATCAGCTCTGGCTGAGACTAATGAAATCCTGTTGGGAAGTACTAGAATAAAAAACCTAGCTGTTAGATGAAACCTTTGAGAGGAGAGGAGAAAGTGTGAGGTTTCTTTGTTTTGTTTTGTTTTGTTTTTCCCTAACCTTAATGGCTGCAGACCTGGGGCCAACAGGGTGGAAGTTTGTAACCACAAGCATAAGGAAAAAAAATTATTTTTTTTTTTTTATTAATTGTATGGCACCTTATAAATGAAAGGTAGCTTGAAATTGCTTTGGGTGGTTTTAGTTGCTGTGTTGTTTTTTTTAACACACAAAATTCCCTGAAAATGAAGACATTAATATCCAAAATTAAAAGTTCAGGTTCAATTTCTGCTTTCAAGGAAACCATCTTTTATCTTAAATGGCCATAGATCGTGGCCTGGCAAGTTTGGAGTGTTTTCTAAACTCGGTGCCATAAAGATTTCAGAGGTGACAATTCCAGGATTTACATGGTGAGCTGTAGAAAGGGCTCTTAAGAGCAGAAGCTGGAAGCCAGCTATTTCACAGAATCACAGAACGGTTGAGGTTGGAAGGGACCTCTGGAGATCATCCTGACCAGATCTGGTCATGTCCAGATGGCTTTTTGAGCATCTCCGAGGGTGGAGACTCCACAGCCTCCCTGGGCAACCTGTGCTAGGGCTCAGTCACCCTCACAGTGAGAAGGGGTTTCCTGATGTTCCGAGGGAACCTCCGGTGTTTCAGTTTGTGCCCACTGCCTCTGGTCCTGTCACTGGGCACCAATGGAAAAAAGCCTGGCTCCATCTTCTTTGCACCCTCCCTTGCATTTTGTATTTCTGGGCTGAACAGTCCCAGCTCTCTCAGCCTTTCATCATAGGAGAGATGCTCCAGTCCCTTATTCATCTTCATGGCCTATTGCTGGGCCCTTGCTGGGCCCTTACCAGTGTGTCCATCTCTCTCTCATACTGGGGAGCGTGGAACTGGACTCAGCACTCCAGCTGTGGCCTTACCAGTGCTGAGTAGCAGTCTTCTACATGCGTTATCACAGGTAACCTCTCACTCAGAACCAGGGTCCTGGTTAATCTTTTACTCCCTGTAATGTGAGATAATTTCCAAGGGAAATTATACTTTAAATACAAAACAAATAAAAAAATCCCCCCCAAACACCCAAGCTAATTCGCAGGCCGTGGGTGTGCTCGTGCCTGCCTGTGAGGAGCGCGAGACTCGCCCGTCCTGGCGGGGAGCGGCTCTTGGCGCGTGCCCTGCCGCCATTAACGGTCTGGGGACTGAGGGGTGGGCGGCTGCTGCGGGGGAAGGTGAATTGCCTGAGGGAAGGGGCAGGGACAGGCACTCTGCTGAGGGCCCGGGGTGGAGGTGCGGCCTCTCCCTTTCCTCTCTGCCCTGGAAACCAGCGTGGTGAAGTAGGGTGGGTTGGGAGGGCAGCCGGAGCTCCCGGGCAGGGCTGGTCTCCTAGCCCGCTCCGCCCCAGAGCTGGCAGCGGCCGATGCATATGGGTCAGAGACACTTGAGCCTTCAGAGAGTTGGTATATCCCGGTGCCATCAGGGGGACATAGGTAGCTTGACCCTCCCCATATTGCCGTGGTCTAAATACAGAAATATTAGTGATGACAGTGCAGGTGGATCTTGGCCTGTGTCTTTTTAATAGTGGCCTTGTGATACTCTGGGCAGAGGTGCTTTGGCTTGCGTTGTCAGTAACTGGCAGTAGAGACATGGAGAGTACAGACAAGGTTTGGTCTTAACATGCTACTTACTGACACAAAACAGTGTAATTATAGCAAATTTGATTGATTTTTTTTTTTTTTTTTACTACTAAAGCCCAGTAGCAAAATTCTGATTCAATTCTGAATGCTGTTAATGTGTTTAAAAGTTAGAAAGAATGTATTCTTGTGGTAAAAGCAGCTTGTTTGTGTTGGTATGGTGGCCTGTATTTTCTGAGAGCTAGATTCAGAACCCCAACAACCTCTTCCAGCATTATGTTTTTAGGTTTCACAGTTACATGTTAATTGGATTAATCTTCAGTATTCTATATACATGTTGTTTGGTTAAGACTATTATTTCATTCACTTCTAGATAGAAAAACTATTCAGAAGAATACTGAAATAGAAAATTTAATTATCTTCAATGAAAAAAATAAATATGAAACAGTTGACAGTCTGTCCATGACTATGGAGAATCAGATATTGCTTGATATAAGATCAGTAATAGACAGTGGACTTGTAACTGAAATATTTACTCAAAATAATCCTGTTAGTTCTGAAAACTTTGATCTGGAAACTGCAGTAATTAATAATCCCATTGAAGAAGGATTGCTATCTAGCCAAGACAATCATTTATGTACTGTAAATGTGGGAGAGACCTTGTTAGATCACTTCAAGTATCCACTTACCATTGAAAATCAAAATACAATAGTAAAAGTTGAAGTACATCCACATGGAAACAACAGCTGTGATGATGAAGATCTTGAAAAATACAAGGAATTAAATCTTCCAGAAGAAGCTGATTCACCTTATCTGCCTTCAAATGGTGTCCACTTTCTTTCTTCTGTAGCAATGCAGCATAAAAATTGCAGTGTGCCAACTTCAAGCATTTTCTCTCCAGAAGGAACAGTCAATCAAAATGTCAGAATGATGCCAGTAAGATTAAGTGAAATAGGAATTTTTATATATTCATGCTTGTTTGTGACTTAAATGTGGAGAACTGCCACATGAAAACTTACATGGGATCCACATAATATTTACAGTTATGTCATAAATTTTATACTAGAACAAACTTAGTAGTAAATACAGAAAAAAATTTCTGGTTTATGTTACCAGAAACAGCATGCAGTGTGAACATATGGTTCTGACTGCTGTTCTTTTTTGTCCGTGTTATGAACCATATTTTTAAATGGCGGGGTAGTTATTTTGCTTATTAAAAAAACTTACCATGTCACAAATATGCCCGCTTTGCTTTTATATATTACCATCTGTATTAGCAACTATTAATTATACAAAGTACAAACTTTTGTTCTTTAGTTCCACAGGTGACACACTTATCTTAAAATTTATAGTCCAAATGAGTTAAAAAGTAATTTATTTGCAGCAGTAAACTGTAGCCTATATTGTTAAATCTCCATGTGGAAAGTATTTTTGTAAGAGAGAGGGGTTTCCCATTGCTTACCATGTTTGGCAGTTTTTCTGTATAGTTTGAAGTTACATTTTCTATGTTGGATCAATTACTATCTAGAAAGGTATGCAGCATAAAACTTCTTGTGATGCTCACAGGATCAAATCAATCTGCTTAATGCAGGCTATTCATATGTAGAATACTTACGTGTCCTTGCATCTTTGTTTATGGCTGTAAAATATCATCTGAAGAAATCTCCAAATCTTAAGTTTGCACTGTGGCTGCTTCTAGAGGGGCACTGAGGTTTCCTTTGAGAAGATATCTTGAAATAATTAAGCATACCAGTTGACATTTTTTTCCCATGTAAGTATTTTGACAAACAAACAGTGCTGTTTTCACATTCAAAAATCAAAAGCATTAAAAAAACCCCCAAAATCACAAAAATCACTTGGTTGAAAAAGAGGTCTGGTTTTCCCTTGCAGTATTCCACCAAGGTGCCAGGCTGAAGCCAGGTGGCAGCTGCAGGGCTGTCTGTGCAGGAAACCTCCTATCACAGAAATCATTGCTGACACTACCTAGCCCAGTGTGTTTCCCAGTGGTATCCTGAGATGCTTGAGGTCTACTGTGACATTTGCCTTACATGTTTTGGTTTTCTTTCTGATTTCAGGTTACGGTTATAGTTTTAAGTATCTCTGGCTTGGAAGGTTGTTTACACACATGCTCAATATTATCAGTAGTTCTTTAATAACCAAGACCTTCAATCTTTTGAACCATTAATAAGATTCAAAAGACCGGTGGAAGCTTCTAGAAAATACAGGTGTGATTAACGCTTAACAGTTGCTTTCTTCAAATTCAAGTTGAAGATAATGAAAATTTGTTCACCTCTGTACAAGGAGCTAAAAATGACATTTAGAAAATATCTTTCTGACCAGCTGTCTTCCTAGTATCATTACAGTTTATCACACTAAATCTGCATGTTTTCTTAATCTGCCTTGTTTCTTAAAGGTATTAGAACAAAATTCTAATCAGGTTATAAATAATTTTATTGAAATAAAGAAAGCTGATTCATTTCTACACTGCTTGCTTACCCTCCTGAACTGCTGTCTATATTAAAAGGAAGCGCAGCACACACAGATAGAGAGCAAACTGTCTACTTCAAAAAAATCTCAATTCTAATTTGAAACTAGAAAATAGTTGGTTTCTGTCTTTGTTCCATTTTCTATTCATTTGGTTTGGTTTTGAAAATACAAATGTAGGCATTAAGTATGATGCTATTATAGTTGTAAATGCATTAGATCTGAACCATAACTATATGTTGAGCAGAAAAAGCAGAGATAATATTCAAGGTATATAACGGTATCTGGTAATCCTGAATAGGCCACAGCATTTATGTGCTTGATTATGTCATGAAAATGTAAATAACTTCCAATTTCCAAGGCCTCTTTAAGTCATTTTTTTTGTTTATTCATTTGGCTTTTTAAAAATTAATAATTTAATGCATGAAATATAAATAAAACATTCTTTTCTTCAGGTGTTCAGATCGTTTATACCTCCAGTTGCAGGTGAGAATAAATGTATTTGTATGACCAATTTAAAGGAATCCAAAACAGTGCTATGTAGTTACAAAACTTGACCAATTGCTTAAGTGGTAAGTGCCCTAAGTGATTGAGGGGGATTTTTTTTTAATTTTTATTTTTCTTCTCTTATAAGTTTAGGGGAGGATTTAAATGGCTAAATAAATTAATTTCTGGGTTTGGCAAAGTGCAGTATGACCCTTTTTGGATAATGTTAATATAACTAAGAATGTTTGAGAGGACAATGGACCACTGTTCATTCATGTATGATCGTGTTTCTTCAACCACGTACTTCAGTCTTACTTTTGATTTTCCCTTCCTCTCATACCACTTCCTCGTTCCTTCAGGGGACTGTGAAGAAGATATTCCTTCTTGCAGCACAATTTTCTTTTTTTCTTTGAGTTGAACAATATTTTTATTTCCCTTTCAAGTTTGCCCACCGGTTATGAAAGTTAGATGGTTTGCACTGATGCTGCTGATGACAGTAACCTTGTGAGCAGTTGTTTGATGTGTTCTGCCCATAACCTGTTCACAATCCTGCTCAGGGTTAAACTGACTGCTAGATTTGATCTTACAAGGTAGTTTATCCTGAAGCTAAATGAATTTGTGCCAAATGGGCACAATAAACCTTTTAAAATAAAAAAGACACAGAGTGAAGTCTGTTTTTCCTAGCAAGGCTGTTACGAAAGAATATTAAATATTTCTTTCACAAGAATGTCGTGCTGTAGTGACATCAAAATCTCTTTCCCTGATGCTGTAAAGGAGTTCTTGGTATAAAACACTGATCTTTTTGTAAACAAAACATGCTTTATTTTATGTACTAGAATCTTCCAGTGATATCTGTGGCTTACCTCAGACTAGTGCTTCTGTCTATGATGAAATAGTAAGTATGCATGCAAGATTTTATTATTATTGGAAGAATCTGTCCAAGTGTTGAATATCTGAAATGGGATTTAGTCTAAGTGCCAGAAGGTAAAAGGTTCTTTCAAACACTGTGCTATCTGATCTGTTCACAAAAGAGAGGGAAAGAAAAATGTTGCTGCATAGATTTCTACACTGCTACATTGTGGAGGAAGGGAGAACAGCATCTGGGTTTTTCTCCTGTTTCCGTTCCTGTTGGCTCAAGTCTAGTTGGCTGCTGTCTGCCACTTGCACATTCTGGCTCCCGTTCAGGCCAGTTAGGGAGCGGGCTTCTCCTAAGGCCGCCTGAACACAAACTGCCTGGTGGGGCTCTTTCAAATACCCTTGGGGAGCTGATTAGTATTTGAGCCTTTATCACATGTGCAGTGTATATAAAGGAACAGAGCTGGGGATGAAAATCTGGCTTTAACATTAGCATTCACTGCCTATGGAGAGATGTTCTTTGCAACTTAATTATTCTCTTAAAATGCTTGAATTTTTCAAATATAATTTCCTAGATCTGTGCAAGACAAACTATAGAAATGCAGATATTTAATGAAAGGGAGATTTCTGAAATTTACTGGAATTTTGTAGCCAGGTTTTTCAAGGTTGTCCATTCAGTTTTTTAAAGTGTGTACTGAGAGGGGCAAGGCCTCATCTGGAAGTGTGACTTTTGTAAAGATGACACTGTAATAAGGTAATGGATCAGCAAGAAGGTGATAAATTGGTTTTCAACAAATGCAAGTGGCACCATATCTATGATGGAATGCCATGACACACAGTAGTTGATCACCCTAACAAAAGTTAATTTTGGAACAATCTAATTTATAGGTATAACTGAATTTGCATTCCAGTCTCCCATGACTACTTCTTACTTAGACTAAATCCCAATAATCCCCAGTCAAGTTATATAATTCAAGATTAATTCTTGTTTTGTATAATTTGCTGTGACTATTGCCTAACTTCTCCAGGGCACTTTAGAAATCAGTTGATGCTTCGTGATTTTGGGGACACTGAACGCCATTGTTACTGTAAAGTATGTTACTGTTCATTGTTATTCTTCAGGAATATTTTTACTTGAAATATGAGCAAAAATCATTCTGCCATTGACAAGTAGATTAACTATTCTCAGTATTACATTTGAGTACAATCATTGCTTTAAAATATATGATTTATGCAGATAAATTTTTAAATTTCTTGTATTTGCTTGGAATTTAAAGTAGATTTTAAAGCATGCCTGTTAAGTTTTAAAACATTGTATTTCAGGCTGAGATAAGAGAAGCAGTTAGTACTGTTATCAAGAATCACCAAGACAGAGCAATTTTTCAGAGTTCAAAAATTGACAAGTCTGGCTGCAAGTTATTAGCATTACACAGTGTAGCAGAGGAATCCAGATGTTCACACAGAAATGATTCCAACCCCGTGGTAATTATATCCTGTAACTGATAGCAAAATCATATGCTAGAGAAAATTAACTTATTTGTACCATGCTAGCATCAAGAAGTCCCACTTAGTAAGTGCTGTATCAAGAATAATAAGGCAGTCCCTTCCTTGGACTCATAGTCTAAATTTTATCTAGTTACAGTGCTACTTTATATAAACCACATTACATTCTATTTAACAGCTGGAAACAAAAAAAAACAAATGAGAAGATTTTAAAATCACAGCTAAATAAATGAAATGAAACATGAACAATTACAATGGCATGTTCTGGTTAGGGAACTGAATCTGAAGCCAGCGGACTAGTAAATAGCTAGAATATGCTCTCCAAAGCCCCATGGAGCAATTTGGAGAACCAGGAATCCATATGACCTAGGTTGAGGAGCTACAGTGGTAGATCTCAATAGCTGCTTCCAAAAATAAATTAAGGGTCAAAACCCAAACATCTTAATGCATAATGATCCCATTTGAGAGATTCCAGTCTGTGATTAGGAAGCTTTATAAGACAGGTGGTACTCTTAGGAAAACTTTTATATTTATATGCTTAGAATTACAGTTTCTTAGGTGAAACCTAATTATTAGTTATTCATTCCAGGTTATCTGTCAGTTGGAAGGAGGTACTCAAATACTCTGTATAAACGGTTGTGGCACACAAGGACTAAAACCAGTTCATCTAATTCCTGAGTATCATGACCAACATAATTATCTTCAATCAGGTACAATAAAAATTAAAATTATCTCTAGCCTGTCAGATGGTATATCATAGATAGATTTTTAATATGCAAATGCATGTGTTTATGTTCTTAAGCAGCAACAGTGGGAGATGAGCCAAAGCTAGTGTAGCTATCACCAGTTATTATTTTACTTCATTTTATAATTAAAAAATTGCTACGCGCTTCAGTGTAATAAGAATGATGTAATGGATATGTTGAATTTATTGAAAGTTTTTAATATGCAGATTATTTTCCATATAAAGCATATTTAGCATAAACAGCTGCATACGTTTGCATTTACCCTAGCTTGCCACCAAGTGTCACTGTTTGCCTATAAATGAAGAGCAGCGTTGCAGGCTATGAGTATACTTTCGCCTTGGGATTCAGAATGTCTCACTAATATTTACATAATTATGTGAACTTGAAATGCTGTGAACTTGAAATGCTATCAGTTTTTAATGAAAGTAATTTCTGAGGTCCTAAAGTTAATGCTGTTCAGATGTAATAACACATTTTCATCTGAGCAGTAACAAAGTATTTGAGTATAGTTTAGTTTTAATTTAAATAAATATTTCTTTACCTACATATAGCTTCCTCAAAAACATTATTGTCACGGTTTATTTCATTATTTATTATTATAATTTTATTTCAGTGGTGCATTTTGATGGCACTGTGAAAACAAAGCCTTTTAATATTAGACACTATACAAGCACAGATATTGTTCTCAATATCAATAGGTGCTGAGTGTGGGCATCTCTCAGCAGATGCTCCAGGTATGGGGCCTGTTTACTTATATGTCAGAAGCCATCAGAAGAGTAAACCAGGCACATTCAAGTTAAAGGTCATGTTCCTTCAAACTCTCTTTCATTTGCTGTAATGGTAAGGAACAAAAAGCCGAGGAGTGCACTGGCGTATTTTTTTTAGTTTTTGTTTGCTTGACCTTTCTTCTGTTTTACTCATCTTCATAGCAAGTAAAAGAATTGAGTACAGCAATTATATCTAAAAGTTTCTAGGGACTAATCTCTTCAACTTTTGAATTAAGCTGTCCTTTGGCTTCCATTTATTTTTCTTTCTTTAGATGGGAAGAAAGTAAGTAGAGGTATAAGATTCATCTTGTAATCTTACTATGACTGATGCTTGCTTTTTTCTGCACAGGCCAGGATGCTCACTTAATGCAGTTCTTCACCAGGACTTACACAAAGACTTGCTCTTACAGCTATGGTTTTCTCCATGGGTTTTTAGTAATTTTTTTCATAAGCTAAAGACCTATATTCCAAATGCTCTCTCAGAACTCTGGAAATTTGTAAAATATGAACTCAAGATAAATATATTTAATCGTTTCTGATATTTTTCTTATTTTATCAAAATACTTTAAGTCTATGGCATTTGAATTTAAATCTACTTGGTGTCATAGAGTAAAATCCTATGCTCAAATTCCTAGCTAACAAATTGATGGTGGGTTCTTCTGTCAGGCGTATTTTTGTGTGGTCAGGTTTTTATACTTGTTTTTTTTCAATGAGAAAAACATTTCTGGAGAAAAAACTTCTAAGTCCTTCATAGACACTATTTATTGTAGAGTAAGTTTGGATTCGAAACTAAGTTGTAGGAGAAAGTGCTAACAGAGGACAGACAGCCTCAGGTAATTTTTTTTATTAACAAAAGAAGTTGAAGATTCCAATTTACCTGAATGCTTAATTCAAAAAATATTTATGCATAAATGAAACTTTATACACTGTGAGTAGTTCTGCTGTCTTCAGGTAAATGTCTTCTTTCCAGATGTGGACAACCCTGTGACAGGTGTACTGGGGCAGGTTTTGCCTGTTCCAGGTGAACTGGTTCTGAATGAACAAGAGGTAAATAAGCTTTATCCTTTAAACTTGTTAAGTACAACATACACTATTCTCCCTTTTCTTAAAATGGGTTGTGAAGTCTATGTTGGGAAGTAACAATTGTATGCATTTTCTAAAGACAGTTTAGCTGGTTTGGACAGATTAGTTCTGTATGCACTATTCTTTCTGCATATAAAGATTTCTGATTTCAACATATTCTAGAAGTAAGACCAGAATTAAAAATACAGTTTTCCATAAGAAAATTAAATTTATTCCAGTTTTGAAACCTTGAATTTGGTATTATATAGATTATGTTATTTCTGAGAACCATTTTAAGACTCTTTTGGGGTGAAGGAAAGAACATTGACTTTTGCCAGAAGAAGGGGAATATTTTCTTCCAGTAGGATTTTTTACACTCTTTTGTCTTGATTAGGATTTAACAGTCATTAAGTCTTTATAATTTTTGTTGATTATCTTTTTTGTTGATGAAAATTGAACAGAACACTAAAAATCTTTGCAGATGTTTGGCTTCTCACGTGTTACTTCCAACAGAGGTGGCAGCAAAAATCACTTCAAATTTTTAATTGTTAACTTTTATTTGTGAAGTGAATATGTGATGTCGATACAAACACAGCAAATGGTTTGTGGATAGCAGCCACTATCATAAAAGAGGGAAGAAAAAACCCAAGGGTCAGATTGAACATTGACCTAGGGAGTCTTTCATCTCTAAAGGTGGTATATCTGCAAATTAGTTCCTAAACATTCTGGAGCAGTGGTGTAGACAGGCTTGTAATTCTTCTCTAACTTTATCCCAAATTAGTTGTTTCCTAGATTTCTTCCCTTCCTTTAAATACATTAATTTTCCTCTTCTTTATGGCCAGCTAGATTAATTACCTGTTAAAATAACAGTGATTTACAATTATTCACTGTCCCTCCATTACCAGTAATAACAGCGTAATCCTAATTGTTCTTACCTTGTCTCTCTCCATAACCAGGCCCTTATTAATTGTATGTCTGAAGATACAACAGTGTGTTTTCTTGGCCTGTGAGCTGATTATTTTTTAAAATTTTGCTTAGTTTTCAACCAATTAGATGTCATATTGCAGCTGAACATAACATAAATCATCAAGTCACTAGCCAGTTTCAACTGATTACTGGAATTAAAAGCAACTGAACCTAGAATTACCAGTAAATTGAAAATAGTGCACCAACACTGCGGCACTGAAAGCTGTTCTTGGTTCTTTGCGTTGGGAGAAATGGGATTCTTGACATACTGAATAGTTTCCAAGAGGAGATGCATGCAGTTTTCATGACTCTTTACTTCCATGAGTTTTTATCAGTAACTTTGGTGATCAAATTATCCCAGCAACATTTTCTTTGTGTTACTTTTCTCTGTTAACTTACAAGAGTATTTTTTTTAAAGTTAACATAAACAGGATATATGCATTTTATCTTGAACAGTTTGAAAATGGACCCTTACAACCAGTAGCTAGCTCTGCCACATTCCATCTAGAACCAAATCTGCTTGGGCCAGTGAAAATGACCTCAGAGGGGTAAGATGCGTGAAACATCTTACATCCATGATGACTTTTGAATTTTAAACTGGCAATGACACCTAGTCATTTTCATGTTGCATAGCTGCTACTTTCTCTTAACAAAAATGCAAATCTGTAAGAGTGCTTTGTGTATATATGTCAGTAGTCATGATGCCAGTTGCTGGCAGTCAAGACTATGTAGCATGGTTTCAGGTTTTCTTAGGATCAGTGCAATTGTGCTGTCCATTTGCCTGAAAAACATTTAATTTTCTAAGTTAATTTATATGTTTCCAAATTTAATTAGCATGTGTTTAGCCTGTATTTCTAACACTAATGGAATTGTTTTAATAATATTTAATTGCAGATCATTTTTAAATAAGAGGCAGGTGCAACCCCAGTGTGAAAGGTGAGAGAGAGCTTTGCAGTTGCACAACCATTGCCAGTCTGTAGGACTAAGGGCAGACCTGTCCCAAGTAGCGACAGCTAGAGGATAGAGGGAGATTACAGGTTGCTTATTCTCTTTTTCTCATGTATTCTGTGAGGCCACACTTGTTAAGTAGCACCAATATTGGTGTAACAAATAAAATCAGTATTTATTGTTTCAAAACTATAGAATAATTAGTTTTCATTGTAGTTATATTTGTATTTGTGTATTTTTTTCTAATTTTTTTCCTTTTTCAACTTGTGTAGCCTATCTTTTGGTTCAGGGGTTACAAAGTCTAAGAAACCATGTAACTGCACAAAATCTCAGTGTCTTAAATTGTAAGTAACAGTTTTTCAACATTTAATAAATGCTAATAATAGTGTATAGATGAAAGGATAAACATACAAGAAATGCGTGCTTTCAAATGAACAGTACATACGTGTCAAAAATTACTCATCTGATATTGAGTTAGAAAGATCCACAGCTGACATAAACTAGTGTCACACAAGCTTGCTGCAGAGGTGTAGATGACTGCATATAATCCAAAGTATGAAAAATAAAAAGAGAAGCTAGAAGAATTGTTCAGAGCATATCTGGAAAATCCTATGTAGAATTAAATTCTGTATACTAAAATACATTTTCTCTGTCTTGCTGCTGCTTTCTTTCATAAATAATATGCACAGAGATGTATACACAATAATTAATGTTTGATTCGTTGATGGACTGGGTGTATTTTACAAAATGCAAAACTGAAAGAGAGAGAAGCTCTTTGTCTAGGTTTGGATGTGATTAAGTTACAGAGGAAGGAACATTTTTCATGAGAAGAAACTAAACATTCTGCATAGAAGTAGAATTTAAATTTAAAAATTTGCACTTAAACCAGTTAATCTTTTAATTTGTTATGTTATTTTACATTTTAATCATAGATATTGTGATTGTTTTGCCAATGGTGATTTTTGCAACAAGTGCAACTGCAATAATTGTTACAACAATCAACTTCATGAAACTGAGCGATTTAAAGCCATTAAGGTAAAAACAAAAATACAATACACATTGGTATCAGCTTCTTGTGTGAAAAATACAGCAGTATTGTTTTTTCCACTAGTTACAGCATTTGAAATATGATATTTTTAACATAAATGAAGTTATGTGTTGCCTCTGTATTAATCTTACATAAAGAAATTTAGGGATTTATTTCCTTCCTTTTATAGAACTTCTGATACTTTGGATTAAAACTAGTGATGTGTTAACCAAATGATAATTTTTATTCTTGGAAGGAAGTATTCAAACCCAAATTTAATTTCAGAAAATTTTTTCATGTGAAGGAAAATTTATTGTATCCCAAAGTCAGACAGTAGTTAAAGGAAAACAAATTATTACTATCCGAATTATTATTCTCATTGACAGATCTTCTGCAGTTGTCTGTGTTAGTCTTACTGGTTGACCCATGCAGCAATGCAAAGTTGGCTTTCCTGGCAGCGACACTGAACCCTGCGCTAGTGAGAAGCAGGTTGCTTCTACATTTGGAGATTGATTTTACTGGTGGAATAAAGAATAATATGTGGGATAATTTTTGCATGTATGTCGAACTGCACAATCTGGGCAATAATTTAATCTAATATGTATGTTATGTTTTGTAAGTTTTAAAGTGATAATGAAAAGTCTTACTCTACTGCAGATGCTTTAAGGATATATTAATGGTTTTGTGCTTCTTGTATGCAACTCTCCAGAACAATCTTTGTATCATTCACATCATTTCTGGATTGTACAAGACATTTATCTAATTAGAGTTAGACCACATCCAACCAGTCAAAGCCACAGCAGTTTTTGCTGTCAGTATGTAACGACTAGTTTTTAAATCAGATGCTCGTCTGTAGTTCAGCTGATGGGGTTGTTGGTATCTAAGCACTCCTCTCACTGCTGTAGATGGCATCTTGTAAAGCATAATAGATCTTGTTTGTCACTGACAAAAGCATACCTGTGCCATCCATAAATATTGTACATAAGGGGCATATAACCTCTTTAACCTGCCTTTTAGTAGTCCATGGTATTGCGAGGTCTTGGGACCTAATAAAAACCTGCTGTTCCAATCCAATGCTGATTTCAGTGAATGGTCTTTGTATTGGGCCATTAATAAAAAAAGATATGTTTAAAACTTCTGAGATGTATGTAACTATGTATGCAAGGGTTCTTTCTTCACTGAGAACTTTTTATTTCTGGTGAAAGCAGTGTCAGCAGTAAAAGGAAACCAGCCCCAAGAGAAGAGTAGATGGGTCATTTACGTTATTCCATAAAAACAATATATGTTGCTTTCCGTGATAGAGCCAACTTGGCTTAGTGTTTCAGAATCTTTGAATTCCTGCTCTCACATGCCATGGAAGACTCCTTTATCCATGGGCTTCATATCACCAATGATGTGAGTGGAAAGAAAGGACTTCTTTATTAAACATTGGATCACAGTCATTCCAGTGTTTAAAAACATTTCTTTAATTTCTCATAATCTAGCCATTTTTGTTTTAGGCCTGTCTTGATAGAAACCCAGAAGCTTTCTTACCAAAGATTGGGAAAAGAAATCTAGGAGAAATTAAACCTCACCATAACAAAGGATGTAACTGCAAGCGCTCGGGATGCCTCAAAAATTATTGTGAGTGCTTTGAGGTGAGTCAGGTGAACTTTCCTCTCATCACTTACTTCCTTAACATTGACTATATTCTGTAACTAGTAGCTGCAAAAAAGAATCACTTCTTTCTTTGCATTTTTCATCATAAAAGCTTTTGAACATAGGAAGCACAGTCTCTTTCTTGTCATGTCTTTAAAGAACTGAATCTGGCTGAAGTTGGTCAGCTAAAATTTTCGGTATCAGGAGCTCTCAGCCCATGACTTGCTCCAGAAGAAGTGAGGAATGGTTTTCTGCTAATCCTGGTAGTTTCTATCTGTGGTATTTTGTTATCTCGCAAAGTTATCCACAAATTGAGGGAAGGAGTGATTTGTCCATGTACGGAACATCAGTCTCCACAGAGAATCCATGGAAAAAAACCTGTCTTGCTTTCTTACTTTATTGATACTGATGGTTTTGCTCTGGGAGTATCCCGGACCAGCACATCTAGAATAAGTCCCTGGTGGTATAGCTCCAATGGTTGCTCAAATGTATGTTTTATTTAAGATTTATACAATTTTTATTCTAAATATTCTATATTTGCCAGGCTAAAATTATGTGTTCCTCTATTTGCAAATGCATTGGTTGCAAAAATTATGAAGAAAGTCCAGATGAAAAAAACCAGTTCCATGTGCTAAACTATGTGGACATTGGAAATGATGAAGGAAATAGCCCAGTTTTAACATCAACATTTGAAGAGTTACCAAAATTGAAGACAGACAGGTGAATACTTGGAAATAGCACTGCATAATCCATTGGTTTGACTTTATTAATTTTTTGTGTAACCATTATCATAATTATCTAAGAAATAGTGATGAAAACGACAGATGGCTTATATACAAGGAATCACTTCACATAGTATATGCCATCTTGCTTCTATAAATAAAAAAATATCTAAAGGAGAGGCTATAACTATCCTTTAAGAATATAGTATACAGAGTTCGGGGATATATGTATTAGTTCTGCTTACAAAACAGCAGTTATTTATGTACAGAGCACATATTTCATTCTCTCGACTTTTTTTCCCCCTTAGCTACTTTATGTTTTTCCTTCAGTTTCTCTGTTCTTAAATTTTTCTATGTTCAAGCATTCATTTCTAACAAAACCTTGACCACAGAAGTACTAAGAAAATTATGTTATTAACATGTTTGTGATGTTCAATTAATAAGCATGTTTATATCGCTGCTCCTTTGCCATCTCTCCCATTCCTTTGGTCCATCTCCTGTCAATTTTATTTGTGTTGGCAATTTGGATTGTAAAATATCCTAATGTTGTTATGCTTTCTAACACAGTTGTAGCCTAATCTCTATTTTTGGTTGGTTTATAGTCATTTGGCTAATAAATAGAAATACCTGTTAATAATAATTAAAATTAATTAAACCACATCTTAATGGATTTTAGGGAGCTTTACTCCAGGCTCTAAAATTTTTAGTTTGCATATATAATTTTCTTTGCTTCTTTGCATCAAACATTACTTTGAAATTCTTATCTTAATTCCATTTTTAAAATACTTTCTGATGATATATTTTAAAAATATTTTATCAATTTCTGCTGTTGGTAGTATATTGATGGGGTAGATGGTGCCAATTTATGCCTTTGCTTGAATCACACAGTAGGATTAGTTACGTTATTAATGTAGCAGAATGAGTTATGATGTTAACGACTGGTATTTTCAAGAGTTTATTCAAAGCAAGACTGCTAAGGTGCCATTCAGGGAATCCTTAAGGGGCTTAGTGCTGTTTCCTTTAGCAGCAATAGACTGAGTTTACATTTAGTACCTCCTAGACCCTGACTAAGCCTTTTTAACACATTTCCTTGTACATAAGGCAGGATCTGATTATTGCATGCAGATGGAGGAAGAGGCTTGTTGTATAAGCTTTCCCTGTCTGCACCTGTGGGGCAGCATTTGCGTAGATTTGCTATGTAGTGTGAACACAGTCTTCCATGTGATAAATTAGAAAAACTCAGAAGCAATCTGTCAGAAGCTGAAGCTATTCAGTGTAGAACAGTGAAATTCCTACAAGGATGTATCTTACAGTAACAGTGCAGCTACTCTGATTCACCTCTGTGCATTCCAACTCTTAACTGAGTTTTGCAGTTTGTCTTTTAAATTATTTTGTGTATTTAAAATTGAGACATTTCATACTAGTTTCTTTTCCTCTGTCAGGCAACCAGCTGTATGTATATCTTGGGAAGAAGTGAAAGCAGTATGTGCTTGTCTCCTGATGCAAGCTGAAGAGGCAGAAAAAAGAGGTTACTCTGTTTGTCTAGCTGAGCGGATGATCATGGAGGAATTCGGGAGATGTTTATCTCAGATCCTACATGCATAATTAAAATCTAAAGGACTGAAAGTTGAATAATGTTCAATGTATTATAAAGCAAATAAGTATTAATGTTTATATGTTGCCATAGTCTCAACAATTTTGGTACTTAATGATCTTACTTTGATCTTTCATAGGAATAATTTTATTGACTTCAGTTGAATTCTTTCTGAATTATGCTGGTGTAAGTGAAACCAGCACCCCATCCAGCATTTTTCTGAGTAACTTAATACTGTAGAAAGCTTTTTACATTTTGTACTAAAACAGATTTTCTCTGTAGTTAGGGCTTTCTGAGCCCATTCTTCAGTCTTTACCTAGACTCTTATTAAAAGCAAGTTTAACTTAAAATTACTTTATTGGATGTTTGTGAGTGGAGATGCAGTAAAAACTGAGTAAGCATTTGCTATCTTAGTTTGATTATTTTATGAATTGTGAAAAAATTCCGTTTCCAGTGGTAGTAGGCAAATCTACTAAGTTTAGCTTTGGGTCTTCTCTGTTTTGGCAACTTACTTCTGCTGTCTGTAGATGTACTATTTTTGGAAAACAGTGCAATGTTGTCAGTAGGTTTGGTATTTACTGTTGGAAAAAAACCCCATGCTAGACTTTGTTCAACATTAGATTTGTTAGATTAGCCTCATAGGAGGAAGATTACCTCCTTTTTACTCCTATTATAAAGTACAATAGTTTATGATGGGAAAATCTTTTATGTACATAGCATTTAGGATTGCAATCTGTGGAATCCTACATTTGCAATCCAGTTTCCCTTAAAGCTTGGCATAGCTTTTATTTAATTACTCATTTTTCTTATTCTGTGTGACATTTCTTCCTCTCCTCATTCTTACTGTTGGGATAATAGTAGATTTTATTTTCTCTAACAGGAGTAAGCTATTTGCTGCCATGTTTCTGGAAAAGAAAAAAAAATTGTCATCTAAATGAATTGACAGATATATAAATATTAATGCTTTTTGGTTTTAGACATTTTATGCTAAGTTAATAATATATGCTTAGATGTTTTTGGCATTTATGCTTAAAAGAATAAAGATATTCTCCATGTCATGTTGATTCATGAAAAATTCTTGCCAGGACAGCAGATAAGACTGCATGCTATCTTAAAATTTTGTTTAATAAGAGGAAGGGCTTTTTTATTGGTGGTGGCTGATATATGAATAGATTGCATTTTATATCTTTGCTTTTAACAACTGCTGCTGGAGATTGCTGAATGTCATAGGAGAAAATGGATTCTAAAGTGCTCCATAAGTGATATGGCATCACCTGTATGCTTCACCCCTTCCTGGGCCCTTCAATTCCTAAGATGATTTCTCTTGATTTTGGAATTAATACCTACATAAAGGCATCATCTTAAAAAGTATTTGTCCCCAGATAGAGTTACTATGAGGCCATAAATCAGAGGAGCATACAAGGGCTGTAGAGTCAATAGACACTCCATAAGGAAGCAAAGCTTGAAGAAAAAGAAGAAACCAGCCTGTATTGCTAAATCATACCTTGAAATCAAACCTCAGAAATCAACTCACTAAAATTCCCAGTGGAGGTGAGGTTCAGTAGGATTAACACTAGTAAACAAGAAACTAGGGTTAGGACTAGTGGTGCAAGTATGGATTAAAAATAGCAATTAGAAATAGAAATGCAAAATAAAATTAAAAATTATTGTAAGGAGTAGAAAGGATAAATGCATTGTAAGAGGAACTGTTAGAATCCTTGAAAAACTGAATTTAATGTAATAATACAGTCTCATCTTCAGTTGCATCTTAATTTGAATAAACACAGCAGAAGACAGTGCCACAATATAAAATGGCAAGTTATTAAGCCCAAAGGAGAGATGAGCTCAAAAGACGAGGAGAAAACAGTTAAGAAGAAAAATCATAAGAGTTTGACTAGTCAAGAGGTTGAAAAATAATAAAGAAAGAGGAAAAAATCACAGGGAAAATTAAAAAAAAAAACAGAATTAAAAATGGAACTAGAGTGGAAAAGGTAAGAAAATTCTACCTCCAAAAGTAAAGGGCAGGAGTGCAGGGGAGAGATACAAATAGTATAGTAAGGGAAATGAATGAAGAAGGCACGAGCTACAGCTTTGAGCAACATCTCTAGGCTCTCATCTCTGGTAAACATGATATCATATGTATAATGCAGAGACTTTCACCCAGGGTGCCAGCTAAGAAGCCTTGAGGGAAGGTTTCTGAATTTTCGGCATAACTGTTCTAGGGAATATTAGAAAAGATATTTTTAGTAGAGAGAGGAAAATGTATTATTTTATAAAATGCTGCTAAATCTTCCTTTGGAATACTGTGTACAGTTCTGGTCATCTGTGCTCAAGAAAGACAAACAATTTGGAACAGATGCAGTTCTCAGAAAGGCTCCTGTGACAAATGAGAGAATGGAATATCTGTTTTTAGGTGGAGAGAACAAAGGAGTATGATTTAGTCTAGGCAAATAAAGGCTGAGAGGAGATATGATTCCTCTTTATAAATAAATTCAGGGGATAAATATCAAAGAGGGATAGAAGCTCTTAAAGTATACGTATCACTTTGGAATGAAAAGTAAGTTTTCCTAACTATTAAAAAATAAGGTTCTGAAATGGCTTTGCAGATAGGATAGTATGAGCCAGGAACCTAAAATATTTTAAAAAGGAACTTCAAAAATTGCATAATTAAATCAGATTTCCTGGAGACAATAAATTATGTCTGTAGTATAAGGCTTTCAGTGTCTGTATGTTGGCATAGTCAAGGGATTTTGAAAGGAAAGACACTAGATTATGCCATATTTCCTTTCTTTAATCTCATACTTCAGGGCTTTTGCTAGTCACCTATGGCACCTGGAAAAATTTCTTCTCCTTGATATGTCATTCTTAGAACCCTTAAGTACTGAACACTAACAGATGCTGAGGCAAAATGCAGGCAGTGTGTGTTCACCTTCCTAGAGATATTAAATTTCCCTGTTTAAATGCTCAAGCTTGAATTGATCAAACTTACTTTGGGGTCATGAAAGAATTTTCAACAACACGAGACTGGGAATTTTTTTAGGATCTTCTATGAGGATAATCTATGTTTTTTAATGTTCTGCCAGTTCAAAGATTTGCTTGATGTTGATGCTCTCAGTTTCTGATTCTTTCTATAGCACAGGATTGTTTTGCATCTCTTGATTCATGTGTGAAATATACAAGAAAGTGCTGGGAAGTGTTTGGGGAATGTGAGGTAGATGTTCTGTGATCCCTTCTAAACCAGACACAGATGTTGCTTATCGTCAACAAGGGACTGAGTTTGAAGAACCAACCCTGCGTGCCTAAATTCCACACCAACAAAGTGCATGATACCTGTGCAAGAAGAGCTCTAGCGATTGTAATAAGATCAGCCTGCAGTCTGCTTGTTGCCAGATAAGTCCACAGTGATGAGGTAAATACGATGTCAAACCAGGAATTCAAATCAGTGAGTGAGGATCAGCAGGGCATGTAACCAGGTATAGATAGATCTATGAAGTAGCTCAGGAAGGAGCAATGCCTGAGCTTAAATGCAACTCCTGAGTGAAGGGGTAAGGTCCCCAGAAAGGCTTCTCGCAGCTCTTTCTCACCCAAGTCTGATCCAAGGCTACAGCTGTGCCATATCAGAGCTGGCCTCCAGCACAGAAAGCCAAACCCCTGGGAGGGGAGGAAGAGGTTGCAGAGTCTGTTGCTGTGGGGGGGTCCTGAGAGTATGGTCAGAACAACAGGTTTATTGTGCTGCTCCAGGTTCTGTGATTAGGCAGAGACCTGTAAAGCAGGTACCCCTTTTTCTCCCCCTCAAATAAACAGCTTGTCCCCGTTGTACAATTTTACCATTGTTCCCAGTTTTATTAAGGTTTGGGGTTTGTTTTTTTGTTGGGTGGGGGGGGTGCATCCTTGCTTGGTAGTTTCAGCCTTTGTCAGTGACCCCAGTAAGTCAACACATGCCTTTTCACCATCTTTTCAGGCTTCACCCAAAGGGAGTTCTGGATAATCCCTTTTCAGTATTTTATATCTCGAAATTTCTCCTTTTACTGTCCTATTAATTTAACCCCACGTTAAGTTTGGCCAGCTGGTTTTTCCCCTTCCATTTTCTGCAGTATCTGGCAATTTCTCACACCCTGTTGGGTTAACCCTGGCCAGGTCTGGCCTTCTGTATGCATACCTTAACAATTAATGGGTATTACTGAAAGTGATGAACTTTGTACTGATATAAAATTATTATATTAATTGCATTCTATTTTACTGCACTGATAGTGGTAGCAGTCATTCCTTATTGGATGATAAAGCTCTAGTGTCATCATTTAATCCCTGTGTTTAGGTGATTTTGGTTTATATTTTTCAGTTGCAGGAATTAAAAAAAAAGAGAAAAAAAGAATGACTATACCTGTTGTAGTGACAGTTCTATGTATGTTTGGTACTTTGGGCATGTCTGTATTTCTGCTCCTGCGGTAAAGCAATGGTAAGTCAGCTCATTTTGTAGAGCTACTTGTAATCAATTAATAGAGCACATGGGCAGCTGTACACAAATGGTCTTCATTCCAGTGTTGCAGCGTGGCAACCTACTGTGGCATACTTTATGTTGCTTATTCATTATAGCTCTTTTTTACAATCATAGTCAATAACTAATAAAACCATGTCAGACAGGTCTTTTGAGAGGTGCTAACAGTTAACAAATTTACTAATTAATTGCATACCACAGAGCTCTGTTTACAGAAATTATGTGATTTATGGCTAAGGAGCTAAAGAGGGACTTTGGAGACCTGAGTTCACTTCTTACGTCTGCTACATGCTTCCTGGCTGGTCTTGAGAGATTCACTGCATTTCCATGCCTTGATTCAGGAAAATATTTGAGTGAATACTGAATAATAAAGTCAAGCATATTGTCAAGGATCTTCTTGAATTAGGACTTTTGGAAGTGGGATGACAGGCCTGTCCCTCCTCCTTGTTTTCTTTTAGTCTGCCAGATATTTAGGGCTCAGTCCATAAGCCATCCAAGGTCTCCCTGTTTACTTCAGCAAGCTCTGAGTCAGGCCTTTAGAAAGAATAAGAAATATCAGACCCTGAGCAGGTACCTAACAGAATGGGGCTCTGATCCCAGCTGGGGCCTCTACTATAACATAAATTACAGAAGTACTGCTAATATGTTTGGGAAAAGAAGAGGTGTATAGAGAATTTGCAAAACCCAGTAGCTATCCTATAACCATACCCCAAAATAATGCTTTCATAAATCTTCATCATAGTGTGGATATTTGCCATTCAGTATTACCCGCCTCAGAGGCCAAATGTGACTCATTATTAAATTACTTCAATCTCTGCTGATGTAGAAGCACCCCTGACACATATCTTTGTGAGCAATTTCTTCAGAGTAATTGCATTAGTAATAGCCGATTACACAGCAATCTTATGTTCCTACAAAATTAAGGTAATTACTGTAGCTAGAAACACATCTCTCTGTATTCTGTCCTAGCAAGGAAGCTGGTAAAAGGCAATTCTTTGTAACAAGAGAAACCTTAAGGTATAATTATATTATTGATGTGGCGTAGGAGAAGTTTTTGTATCTGAAAGGAGCATGGAAACAAAATCATAGTTTGAAGCTACAAATTCCTAGTCCATGAAAGGGAAAAAAAAAATCTTTTGCATTTAGGTTCCTTAACAATTATGGAGGAAATGTATTTGAAATACATGAATGAGTTTGTGTTCTGTACTTTGAAAGTACTAGATGTCTGTCTTTGAAGTAGATTTGTTATGCAAAAGGTGCATTTTTCTTTGAGCTGGATTGTCCAGAGAAGCTGGTGTGGATTTATTTTTATACTGAAGTAAAAAGGTATTAATCTGTTCATATGGCAAGCCTCCTGAATGCTAGGGTCAGCTTCTAATTAGTCCAAATGCTATAGAATTTAATTTGTGTTTAAATTTTCACCTTTCTTTGTGTCTTTGAGGGAAACCTGACATTTCACATTTTCTTTAATACAATATTAGATGTTTAATATAACAGCTGAGGAAGAACAGACAGGCCATTCTGTGTAAACTTAGCTAAGTAATTCAATCCTAAATAGTCTAGAAGGGATACTGAAAAGCCAATCTCTTCACAGGTGTTATGCAGTGTCAAAATCCATAGACAGAAGGTGCCACTAGGTCATTAGAGAGTGGTAGTTTGAAAGTGTGTTGCATGATATAAGTACTCCTTGCAGGTTTTACTTTCTGTTGCATTAATGTGCCATGTTAGAATTGCTGAGTGCAAGCTGATGGCCCTGGAGTAGAAAAGAAATGTTCACTTGTGGAATGTTTCTTGCAATATATGATATGCAGAACTGATAAGAATAGCATAGTGCTCAAAATTGCTTTGATTACAAAGGTAAAGCCCAGGAACTGAGTATGGATTGTTCAATTAACATAGCAGAATATGAGAAAGTCAAGTGTTAGGTTAAGCTAAATTCCTTTGATGCAAGGATCTTAGCAAATGTTGTGTATAGTTGCCATTTATTAATAGTATTTATGGTGAATGAAGTGTCTCCTTTAAAGTGTCTACAAATGAGAAACCTAATGGGATCAGAGTACAACTTTAAAAAGATCTTTTTTTGCAAGAAGAGAAATTAGGGAAGAAAATACTGTATTTTTCTCTTACACACCAACAGGACTGGGGACAATGGAAAGCAGCTTCAGTAGGAAGCTGTCTAAATTTACAATTTTGTCACATTTTCATATAATTAATCCAGCCTCATTTCATTGCATGTCTTTTCTCTTGTGTATTGTTAAGAAGCATGTTAAGATGTACATACTGTCAAAAGCAGTAACAGGCAGTCCTCAAGAGAGATTCTGACTGCAGTGTGTATAGTGACAATAATAATAATCGTCAAAGATTGCTGCAGGTCTGCCATGATTTGGAAGCTGTCAATGCTAGTGCAGATATAATTATGGAAAAGGGGTAAGTGATACATTGTCAGAGTGTGGTAATCATATCTGAATTGTTAACAGAGCTTGGTTAGGCACTGCTATTTGAAAAATTAGAAGAATAGCAACAAAAACATCAGTATTGAAGTTTATCTGTTTTGTTTGCTTGCTTGTTTGTTTTTAATCAAGTGGAATGCAGTACTGCTCCTCTGTCTCTGGGAGTAAGTTTGTGTTATTCATAATTTCTATTGTTTGTTCCAGTCACAGTAGTGTTTAAGTAATAGTGCACATCAAAATTGGGACCATTGTACTAATGCAGCAAGAGCAAAATCATGTAAAGAGCACAGTCTAGTTCACTGGTGTAAATGGAAAGTATATGGGAAGTAAGTGAGAACAAATGTTATGAGATCTATTTTTTCAGACTGGGAAGTTTTTAAGTTTCAAGCAACTTTTCAGTTTAGAGCAATAAGTATCAGACTATGTGTAGCTTCACAGAGTGACCCTGAGAAACCCAGTTTGGCAGTTTTCTGTATGCACTTACTAAGTACTGAGAAAATTTGAGATAAGCAGGTGAATACAGAATAGACTTCTTCCCTGGAAGTGAATATGTGTGTATACACACATCACTTTTTTTTTTTTTTCTTCAGTAGAAATGAGTAGGCGTTCATCTTTTTTTGGTCACTACTATGTTTTAACATTTTTGCTTCATTTGCTTTCATTTCACTTTTTTTGGAGCTTCACACTGTTTTGCTGAGAATCTGTCTTGTCTTGTAGAATCGCTTTCTTTGGTTTTACAACATACAAATCCCTTTTCTTTGCTCGAAGTTGATATGAGCACATGTAACAGCTGTGTTCTTTATTGGAACAAGAGATATGGAGCATTGAAAAAATTTCCTCCTTGGGAGCTGTCCTTGTGATTGGAGCTGCTAGTGGGATTTGTATAGCCAAATGGGCCATCTTGAATATGTTTTCTTCTGCATTATAGTACCGGCACAGGCAACAAGGGAAGATTTGCCTTTCTGTTGCAGGGGCAGGATTGACCAGTCAGTGAAACCAGCAGAAGTCTTTCCCTTGACTTCAGTCAGTTAAGAAAGGCAGTAGTCTGGACTTGTCTATAACCTGCTTTGTGCCTTTACATCCCACCCACCCATAGCTCTGTGTTTTTTGGTGGTAAAAGCTTGTATTTGCAGTGTCATTCACCGTTTACTTTAGCTCTGCTAAAAGAAATAGTTAAAAATCAAGTCCAGTAATTTTTCCTGCTTTGCTAGAGCACAGAAGATAAACTGCTACCAATTTCTGATGTTTCTCAGAAGCAACTGAAGAACTAGGGATTATGCTGAACCTTCCCATATCTCTTTCTTAGGACTACTCCAAATTCAGTTTTGCCCCCGTTAAAATAGTAGGAATGTAATCTGTGTGGCCCCACTCCAGAAAAAGTGGAATCTTCAGATTGTGCTGTTGCATTGTGAGACAGTGGTGCTGTATCTCCCAACAGCTACTTTCCAACAGTATAAACTCTGCTTTGTACTCACAGAGAGGGACTGTAGTGTCATAAGCACTGAAGAAATTCTACTTGCCATAACACTGAAATGGCTCTTTCTTTCTGCCACCTGGCATTATCTCATGCTGTCTGTATGCAGTACTTGCACTACTTCACTGCATCCTTCTCTTGTCAGGGCTGCTCCTGTTCCCTGCTGTCATCCTGTTGCAGACACAGTTCTTTTGGGTATGGGAAATGCACTAAACTGCTGCTGGTCTTTTCTCAACTCCAGATACACAGAAATATCACCAAACTTCTGATGTGTGGTTTTTTTCCAATAAATAATTGAATTCTTAAAATACCACTGGTTTTGGAGGAAGGGCAGTGCTGTGTGCTTGGTTAGTTCTGGTCTTAGAGAATTCAAATTGTCACAGGCAGCAGAGACAGAATAATTTTGAACCACTTTGAAAAATCCTGGCCTCCATCTATTTTCCCTTAGATTTCAGTAGGTGTACCAAACGAAGGAATGGATCATCTGTAGCTTAAATAATATGTGGAGTGAGAACTACTTACAAAAGCAAAAAAGGATTTTGCTTTTAATATGATAAAAAGCAACAGATATTTATCTATAGCTAGTATAACGGTAAATGATGTTTGGGTGTTTTTTTTAAAAAAAATACTTTATAAAAATGCACTAAAGTCCTCCAGGCTAAGCTTGTATTACTGGCCATTGTTGTCAGAGGCATATCTCCTGCCATCTAGTAAAAATGAGAGAAAAAAATCAGGAAAACCATTCCATCAACACAGCATCCAGTTAAAGGCAACAGGTATTAGTGTACTGTGTGTATAAGAGGGAGACTGGATCTGGGCAGAGGAATAACAGTGCAGCTTCTTGCTACAGCATGTCAAAACTTTAAAAGGCAAGGCTCTGACCCTGGCTCTGCTAACCTCAAGGTTATTGCAGTAACCCTGAGTTGAGATTTGCATTGCCCAGGCAATTCTTAGATGAAATAGTTCAAATTCCTCATGTAGTGTTTTCAACAAAGAAATTACATGGCCCCTGGGTTCTACTTATCACTATGGGTCAAAAGATGCTGTATTCTTGTACAGCTTTTTGTGTCCCTAGATTGAGATTCAGCCTGCCCGACTTTAGGCATGTCTACAGTCGGACATTTACATTAAGCTAGTTGCACAGGGTCTTTCCACTGTCAATGAAGAAGGAGAGCAATAGGAAGAGAGAGAGGACTCCAAAGACAATTAAGTGATTTCTGGACATATTTCTCTCTCTCTCTTCATTGATGGTTTGATCGCATCTCAGAATGGGATACATCATCTTCTGGAGGTGCTTCTTTTCCTCTGCCTGGAGAGGAAAATTGGACAAGCGGCTTAGACTAGATAACTGACTTCTATTTAGCTGAACTTAGGCAAGATTCATTCCAGCCCTGCCTCAACTCTGCTATCTCAGAATTACAGTTAAATAACACCCTTTCTAGGCTTTGTGATGGAATTACTTAAGCCATGTGTGTGGACATTTTGGAGGGTGAAAAGTGCATAGCACAGGTCAAAGGAGGATATTTCATATAAAACATCACATGTCTCAGTTTCTCTGTATAAAATAGCCAAGTCATGATACCCTGCACTTTTCAAACATCTTCACATTCTGTACAGTGGCTATAAAATTATAGATACAGGTAAGGAAGAATCTGAGAACTCTGAAAAAAACCAGTTCTGGGAGCTTGAAGTCAGCTTCCTGGTTTGGTGTGATTAGAACTAGCAGATGTCTGTCTTACGTTTTGGAATTTCTTGCCCTTGAGGTGCCACTCTCAGTTGTATATGTACAGTAGAGGTATATTGGATAACCCAGAATATATCTCCCCAAATCATAAAATGAGCAACAATTACAACATCCGCCACAATTACTTATTCCCAGTGCCTTTTCATCTTCAACATATGATAGTTCAGGTCACTTCTTTGGTGTGTTTTGGAGAAGTGTCTTGGTTTTCAGACAGTATTTAGAATGGAGATGAGGTCAAGGTTACTATTTGTATGAGGTTATCTTATGACTAATGTAGGTTGGGAAAGGAATCACATGCTTGTGGTACTTAGCTATGAGTAGTCACATGCTTTTGCTCTGATTTTATTCCTCTGAGTTGACAAACAAAACTTGTGGCCAAATGGCTTCTCTTGTATAATCACTGTCTGTAGATTAATATGTAAATATAGCCTATTTACTGGTGCTATTTGATTGTAGAAAAAAGGTATGGTTCTTCAGAAATATCCCATGATCTTAGATAGCACAAAAAGATGCAGATAAGATTGTTGGCTTGCATCTGAAATATTTAATTCTTTGCAATTTTTGAAGCATTAACACACATTTGGCTTAGAGAATTTTTAATTTATTTTTTTTTAATATTACAACAACATTCTCCTTGTTTTTTCTGTTTTTTTAACTGCTGATCCCTATTTTCAAACTCCAGTTCTATATGGAAACTTTTCAGAGGAACATGAAAAAAACTTACTGAAGTAATAACAAGCTCAAAGACTGTCTCTGTGGTGTGCTTGGTAAATATAGAACCCTAACAGAAATAGGTTTTGTAGTAGCGCTAATACTGCTGGAGAAGTCCATATGGTGGTACTTCTTCAAGCATGGTCCTTTTTATCCAAGATGTCAGTGTGACAAGGTTTTACATTAGGGTCTTCACTGTTTTATTTCAGTGGGCCCAATGCTGGCATTCAGCTGCCAATCTAATACAAACTAGATGGACTAGGAAAGCAAAAGTAGTTTTTAATGCATCTCCTTATTCCTTTGATTATGGACTACCTGCTGCTGGCCTGCACTAGTTTTCTGCCAGCACAGATTCAAAAGCGTGGAGAAGATATAATTTGCTGCAATTCCATAAAGCTATTCTGACACCTGGAGTAAAAGTGGAAGAATCATTTGCTGCTTTTCTTGACTTTCACTGTTCCAGTGAGAGAGAGGCAACTGGAATACAGCATTAATGACATCTCAATGCTCTCTGAAGATTATCCTACTCTGAAGAATAATCCTGTGCCTGGTTAAATTCAACTTGGGCCTATTGTGTATGCACCTCCAAAATAGTTTGATTTCAAGTTGAACACCTCCAAGATCATTCTAGTAATGTCTCAACCTACAATAAAACTTTTTAGGCAAGGCTGACTACAGAAATTAGATACCCGGGGGCATATAACATTATAACAATGACTCCTGGGTCACTCTTCTAAATTTTTCCTGAGATATTGTACATAAATCCTTAAAGTCAAGAGTAGGTCAGATGTAGTCCACAATCTCTAGAGCAAATGCCACCTGAATAATACCTGAAGATACCGAGTAGGTGTATTATTCTCTGTTCAAGTGCCTTCTTAATTCAAATATCTTGTTTTCAAAGATATTTGTAGAGGGGCTGCATACTCAGTGACATTCAGTTGTCAAACAGAAGGAAAATTCACATTCCACTTAATCATTACTCACAAGCACCTGTCTTTTTGCAGTTATTTAAAATAATAAAATGATTGTATACCATGTAGATTCCTCTAAGTATCAGCAAAAAGTAAACCACCTATTTACTAACTAACCTTAAAAATCATGAAAACTGGAGTTTAAAACCCTGCAATAAAATGCATAGTTCAGTTTTCAGGTAGAAGGGCAGGTCATTATGTTTGTTTATTTTTGAAAGCTTGAATACAAGCAGAAATATAAGATAAAAGGTATGGTTTAGCCATGTGCCATCAAACTACCACATGAATTAAGAATCTTGTAATTCTGCAAATACTGCTGGACAGTTTCTTCATGAAAGGCACATGTAAAATAAATATGTATTGGAATAAAGTATTATGGCATAAACATACAAAAATTTCTGCTACAGACAATTTATACATAATACAAATATGCTTACAAGAACTTTCTTATGGTAATTTTCTAATAGAATACATTGATTTGCATAATTTAATTTAGCACAGCTGTCATATAAACAATTTGATTAACATGCTTTGATTTTCTGTGATAGTTTAAATATCTATTAATGTTTTTAACATCTTAGTCCAAATAAGCATATATCTTCATTGTTCACAGGACAAGTTTTTGAATATAACTTACAGTGTCCTTTGAGGTATAGCATTGATTGTGGGCCACAGCTTCTCAGTATGGCTTCACTCTGCAAGTTACAGAAAGAAAGTAGGTATTATTTCACCAGAAATGAACCCTCTCATATGAAAAAGACATTTTTAACACAGTGTTTACCTTTGGAGCACACCCAGTTTCAAGTATCAGAAAAACCATGAAGATGGCACAGGCACAAAGCACAGCAGTTTTAGTTTTCTGAAAGAAAATAACAATAATTCTTTTTTTTTTTTTCCCTGATGCAGTTAGCAAAAAGGAGCAGTGAGTATGATAAACAGCTGTATGCATACACTGTAATCTTACCATTCTATTACATCTGCTGTCACTCCCTTCTATCATCCAAATACTCTCAAAGATTTGCTTTGCAACTTTCACCTGTAATGAGCTACTGAAGATCATAAAATATACAAATCTCAGTTCAGTCGGTCATGGTCCTTTCCAGCTGTCTGTCTTAGAGGCAACAATGTTTGCATGCAAATTAGTTTGTGAGAATTAGGTATAAAGTATTTACCTTCTTTTGTGATTAAAGCTATAAAATTATGTGTCAGACTCTTTTATATCAGCATAGTTAATGATAGTTGGCCCCAGGAGATCTGGAAACAACCTGTACCTGAAAAAAAAACCCCACAACATGGAAGTTGACTAAATGTCAAGCATTCTTAGTAGGTGGTGCATATATGTAATCCTCATCTTCAGTCCTGTCTTCTACTACAAAAAACAACTGAAGATTTAAAAAAGGTCTCCTTTCTTAACTGATTCCATTTATTATGTGTGCATTTTTCTGTCACATTCTTATTTTCAGTTTTTATAAGTTATGCAGTGTCATAGCATTCATGTGTCTTTAAAGATTTTATTTTACTTTCAAAAAAGCAATGACTGTATACATTTAAGTGACTATTATAATGGCAGGTTTCATTAGGAAAGCAGCTTGTTCCTGTTAAAAGTGGCCCCATTGATCACATAGGATCAATAATGGTAACTGTACTGTTATTGTTATGATTTCTAGATTTAATAATGATGAGATGAAAAAAAGCAAAAAGTTATTTAACATCTTATTCTTACAGAACTCTCCAAAATCAAAATGTGTTTCAACCACAAAAGAAAGGTTGCTTTTTTTATATACCCATATATGAAAATGAAGCTAAGGGCTATAGCAAAATGTTTTGCCCAGAGTAAAATAAAACTAAGGGACAAGGAAGTTATAGTGTGGACGACCTTGGCTGGACCAAGGGGCCTGGGGAGGAGATTGACCTTGACAAGATTACAGTGTTCCCGTGAGAGAACAAGAAAGGATGAGAAGCATGCCTGGGAAACTAAGTTTAAGAAATGTGTTGACCGTTTGCAGTTGTGATAAGGAACCTGAAAAAGTTACCGAATGAGGGGTGAGAAAAACAACTTCTGACACCTTTTTGACCAATAAGGGACAGACATATGTACAAGGTAACAAGTATAATGGCTATAAATTTGCTGGCTTGTAGTAATAAAAAAACCTTCTTTGCTTATACTATAAGAATGCGTACTTGTTGTTTGTCCATCTCGACCACGACATTATAGTATCTCCAAGATTCCTGCTTTGCTCTTAAGTATTTTTAGAAGCACAGCCTGAAAGAATGACATTTGGTTATCACTGCATG
Organism: Haliaeetus albicilla; assembly: GCF_947461875.1. Classification (NCBI taxonomy): domain Eukaryota; kingdom Metazoa; phylum Chordata; class Aves; order Accipitriformes; family Accipitridae; genus Haliaeetus; species Haliaeetus albicilla. The sequence continues at coordinate 11,805,564 of NC_091498.1, forward strand.
AAGACGTTTTTCTCTACAGCTCTCCAGCTGTTAAACACCATTGCCTATGTCTCATTTGCAGAAAGGCCACTTCTTACTTTTCTGACCTTACAAAGGCTTCCCAATGGATGTAAGTTTTAGTTTCCTCTTTTTAAGTTTTTGGATGCCAGAATGGTTTGAAGACCTGTTTTTATTATAAGATGAAGAATATAGAATCTGATTTTGTGTTTCTTTTCTCACTTGAAAGTTCCTGTTGTAGTTAAATGGAATTTAGGAAAGGCCTGAAAGATTAAAGGGAAGACAGGCCAATTTTTTCTCTAAATTTTAACTTGCACAGTATTGAATTAACCAGTTTTATACCTTGTGGAAACCAACACTGAAATAGAGCCCTAGGATCTCAGAAGCTGTGTTACCAAGCAGTGGCTCATCAACCAGTCAACTTAGAGATTCACTGTGTTTGTGACTACATACAGATAGAGAAATTATGTGAAGTCTCAATGTGCATGGTATTTAGGCATTTTTCTGCTCAGAGCTGCCTTGGATACTATTAGAGGGAGAGAGAGATGAGGTTAAGCATGTTCAGCAAGTAGAGTTCCACTGCAGTTGAATGCAGAGATGTGACAACCCAAAAGCTTCAGTAGCACCTGTGCCCCTACTCTGCAGCTGGATCAGTGGCTTTTGTGTCCACATGACCTGGCTAGAACTCAGAAAACTACCCCAGAATTTGTGTTTATCAACCAACAGCGTTCTTGACCCCCTGCATAGAGACTCTCTTGTAATGTGGAGTTAAGCTAGCTGTCCTCCTCTTTTCCTGGCTTCCTCATCTATTCTCCAGGTCCAGAAAACACAGGCAGATGCATCCCGATGGAGCAGAAACCTAGTTTAAATATAATTTCTTGTGGTGAGGCAGGGGGGTGTTATTTTCAAATCTGTATCTGTTCAAAGACTAAATGTATCAATACATGTGTTCATTCTTTCTCAAAGTGGTAATATTTTAACAAATTGTAGCTGATGTTATTTTTGTGTACAAGTAATTAAAGTGCTTTTTAGGCTTTAACCAAATTATTTTCTTTATTATGTGTGTTCAGTTACAGTGTCAGAGAGTTATTATCCACTCTGTGGTAAATAACTTACTGAAACTGTTCCAAGACAAACGTATACAGTTTTACAACTATTTACCACTTCAAACCAATGATTTAATTTGGAAAGATCTAATTGCTTTATGGCTTCACCACTTGCCTTAATATTTTAAAGACATGTAGATTAAGGCTTTTTTCTTTCCAATTATGAGCACTACTTTAAACATATGCAAATTGCTGAACTTAAATCTAAGCTTCTCTTATATTTCATGCAAAACCTTGACTCTTGTGTTTTCAGGGCAGCAATTCTGAGTCATCTTGCACACTATCCCGTATTTTACAATGGCTAGTTGCAGATATTTTAGGAAAACTGTGCAAGGAAAAAAAAACATTTATGGAAGGAGACTTCCCTCTATCCTCTAAGCCTCAGGAGATCACCAGAGTTAAAGAATGCATCTAGATAAGCACGTTTACTAATCCCTGATGGAGTCTGTCTAATTATATTGTAATCTGCTTATACATTTGTTGCAGTCTCTTGTGGTAATGAGTTCTGCAGTGTGCTGTGTGATAATTTTTTCTCCATTAGCTTGATTCTAACTTGCCCTTCCTAGCTTTTACATTATGAGAAATGTGTAAGTGTTATTTCCTATTCAACTTTTCTGCCCCCATGTGTGATTTTTGTAGACCTGTGTCCAATTCTAATAATCTACCTTTCTTCTAAACAGAAGACATATATTCAATTTCATTTCTCCTTTTAATGTAATCTATTCCATACTTGGCCTTCTCAGTACCTGTTCTACCTCCACTGTTTCCTTCATTAGATGAGGTGACAAGACCTGCATAGTGTTAAGCAGCGATAAGCACATCAGAGATGACCACAGTGCCACAGAGGGGTTTTTTGTCTCCTCCCTCTCCATTCTTTCCAAATAATAATTCACAAAGGTTTTAAGAACAAAACAGCTTAAATCTGCATATTAATATGTTCTTAGAGCATCAATTGCCAGTGAAAGGCAAAGCTTACATTTCAAGGAACACTATTGATTTGAGTAGGTAGATACAGATTAAAGGATCTTGGTTTCGGAGGACAAATGCTCATCAAGTTGAGAAATTCATTCCTTGGGGCTTCACAAACTTCTTTTTGAAAGTTAAGTCTACAGGTGAGTGTTTGTTATGTGTATATTACCAAAGCAAGGGATTCTCTCAACTTTTAAAAAAGCAGACAAGGGAATTGGTTCATTTTGCTTTATTTTCAGCTTTCAGACAGAGAAAAATATTGAAATCTGGAGATCATCACTGCAGAAAACTTGAGGTCTGATTTTTCACATTTAACAATGTAAAAGCCTTTGTTTTGTCCACTACTTGTAACTAGAAATAAGTAAATAAGTAAGCCCTTTGAAAATCAAGTTCCCCCCCCCCATCAGTCAGTCTGCTCAGGCTGTGAGATCTTTTCTGTTCCTTGTCTGGACTGTGTGCATTAGCTATGTTTTCTTCAGTTATAACAGACTTTGAGAGGCACTCCTTTTAATAATTTGTCTGTCTCACTCCATTGATTTATGTGACATATGTTGTTAGACAAAAATACCATACAGTGGTTTTAATGTTCATTAGTTCTTCGCACATATTCGTATTGTTTACTGAGGATCAGATCATGGACATTATGTTTAATATTTTATTCAGAAGGTTACTCTTTGTTTGAGGGGAGAAGTCAAAAGTTTCATTTTAGGGCATAGCTGAGATAACTCATTGCAAGAGATATGGGGTCACACATGTAAGCATGCTACTCATAGGCTCCTAAATATTGCACTTGTTATGTAGATTAGAGGGGTACCTTTGCCTGAAGCAGTTAGCTTGAGCTATCCATTTGCTTTATTTACAGAAACCTGTGCTTCACTAATGTGAATCATATGGACAATGCAGTGTAATTACCTGTTCTCCCATGTGTTTCAGGGATTATGTACTCTGATGTACAAAGTGTCACTGTGTGCAGTGATACAAAAACTGCACACAAAATACAAAAAAGATACAAAAAATTACAAAAAGAGTGAAAACTGGATCACTTTCTGTGTCTTAACTGCTACATGTGAAATTCAGTGTAGGTCACATTTTTATTTCTCTGCTAGCAGACGTGCTAACAGAGAAAAGGCAACAAAGATAAGATGAGGGGAATACAGGAAGATCTTCCTCCCAAAATTGCCACAAAACTGTTGTCTAGCTGAAGTTCTGAAAAAGAACTTATTTTTCCAAAGCTTCTCTTCCCATGCTTAGTGGCAACATGAATTCAGAAAATTTGTAAGAGGAAAATCATATCCCTGAGGGAAACTTTGGTTCATTTTAACTAACTAGAATGATTTACAAAGTTCCAGGAGTTGGGGTAGAGATAATAAACATAAACAGACTGCCCGAGTTCTATTGTGTAGAAGATAACTGTGGCTGCTGAGCAGTTCGTTCTTTAATGAACAAACCTGGGATGATATTTCATGAACCAGTCCTTGAAGAGACAAAGTCTGGCCTCTGACAAGTCTTTCCTGTATTATGGGTGGTAAAATGAAGATTTGCAGGTGGCTTGTCAAGCACTCAGCTGTTTCTTAAGGGACAAATAATTTCAGTTTGGAAGCAGCTGTTACTTATGTTACACGGTAATGTGACAGCCAGAAACACAGGAGGCTATTCTGCATAAATCTACTGTGAGTTGAATCATTAAAACTACAGTCAATTTACAGCTGTGGAGATTTTTAACTCTCTATTAACCCAAATAGCTTTCTCAAATCAATGAAATACTTCAACTGTCCATGTTCTGCTTTGCTAAAAGTTGAACCAAAGCTAGGAAAATCAGCTTTGCTCTTCATCCTGGCCAGACTCAGACCCCACTGGATTCAGTAAGTTTTTCACGGGCCTCAGTTTTGATCTGATCTGCAAACAGTATTGGTCTTGCCAGCTTTCATAATTTTTCTTGAAGCCATGTCTACTGGAAGCATCTGCTTGGGGAAAATCTTTTTATATATATTTTTAAAGTAAGCTTTTAACTTTCATGGTTGTGGAGAAGATGATAAAAAATGTAACTCGGTGTATTCTCTCAACAATAACTTTTGATTAGGATAGACAATAAATTATGGGGTTTTTTTATTTCTAGGCTGGCAAATCCTGGGAGGTAGGATATAGCCCGTGGTTCACTCTGCGTTAGCTGTCTCTTCTTTTCCGTTTAGCCATGCACTATACTTTTGACATTCTCTGTAAACACAGAAATACCTTCTCTTTTTGTCTTTCCTGTTTTTTGCTAGTTGTGAACTCTTTTTCACTGCTGTAATAATTGTTGCTACATGCTGCTGTTATTTATCTGTACTTCAATTACGTGGCCTTTTCCTTGCTTCTTGAACAATTCATTTTAAGTAGCAAGAATAGTCTTTTGCTGTGTGAATAACTTTCCCTTGTCTTGGGCTAATTTGCCCTTGAGTATTAAATGCAGTGTCTGTTGCTGCTTGCTTGCTACCTTAATTCCCTTTTTGCCTTAGAAAACATTCACAAGTAACTCCACTTGCCAGATCCCAAGGATTGCTGAAGTCCAGTATCATTACTCTGCTTGGTCTTCAACTTCCTTTCATTAGAAGAGTGAACTGTGTGATTGTTTTTACCCTTATTATATTCTAACAGTTCCTCTCCAGCTGTACAAATCTAAGCCACCTTCTCCCCAAATAATTTCCCCCCCCTTTTGAAATTAAAGATGTCCTCAGTACACTCTAGCCTTTTGATGGGTTGTCATGCTGTTTTCCCATGTATGGATGGTGTGACAGTCTGACAAATTATAGTTAATGTCTCAAACATTCATTAAAGAACTTTGATGGAGAAGATGGCCTCTGTAAAAGCACTGGAGATGTGTGAACAGGAAAATGTGGCTGGAGGAGAGGGAAAATGTACTCATACTTGAACATTATCAAACAGGCTGGATTACAGTGTGGTTTGGGAATTCCTACTATGTGCCCCAGGCAAATCTTTGACTATACCACACCACCTTTTTGAAGGAAAAAAATGAGAACTTGATGACCCAAGTACCTGGGGACAGAAGGTATTGTTAGAGTTAGAAGCATTCTTTGTGCCATCTGGGTATATTATTTGGCACCAATGGGTGCTAGAAAACCTAACCTGGCAAGTACATTTATTAAGTAATTGGACTGGGTATGGTTTTGGAGAATTAAACTTACAAGTTCAATAAGTGTCCAAGATGACCCTACAAAATAGGCTGGCTTTAGATATGTTATTGTTAAAAGAACAAGGTGTGTGTGGTATGTTAAACCTGACTGAATCCGAATGTTGTATTACCATTCATAATGCCACAACCTCCATTGAAGAAGCACGAGCCAAGATGCCATACAATGCAACCAGCTGACTGGTTTGATGGCTGGAGTCCAAACTCATGGCTAGATTCCATTTTGGGATCCTTGGGACAGACGGGATGGGGAAAATGGCTGTTAAATATTAGGCTTATGATATTAATTGGATTTATATGTTTAATAGCAGGCCTTGCCATAGTAAGATGTTGATTAGCCACTTACTACCCTCACCTCTCTCTCTCCCCCCCCCCCCCCGCCACTGTCTGCTATATTAAAATCACCACAGACAAAGACGAATCAAAGTCCAGTGACTGTCTGAGCCATGGGGTGGTGTGACAGTCTGACAAATTATAGTCAATGTCTCAAACATTCATTAAAGAACTTTGATGGAGAAGACAGCCTCTGTAAAAGCGCTGGAGATGTATGAACAGGAAAATGTGTCTGGAGGAGAGGGCCCCACAGAGGGTGGGACCGTGCTTCTCCAAAGCCACAATTCCTTAAGTGACCATGAGAAGAAGCACAGTGTATGTGCCTGGAGGAGGGGGCCCCATGGAGGATGGGACTGCACTTCTATCTTAAGTGGTCATGCCAGCAGGGAGAGAGAGGCAACCCCCCAGTGACACCCCGAAGTCCACCAACCAATTCCAGAGAACCCCGAGAATGTGAACTGCGCATGTCGAGACCACCAACTATAAAAAAAGGGAGAACAAATTCTCAGTGCATGCCCTCCAGAACTGGATCGCTAGGCTGGCTGGAACAACACTGGACCCAGGACTGGTAAAACCCTTTTCTTCTCTCTTTCTTCACCTCCCTCTCTCTCTCTTTTCCACAGTTCCTATGCCTCATCCTTTTAAACATAAACCGTTGACCAAGTCTGGGACTAGGAGTGGATCTAGCTACCCCTGGGATCCTCTTTGAGAAGGAGTCCAGAAAGCAAAAGGGTCTGCTCTGAAACTTGTGACTTAACAGGAGGGCTCTCCTTTGACACAATTTCATGTTCCTTTTTCCACTTCTTTTTCTACACCTCCCTTCTCTTTTCAAACACAGGCTTAATGGTATAATGTAAGGTTCATATTAATATTATACTTGGGCAAGGTTAGCTTGGCTGAATAAATATTGATTGTTGTTTGAACTCCGCTGGTGTCATTTCACCTTAATTCTGACAAAGGAAATCCATGAACCTGAGTCACTCCAACCTTGGGATGCGGCAGATGGGTACAGGCCTCACTGCTTTAGTGTTCAATTCTTTAAATGCTTCAGTGTGTGTATTGGGTCTCCATGGAAAGTTTTTTGGGTGGCAGGGGAGGCAGCAGAGGTGGCTTCTGTGAAAAGACACCAGAGGATGCCTCCATGTCAGACAGAGCCAGTTCCAGCTGGATCCAAGTCAGACCCATTCTGGCCAAAGCTGAGCCAATCAGCAACAATGGTGGCACTTCTAGAATCACAGAATATCTCCAGCTGGAAGGGATCCATAAGGATCATTGAGCCCAATCCCCTGCTCCTCCTGGGACTGCCTAAATCTAAATCATATGACTATGTCATCCAGATGTTCCTTGAACTCAGACAAGCTTGGTGCTGTGACCACTTCCCTGGGGACCCTGTTCCAGTGACTGACCACCATCTCAGTGAAGAACCTTTTCCTAATGTCCAATCTGAACTTCCCCTGATGCAGCTTCATTCCATTTCCTCATGTCCTATCGCTGGTCACCAGAGAGAAGAGATCTGCACCTCCCTCTCCGCTTGAGGAAGTTGTAGACTGCGGTGAGGTCACCCCTCAGCCTTCTCTTCTCCAAGCTGAACAAACCTGGTGACCTCAGCTGCTCCTCATATGTCTTGCCCTCTGCAGGGCTGCTCTCCAGCCTCTCATCCCCCAGGTTGTATGTATAACCAGGACTACCCCATCCCAGGTGCAGAATCCGGAACTTACTCTTGTTAAATTTCATATGGTTGGTGATAGCGCAGCTCTCTAGTCTATCCAGATCTCTCTGTAAGGCCTCTCTGTCCTCGAGGGAGTCCACAGCTCCTCCTAATTTAGTATCATTGGCAAACTTACTTAATGTACTGTGATAACATGTTTAAGAAAGGGTAAAAAATGCTGCACAACAGCCGCTTGGAGAGGAGTGAGAAAATGTAAGAGAAACAACCCCGCAGACAGCAATGTCAGTGCAGAAGGAGGAGGTGCTCCAGGTTCTGGAGCAGAGATTCCCCCTTCACCACCCCATGTGGTGAAGACTATGGTGATGCAGGTTGTCGCCTGCAGTGCATGGAGGTCCATGGTGGAGCAGACATCTACCCTGCAGCCCATGGAGGAACCCATGCCAGAGAGGGTAGCTGTGCCCTGAAGAAAGCTGCAGCCTGTGGAGAGCCCTCGCTGGAGCAGGCTTCTGGCAGAAACAGTGAACCCGGGGGAGACCCATGATGGAGCAGGAGCAGTCCATTCCTGAAGGATTGCACCCTGTGGAAAAGCCCCATGCTGATGAGTGTGAGGAGGAGGAACAGCAGAGAAAAATCATTATGAACTGTCTGCAACCCCCACTCCCCATTCACCTGCACTGCTGGTGGGAGGAGGAGGTAGAAGAGTTGAGAGTGAAGTAGAGTCAGGGAAGAAGGGAGGGGTGGGGAGAAGGTGTTTTTAGATTTGTTCTTATTTCTCATTATCCTACTCTGATTAATTGGCAATAAATTAAATTACTTTCTCTATGTTGATTCTGTTTTGACTGTAATGGTAACTGATAAGTGATGTGCCTGTCTTTATCTCAACCCACAAGCTTTTCATCCTGTTTTTCTCCCTCTGTGGTATGAGAAGGGGAAGGATAGAGCAGCTTGGTGGGCACCTGTGGACACATATTTAGCTAACGGTCGCAAAAGCGTTTCAGACGCCTTTAGAAGACCTTGAACAGAATAAACAAGAAGACAAAAAAAGAAAGATGCCAATGAGAAGAACACAGGTGCGCATTCCACGATGAAGGGAACTTGGCACAAAGAACCTCAATTCGGCAGTTTATCTTGACCAATTAGACTGAGACAAGTTTTGCATGTTTTAGTTGGTATAACCAATTATGTCCTATGTTTATGCACACGTACAGAGTTGATATAACCAATCATATTTTATGCTTGTGCACATGTACAGTGCCTTTGCAGAATATGGGATTATAAATATGTGTGTGTTTTAGCAATAAACATCGTCTGCTTTCAACTTTACAGGCGTCCATTTATTTCTACCTCCTGCAGGCACCTGGCAGCCAGCCAAGGTCAACCCACCACAGTGTGGTACTGCAGAAAGCCCCCTCTTCCTAAGCAAGAGTTTTTGAATAGGTATCCTATTATATCACTGCTCCCTTTATCTTCCTGTGCATGTTTTAAACAAGTTTTCTACTCACCTCCTCCTGAGTTTCAGGATGGAATAGATACACTTGTTACAAACAGTCCAAAAACTCTTCCTTCCTCTCTTTTCCATCTTTTCCTAAGCAAACTGTAGCAACCTGCACCAATTTGCCCAAGCAAGGGCCTGTAATGTCATATCAGCCATAACTTTCATAATTTATTAAAAATTTAATCCCATTCACATCCACCCCATGCACCAATACTAACCTAATTGTTAAATGGAATTGGCAAGTTATTCCCTAGTACCCACTCATAAATTCTTTTCTGCCTTGTTCAGTTTAGTCCTCTTTTGATACTCTTCATGCTGGATTGAAAGGATTTTGTTTATCTTTCTATGATGAATACAAAAGGAACATCAGATGAATTATGACAAAGGAAGATGTAACTTTTTAGCTAGCTATTTCAGAACATCTGTATTGTGATGACCACTCAGGACAATAAGAACTCTAATAGTATAATGTAACACAATACTAAATGTATTCACTGTGCAGAGGAAAGATGTGGCATTTGCCTATGCAGCATATGCTTTTATAAGGAAAGAGCTGAGGGCACCCACATCCCCTTTAATCTCTGTCAGAAATGTCACGTCTTGAAAGAACTCTGCAGACCTGTTGTTTGATTTAACCTTTTCCAGGTAGTCTATCTGGGGTATGTATAGCTATAGTGAGGAATAATATGTAGGCAGCTCTGTCCATTTATGTTCTGCATTCATCTATGTACAGCACTGATTCCTGGGGGCATAGCTAATTCTACTTATTGCTCCTTAGCATGTTGAAATCCTTGGGCTGAGAAGCAGGGCCAATCTACCTGTGAGGAATGGATGGCTCTGTACAGCACTTCATTGTATAGTGCAGACAAACCTGTAGCACAACAGGAGGTCAAGACCTTCAAAGTGTCAGGGCTCAGAGTGCACATTCCCCACCCTTCCTGTGGTTTTGGCTGTTTGGGCTGAAGGCAGCTTAAACATGGTGTAAATACTCTTTGCTCAGGAGTAGCTTTTCAGCTGAGGCTCTCATAAAAGGCCCTTGCCTAAACTGTGTTTGAGCTGTTCCTGTGCCTGGCTGATGCAGACCCTGACTTCGACACATGGTCTTGACTTCCTGGCTTGATCCCAGACCTGCTTTACTGCTCTGAGCTTGTCTGGCAATGATGTCAACTGTTGGCTGAACCTGGTTACCAGCACTGTACCTGCTCTGCCCTTCTTGCTCAGGTACTGTGGGACTGTGCCCTTTTCAGTGTGGGCACTGCCTCTGTCTGCCTTATTGTCACCCTCAGGTCCCAATTGGTTTCCCCTGAGGCTTAGCCTGCCCTTGCTGCTCCCTGTCACAGAGCTATTGGAAAGTGAGTAATTGTGCAACATGACAGACTGAAGATTTTACCTACACTGACAGTGTTATCAATTAATACGTATAATATCATTGAAATAACCAGGGAACTGCTAAAGTCCTGTATACAGCCCCTATCAGTTAATATTTAACATAGGAAAACTAGACATAATTTAGGGTTTAGGAACTAACTATTAGACAATGGGGCTTTATGTCAGAAAAGGTAATGGATTGTGGTCTGATCAACAAACCTTGAAGAACTGCTTGGAACTGCCAAGACAGAGTAAGAAGTAGGTAAAAGATAATTCCTACAGGGGGAGATTGCAACCACCAACTCATTGACCCTTTACTCAAAAGAAGACAATGAAGGAAGAAGACAGTGTCTGCGCACTAATTTACATGAGAGGTGAAAGAGAAAGAACCAATCATTAAGGGAAATAATAATGAATATGTATTACTTAAGTATATAAATGTGGGAAATTTTGAGACAAAGGTGTGCTGTCTTGAGACAGACAGCCATTCATGTGCGTCAATGAAATGAATTTGAAACTACCTCGACTCTGTGTGTTATTGGCTTGCATACTGGGTAAATGAACCCTGTTTGAAGGTTTGTCTCCATGTGCCAGGAAAAAATCCATCTTATTAACAAGCATCTGATACTTTGCAATGTAGGAAAGGGTTTATATAAAGTGGTTGCCAACAATAGCAAAGGACTGAACTTGGTGGGCCAACAGGTTTGTGTTTTCTACCATCCCTGAAAGTAAATCCTTTAACCTTGCTGTGAAATTCTGTATGCTTATTGCCCAGTACTAATGTCTGACTCACTCTGCCTTGGCCTATCTAAAAGCTGTTTATTCTTGCTGCGAAATGGGTCTGGTGAGAACTAGAGGCTGTTGTTCTCAGAATCAGTCATGGACTTCAAATCCAAGTGTTAGGCACCCCATATGTAATCTCATTTCTCCCTGTTCACCTGCTTAAAGGCCACTGCATTTTTATCTCTTTTACAGGAAGAGGTATTGTAAGCCTTAGAGTGGTTAAAACCAAGATCTCTAAATGTGTCAATGAGGTCAGGAGAAGGAAAACAACAAAGTATAGAATGATAATTAAATCTCAAGAGAGAAAAATATGATTGAAGGGAAAGACCATATGTGAGTTTTTTTGAAGAAGAGAAAAAAAAAAAAAGAAAGCCTTGTGAAAAAGTAGACTAGCTGCTCTCCTGTTATATGCTTAGGTGAGAATCTCTTTGTATCAAGGCAATAGGAAATTGCTGTGGGGCAAAGTAGTGTAATTTTTTTTCCACTGACCTGCTACCTTCTGAAGAGATGACAAGCATCAAAAATAACATCATTACATAGTCTGTTTCTTCAGACTGAAGTGAACTCCCACATGAATAGGGAGTGATTTATGAGTTGAGTCCTTATGGTGAAGAGTGCATGAAGAGCACTCATTAGCCATGAATTAGATAGCTAGAAGATGGGTGAACTTCTATTCACATGATTCAATCATCTAATTGTCACAGACAATTGGTACAATTATTCTACTTCATTTGGTCAAGGATAAAAGGCCTGATTCTGATACTTTTAGTGGAGGTAGCCTCTAATTGTGCAAATAGTGCCTTGACTTTACAGGGCTGATTTCCAAGTCTGGACTCAGAAGTGATGAATGATTCACTCTGGTAAAATTTAAATTCATAATTTTCTCTTTGTTTCACACAGAACAGCCTATGTAGAACACTGTATGCTGTAAAGTCTCCCATGGCAAGCAGTGTTTGAGTGAAATGGGAGAATTACAGCTCCAAATTCCCACATGGTTGCTTCCATTGATCTGAAATAAATTTTAAATTGTAATACTGTTTTTCAAGTATCTGTGTATAGACAGTAAAACCTAGTAATAAAAGTGTTTCCCCACATAATAATAGCTAAGCTGCATGATTAGAAATGAAATGTCACTTTGTATGTGTCATAGCCTTTATTCTGCATGAATGTAACAGACCTTCATGTTCTGGAAATTCCTTTTTTCCATGCAGCTTTAACATCAATGTGTTCTTTGGAGTCCACAGGCATACACAATGTTTTAGAAACAGGTTTCTGCGGATTTATCTGAATGATCAGACAATTGACTTATTCCTGGGAATGATACAGTCTCCAAACCCAAATATCCAAATTTATGACTCTCTAAATTTGCCTTAAAATAAAAAATATACATATTGGAATTCTTTCTAGTGCTTTTGAGCACTGAATGTATGCTCTTTTTTTCCTTGTGACCACTAAGATAACACGAGTTTAGTACTTTGTATTATTAAAGGATGAAATTCTCACATTGTCATATGACTTCAGGACCCAGAACTTTAAACAGATCTCTAGAGACAACAAAACTAATGGTAGCATCCCAAAGATTTGGAAAAACTGGTGTCCATTCAAGATATGGCAATACAGTTCCAAAGAGTGACTATTTTTTCAGAATGAAATGACTGTTCAGGCTTTGCTTTCCTTTGCCCTTTCATTTGGCAGCTGACATAAGCAGCCTTGAATCAAAGGCTGCTACTTAATATTTCCTTGCTAGGACAGGTAATGTAGTAATGCCAGGTTCAGTTGGGACAGAACTTCAGTGAAGGAGTCTGCAGGGACATCACATCTGTCCTATCTCCCTATTTCATTATACATCAGTCCTGCTCCTAAACTCCTAACTCTCCAGAGCAATACAAGTCAAGTCTGTCCATACTGGGATATCCTCTTGCAGACAGCCCTGTTTTTTATACCTTCAAAACCCACATTCTTGTTTTATTTTATTTAGCTCAGCATGCTTTGAACATTGCTATACTAATTCCCTTTTGAAATCTATCCCCACCCCAAATCTTCTTGCAGATCAGTGGTTACCAGAGAGTGGTACTGAAGCCTTTTATTGCAAACACAGCTTCGAACTTTTGTCAGTGTCTGTGGTGTTAGTCCACAAAAGTAAATCTGGGAATCCTTAGTGTGGAGAAGAGTAAGTCACAGAATCCAGAGAACAAGTGCCAAATGTATGACTGTCGTAAACAGTTATGCCAAAATCCAGAGGTTCTCTGTCTCATCCAAATCACCAGCCCCGCATTCTGCTGCTGATTGATAAACTGTGCTGTTCAGATGCAGCTTGGGATTGTTGGCTGTGCTCACAGTGTTTTCAGAAAGAGAGGGACCTTAGAGCTCTTCAGATGAGTAGGCACAGTAGTGTATAGGGTGCTGTTTGCCTCTAAATAAGGTTTGGTTGTGTGTAGCTGACCAAGTCATGAGAAACACAGAAGCAGACAGCAGCTGCATATTTTCACTTTCCCTCCAGGCAATGTTCACTGATCACTTTGGAGGGTTGTGACTGCTCTCTGCCATGTACTACACTTTTTGTGTTTTGGTTTTGGGTTTTTTTTTTCATGAAATACAAATACATTTTCAGTGTTGGAATTTCTCTGTTGAAATCTTGCTTCAGCACAGTCCTGGGAGTTGCATACCCCTGAGCAGGTATTTGTTCCCTCGTAGCATCTGTGACTGATGCCCAGACCTCCATATATAAGATTTTACACTGGCCTTTCAAAGAAGCCCAACTCTAAATGGGCAATTGCCTCCAAAGTGATATTGGCATTTACAGCTCCAGGCTGTTGCAACCATCTCAACTTTAATAATGATCACAGTTACTTAGGGTGACACTTTTCAAATCCAGAAGAGGAATAATTTTTATTTTCTCTATGTAATTTCTTTTTCTGTATTTAACCTGATGCTCTGACTAGCAAGATATTATAGCTCCCTCAAATAACTAAAATAAAGGAAATATTCTCATGCAGTCACTTGATGACAGATTTACAAGAAAGCTTATTTGCAATGTGAGATTTGCACTGACAAAAATATATACTTCAGAAGCTGCCCTATTATTTCTTGACAAGATTGTTTTCCAAAGAGGGGACTATACTGTAATCTTCCTTGTTCATAGTGTAAAACTTATGTGAGTTTTTCCCCATTATTTCTCACTAAAACATTGGTAAAGCATCAGGACAACCACTGCACAAGATTCTTTTGGGTTTTATTACCTGACTTTACTCCAGTGATGTTCTTAATTTTTGTCATGCTAATACAAGGACATTTTTAAAATAACAGTTTACAGTAGGTATGTATTACTTAGCCACTGCATTTCTCTCTGTTAGGCAGCACACAGTGTTTTCTTAGTTGTTTTCACTTCCTCATTTCTGAAGGCACTACTGTTCTTTGTAATTACAGTTCTAGGTAAATCAGACATTTGTACTGATTTAAACCAGTTCTGTTAAACACGCTTGAGCTTTTTCATGTAGAGCACTATTACCACCTTGTGGCCATTTAGCCCATATATTATTATGCTCAGAACTGCAGTATTATGCATATACTGCAGTCTTCTAAATTGCTAGCCTTCTCTGCTTTATAGTTGTCCTTTTCTTTCACCTGGATGCACAAAAATTAGAGACATAAAGCATTAAAAACAAAAACCCCTAATATGTTCTGCATGTTATTTTAAAATCAAAACCATTTCTTTAAAAGAAAAAAAAGCTATAAACCATGATCTTGCAAATACTTGAACCTTTTCTTCTGGAAACCCTTACTGTGTTTCCCTCAAAGTTTAGCAAGTTGTGGTTGATTACCTTCAGGAAAAGAATCCAAAAGCATTTTGAGAGAGGGCATAGTAACTGCCTTGAAACATACTGCTTTAGTAACAGCAAAGGGAAAAATTATTCCCATGTGCATGGTCAATAAAATAAATACTTGGTAGAAAAGGCCAAAAGAAAATTTCAGTTCTATATCAGGAAATGCTTTCTAATAGTAGAGGACACTGAAGCACTCACTGACTGGTTTGTTGGAGGGATTGTGGAGACTTTAACACTGGGAGGTCTTAAAAAAAAAAGCACTCTTCAGATATGGTTTACAAGCCCCAGATCTTGCTGTGACCTACAGAATTATTTCAATGCCCTCTTGCATTTCTTTCCTGTCCAACAACTTCATAAGCTTAAGAATTACTGGGTTGCAAGTGGGAAAAGAAGTCTTTATGAGGAATTCCTGGCTTTTCCTTGGTAGATTGGTTGGTTTGATTGCTTATTTATTTATGTTAAGAAAGAATACAATGACAGAATAATTTCTTGTCATGTAAGAACTGGCTTCTGAATAAAAAAGTTTTGTCTAGAATTTCTCCATAGGTTTCTTCTGTCTTTTTTTTTTTTATAAATTAATAAAGCTGCAGTTACCAAAGCTACAAGAAAGAGTTACCAGCGGCCATCTTCCTGCTTGTGTTAGAGCCTTTTGACACAACTTTAGTAGCTGCACTATGTATCTCATACAGTCCACCGACTATTATCTGCTGCTTTTGTTTCATGCGGGCACCAGTGATACAGCCAGCAGTGGTCTGAGGAGTATCAAGAAGGATTACAGAGCCCTGGGAGCGGTGGTAAGGGACTCTGGAGCACAGGTAGTTTTTTCATCAATCCTTCCAGTCAGAGGGAAAGGGTTTGAAAGAGCCAGTCAAATCTGGCAAACCAACAAATGATTACAGGAGTGGTGCCACAGCCAGGGGTTTGGCTACTTAGACCATGGAACTCACTTTGAGAAACCTGGTCTACTGGGGGCTGATGGGGTCCATCTGTCAGAGAAGGGAAAGAGCATCTTTCTTCGGTCATAGGCTTGCAACGCTGGTGAAGAGGGCTTTAAACTACAGTTGCCAGGGGAGGGGAACCTCAATCCATCCCACTCCCACCAGTTTGATGCCAGTGGCAGCAACAGATGCCCAGAGCCTGGAGAGGGATCACAGGTCAGCAGGAGAGCACCTGAAGAGCAGCACAAAGAAATTCCAGCTGGTAAGTCAGCTTCATTGGGGGCCCAACGTAACTGCCTCTATGCAAATGCATGTAGCATGGGGAATAAACAAGAGGAATTAGAGGCACGCACACTCCTGCAGGGCTATGATGTTGTTGGCATCACGGAGACATGGTGAGATGGCTCCTATGACTGGAGTGTTGGAATGGAAGGATACAGACTCTTTAGGAAGGACAGGCAGGGGAGATGAGGAGAGGGTGTCACCCTCTATGTCAATGACCAGCAGGAGTGCATGGAGCTCTGCCTGGGGATGGATGAGGAGCTGATGGAGAGCTTATGGGTCAGGATTAAAGGGAGGGCAGGGACAGGTGACATAGTGGGGGTTACCCGACCAGGAAGACTGAGCAGATAAGGCCCGCCCTAGATAGATAGTAGCAGCCTCACATTCCCAAGCCCTGGTCCTCAAGGGGGACTTCAACCACTCTGATATCTGTTGGAGGGACAACACAGCAGGGCACAAGCAATCCAGGAGGTTCCCAGAATGCGTTGATGACAACTTCCTTCTCCAAGTGACGGAGGAGCCAACGAGGAGATGTGCTATGCTGGACCTTGTTCTCACCAACAAGGAGGGGCTGGTCGGGAGTGTGAAGCTGTTGTGGTTTCAGCCCAGCCGGTAACAAAGGACCACGCAGCCGCTCACACACTCCTTTCACCCCCCTCTGGTGGGATGGGAAGCAGAATCAGAAAGGAGAAAAGAAAAAAAACTGGAACCTTGAGGGTTGAGATAAGGACAATTTACTGGGACAATACAAGAAGAGAAGTTACAACAACAACAACAACGGTACTAATAAAAGAATATACAAAATGAGTGATGCACAGTGCAACTGCTCACCACCCGGAACACGACGCTCTGCCACTTCCCCCACTGAAAGGCGAGAGAGCCCCCCCCCCAACCAGCTCCCCATTTATATACTGAGCATGATGTCACATGGTATGGAATAGCTCCTGGGCTAGTTCAGGTCAGCTGTTCCGGCTGTGCCGCCCCTCCCAGGTTCCTGTGAAAATTAACTCTATCCCAGCTGAACCCTGGACAGAAGCTCAAGGGCAGCCTTGGCTGCAGTGACCGTGAAATGGTGGAGTTCAAGATCCTTAGGGCAGTGAGAAGGGCACACAGCAAGCTTGCTACCCCAGACTTCAGGAGAGGAGACTTTGTCCTCTTCAGGGATCTGCTTGGTAGAGCGGACCATGGGATAAAGCCCTGGAAGGAAGAGGTGTCACAAAATGGAGTGGTTTGGACCACTAAAAGAATCACCTCCAACGGTATTAGCAAAAAATTATTTAATAGGAATTTATATAAATGCACAACTTCACAGAATTTGATGGCAAGTTTCACTCTAATACTTATGTATTGAGTTCATGTGACAAGGTTTTGGGGGGGGGGGGGCTACAGGGGTGGCTTCTGTGAGAAGCTGCTAGTAGCTTCCCCTGTGTCCCATGGAGCCAATGCCAGCCGGCTCCAAGGCAGACCTGCCGCTGGCTGAGGCCAAGCCCATCAGCGACAGTGGTAGTGCCTCTGGGAGAATGTATTTAAGAAGGGAATAAAAAAAGTTGCTGCCCAACAGAAACTGCAGCCAGAGAGAGGAGTGAGAACATGTGAGAGAAACAACTCTGCAGACCCCAAGGTCCGTGAAGAAGGAGGAGGAGGTGCTCCATGCACCAGAGCAGAGATTCCGCTGCAGCCCGTGGGGAAGACCATGGTGAGGCAGGCTGTCCTCCTGCAGCCCATGGAGGTCCATGGTGGAGCAGATATCTGCCTGAAACCCATGGAGGACCCCATGCCAGAGCAGGTGGGTGCCCAAAGGAGGCTGTGACCCCCCTGAGAAGCCTGTGGTGGAGCAGGCTCCTGGCAGGACCTGTGGACCCTTGAAGAGAGGAGCCCACACTGGAGCAGGTTTTCTGGCAGGACTTGTGACCCTGGGAAGGACCCACGCTGGAGCAGTCTGTGCCTGAAGGACTGTCTCCTGTGGGAGGGGCCCCATGCTGGAGCAGGGGAAGAGCAGTCCTGCCCCTGAGGAGGAAGGAGCGGCAGACAACATGTGATGAACTGACCACAACCCCCATTCCCCGCCCCCCTGCGCTGCTGACAGGGAGGAGGGAGAGAAAATTGGGAGTAAAATTAAGCCCAGGAAGAAGGGAGGGGTGGGGGGAAAGCGTTTCAAGATTTGGTTTTATTTCTCATTATCCTACTCTGATCTGATTGGCAATAAATTAAATTAATCCTCCAAGTCGAGTCTGTTTTGCCTGTGACAGTAATTAGTTGAGTGATTTCTCCCTGTCCTTATCTCGACCCACAAGCCCTTTGTTATATTTTCTGTCCCCTGTCCAGCTGGGGGGGGGAGGTGATAGAGCGGCTTTGGTGAGCACCTGGCCTCCAGCCAGGGTCAACCCACCACAATTTAATATATGAATGAAATGTACACAGGAAAATTAAGTTAGAATAAAACTAAAACTATGAAACCCACAATGCAAAAGGTTGAGAGAAGCATACAAAGGAAAATTGGTCTGGAATTGATTTATCATGATTGGTACAGAGATCAGGAATGTAAAAAGGTAGGAGAGACCCTCCTGCTGAGTCACGAGGTTCAGAGAAGACCCCCTTGCTTTCTAAACTCCTGATGGAGTCTAGGTGCAGCTGGATCAACTCCTAGTCCTAGACTTGGGCAACAGTTTTTATCTAAAGGGATTATGAGTGTAATAGCAGCCTGACATTCATTCACAGTTGAATGAAGTTCACAACAGTAACTTATGTATAGATTTGAAAAGCAATATCTGTAATATACTTGCTATAAAATATTCAGGTTAGTGCACACACATGCATAAAGACAGTAAGAGATATACATATAAGCGAGTCAAAGAGGTATACCTGTTAAAAATTCCCCTCAAGTTCAGTGAAAATATTCATGTCAAATGCTTTGGCATCTTTCTCAATGAGCGAAGGGTTGAGCCTTAAGGAGCAGAGAGTATCAGCCCAAGTCTTGTCGGCTTTCGGTGACAAACCTCCGATCTTTGCAAACTGAAGAGTTTGTGAGCTCTGAGAGGCATCCCACTCAGGGGGAGATGCTGGTTGCAACTCACTGTCATCCAGAAGACCTCAAAGGGTCTCACTTAGTACCGCTGTTTATAGGTTTGGGAGATGATTGGCTTTAGTCATCAGCAAATTACTAGGATACCAGTAGCACTGGTACCATTTCACATGAGTTATGATTCAGATAAGGAAGGCTCCAAGGCTGTCAGACTATGACTTAAGATTCAGATACAGGATGTTCCAAGGCTGTCAGGAGAGGCTGAGATATGTCCCAAGGTTGTCAGGAAATGACTAATTATCCCTACTCCTGTCCCCAGCCTCCACCAGGCAACAAGAGTCCTTGGTACAGTCAGTGCAGCTCCCCATCTTAGCCATGCAAGAGTTTTGACTGGTACAGTCAAGGGATGCTTAACCGCCCAAATCATTACACTTATGCTAAGGCCTAGCGAGACTTCCCGAGTTCGTAGATTGGCCCAGAGAGAGGGGGAAATGCATTTCAATAGAGGCCCAAGAAAGCTGGATAATATTCAAGGATCACCTCCTCCAAGCTGAGGAGCGATGCATCCCAACAAAGAGGAACTCAGGCAAAAACACCAGGAGACCTGCATGGATGAACAAGGAGCTCCTGGACAAACTCAAAAACAAAAAGGAAGCCTACAGAGGGTGGAAGCAAGGACAGGTAGCCTGGGAGGAATGCAGAGAAATTGTCTGAGCAGCCAGGGATCAGGTTAGCAAAGCAAAAGCCCTGATAGAATTAAATATGGCCGGGGACATCAAGGGCAACAGGAAAAGCTTCTATAGGTACCTCAGTGATAAAAGGAAGACTCGGGAAAATGTGCACCCTCTCTGGAAAGAAACAGGAGACCTGGTTACCTGGGACATGGAGAAGGCTGAGGTACTCAACAACATTTTTGTCTCACTCTTCACTGGCAAGTGCTCCAGCCACAGCACCCAAGTCACAGAAGGCAAAGGCAGGGACTAGGAGAATGAAGAACCACCCACTGTAGAAGAAGATGAGGTTCAAGACCATCTAAGGAACCTGAAGGTGCACAAGTCCATGGACCTGATGAGATGCATCCACAGGTCCTGACAGAGCTGGTGGATGAAGTGGCTAAGCCAGTATCCATCATATTTGAGAAGTTGTGGCAGTCTGGGGAAGTTCCCACTGACTGGGAAAGGGCAACATAACACCCATCATTAAAAACGGGAAAAAGGAAGACCCAGGGAACTGCAGGCCAGTCAGTCTCACCTCTGTGCCTGGCAAGATTATGGAGCGGATCCTTCTGGAAACTATGCTAGGGCACATGGAAAATAAGGAGGTGATTAGTGACAGCCAACATGGCTTCACTAAGGGAAAATTGTACCTAACAAACTTGGTGGCCTTCTACGATGGGGTTACAGTATTGGTGGATAAGGGAAGAGCAACTGATGTCATCTACCTGGACTTGTGCAAAGCATTTGGCACTATCTGACACGACATCCTTGTCTCTAAATTGGAGAGACATGGATTTGACAGATGGACCATTCTGTGGATAAGAAATCAGCTGGATGGTCACACTCAAAAGAGTTGTGTCCAACAGCTCGATGTCCGAGAGACCAGTGACAAGTGTCGTTCCTCAAGGGTCAGTATTGGGACCGGCACTGTTTAATGTCTTTTCAGCGACATGGACAGTGGGATTGCGTACACCCTCAGTGAGTTTGCCAATGAGACCAAGCTGTATGGTGCAGTTGACACACTGGAGGAAAGGGATACTATCCAGAAGGACCCTGACAGGCTTGAGAGGTGGGACCATGCAAACCTCATGAAGTTCAACAAGGCCAAGTGCAAGATCCTGCACATGGGTCAGGGCATTCTCAAGCACAGATACAGGTTGGGTGATAAGTGGATTGAGAGCAGCCCTGCAGAGAAGGACTTGGGGGTATTAGTGGATGAAAAACTGAATAAGAGCCAGCAATATGCGCTCGCAGCTCAGAAAGCCAACCATATCCTGGGCTGCATCAGAAGAAGCGTGGCCAGCTGGTTGCTGGAGGTGATTCTCCCCCTCTACTCTGCTCTCGTGAGACCCCACCTGCAGTACTGTGTTCAGCTCTGGGGTCTGCAACATGAGGGACATGGATCTGTTGGAGAGAGCCCAGAAGTGGACCACGAAGATGGTGAGAGGCCTGGAGCACCTCTCCTATGAAGATAGGCTGAAAGAGTTGGGGTTGTTTAGCCTGGAGGAGAGAAGGCTCTGGAGAGACCTTATAGCAGCCTTCAAGTACCTAAAAGGGGCGTACAAGAAAGCCGGAGGGGGACTTTTTACAAGGGCATGTAGTGATAGGACAAGGGGTAAAGTTTATAAACTGAAAGAGAGTAGATTTTGATTAGATGTAAGGAAGACGTTCTTCACTGTGAGGGTGTGAGGTTGCCCAGAGAAGCTGCGGATGCCCCATCCCTGGAAGTGTTCAAGGCCAGGTTGGATGGGGCTTTGAACAACCTGGTCTAGTGGAAGGTGTCCCTGCCCATGGCAGGGGGGTTGGACCTAGATGATCTTTAAGGTCCCTTCTAACCCAAACCATTCTATGATTCTATGATTCTATGATCTTTCTCCAACATCAACATCAATCTTCAAGATTTCTCCTTTGCTCACTTCAAAAAAAATTGTCAGCCCCAAGGTCAGAACAAAATTAAGTCCCTGCTGATAGTGTATATACTGCATTTTAAAGACTACATGTAGCTTTGTCATTGAAAAAAAAATCAAGAAACCACAGGCATGGCCACCCACTGCTGTTGATTCCCCAAATCCTGGCAGCACAGTGTAGCTTCCAATTTCAGCTCTAGTGGCTTGCTTCTGTTGAGAATAAAACCGTGAATAGACAAGTAATCCAGGTAGCAACATGAAGTCAGCATGTTTAACAGTTGTTTGAACAAATGTCTGCTCTTACATTACCTCTTAAGACAGGCTTTTCAACTGGTAAAAATCCATGTTGTTTATCAGAAGTCAACAAATTATTTCAGTTTGTACCATTCCAGCCTTTGGCATTCTAGCTCAGCAGCAGTAAGCTGCAAAGCAAGTGGGGCAGAAGGCCTGCTTGGCTGAGCAGGGATCTTCTTCTAGAACTTAGGTTGAAAAGGAAAGTATATGGACCTTGGAAGCAAGGACAGGTGACATGGGAGGACTACAGGGATGCTCTTCATGACTGTAGGGCCAAATCTGTGTGGCCAAAGCTCGATTAGAGTTCAAGCTGGCCACTACTGTGAAGGGCAAGAGAAAGGGCTTTTTAAAATATATTAACAGCAAAAGGAGGAGGATCAGAGGTGATAACATTGGTCCATTACTTGATAAGGTTGGTCACCTCACAAATAGGGACATAGACAAAGCAGAGATGTTTAGTGCCTTCTTCACCTCTGTCTTTAACACCAATGATGGGCCCTGGCACCCCCAGAGCCCTGTGTTGCAAGACTGTGACTGGGGAAGGATGATAAACTCCCAGCCAACTCTGAACTTGTTCAAAACTTGCTGCTCCCGCTGGAGGCACATAAGCATATGGGGCCCAGTGGGATTCATCCCAGCGTAGGAAAAGAGCTGGCCGATGTTATCACGGGACCTCTCTCCATTATTTTTCAATGGTCTTGGGAATATGGAGAGGTCCCCGTCAACTGGAAGCTGGCAAATGTTGTCCCAGTTTTCAAGAAGGGTAAGAAGCAGGTAATTACAGGCTGTCAGTCTCAATTCAGTGCCTGGTAAAATTACGGAGGCTGTCATTCTGGGAGTTATTGAAAAACAATTGAGAGACAATGTAGCTATTGGTCACAGCTAACACAGGTTTGCAAAGGGAAAGTCCTGTTTAAGTAACCTAATTTCCTTTTACGACACGGTCACCCACCTAGCTGGCCAAGGGAAGCCAGTAGATGTGGGATGGTTTGGACTTTAGCAAAAATTTTGATAACTGTCTCTCACAGCATCCTTCTAGACAAAATGTCCAGCATACAGCTAGACAAGTCCATAATACATTGGGTGAACAATTGGCTCATGGGTCAGGCTCAAAGAGTTATAATAAATGGGGTTACATCAGGCTGGTGGCCAGTCACCAGTGGGGCTCCCCAGGGCTCAATTTTAGGGCCAGTGCTCTTCAATGCTTTTATAATGAATCTGGACACAGGACTTGAATGTACATTAAGTAAGTTTGCCAATGATACTAAATTAGGAGGAGCTGTGGACTCCCTCAAGGGTAGAGAGGCCTTACGGAGAGCTCTGGATAGACTAGAGAGCTGGGCAATCGCCAACTGTACAAAATTTAACAAGAGTAAGTTCCGGATTCCGCACCTGGGACAGGGTAGTCCTGGTTATACGTACAAACTGGCGGACGAGAGGCTGGAGACCAGCCCTGCAGAATGAGATCTGGGAGTTTGGGTCAATGGCAAGTTGAATGTGAGTCAACAGTGTGCCCTGGCAGCCAAAAGGGCCAACCGTGTCCTGGGGTGCATCAAGCACAGCATAGCTAGCTGGTTGAGAGTGGTGACTGTCCCACTCTACACTGCACTGGTGTGGCCCCACCTCGAGTACTGTGTGCAGTTTTGGGCACCTCAATATAAAGTCATCAAACTATCAGAGTGTGTCCACAGGAGGGCAACCAAGATGGTGAAAGGTCTCGAGGGCAAGACATATGAGGAGCAGCTGAGGTCACTAGGTTTGTTCAGCTTGGAGAAGAGAAGGCTGAGGGGTGACCTCACCGCAGTCTACAACTTCCTCAAGCGGAGAGGGAGGTGCAGATCTCTTCTCTCTGGTGACCAGCGATGGGACATGAGGAAATGGAATGAAGCTGCATCAGGGGAAGTTCAGATTGGACATTAGGAAAAGGTTCTTCACTGAGATGGTGGTCGGTCACTGGAACAGGGTCCCCAGGGAAGTGGTCACAGCACCAAGCCTGTCTGAGTTCAAGGAACATCTGGATGACATAGTCATATGGTTTAGATTTAGGCAGTCCCAGGAGGAGCAGGGGATTGGGCTCAATGATCCTTATGGATCCCTTCCAACTCGAGATATTCTATAATTCTATTCTACCGAGCTCTTTCATAATTGTAAGAGAGTGAATTGTTATCTCGAGCTGTTTGTCTCAAAGATTGTTAGGTGTGAGGAACTGCACTGTCATCTCAAGCCATTCATCTCAAGGAACTGTGAACTGTTTATCTTGAGCCCTTTGTCTCTGAGATGGCCTGTTTAACCAGGACACTACTCTGTCCATAAGGACGATTACCAGGCCATTGAGGCAACCAGGGGAGGAAACAGAGCTGGAGCCAACAAAGCATGCAAGAATGTGGAACTACCATTCTCGTGGAAACTGTAGTCTTTGAGATAAGATACTGGTTTCTGGTGTTGATCACGCAAAGGTCGAGGAAACCTGCAGTGCGTGAACAGTGCATGACATCATCGAAATATGCCCTATAAAAAACCCATGGAGACAAGCCATGGGAGTCACCCACCACTGAAGAATTGAAGACTGAGGATGAACGGAACGCCGCTGTATCCATTGTGGTGACTATCCTTGCAACTCTATCCTGACTGCTTGCTTGATTTCTGCCTTTTCTTCCATTCTATCCTATTGCTCCTATTTTCTGCTTTTGATACTTTTGATAATAAAAACTCTTTTGGGTATATGGCATTTGACCTCGTTTGTGTCTTAATCTTGCTCTTGGGATCATATTGAAACCTTCCCCAACATTGGATCAGGACAATAATTAATATTTCCAAATTTAGAAAGTCAACAAAAAACATGCAGTCATCAAAACTTTTAAAGCTCTGTACACTGCAATGCTATTGAATTGTGTGAGCAACTTATGGCTGAATTTGAACCCTAACTGCTAATATTGCTTCAGGGCTGGTACAACTGAACAGAAAATGATCCCAGAAGAATACGGTTCATGTCCCCTCTGACTGTGATTTTGCTGGGAAGTGGCACTAGGGAGCTCAGAAGGGAAATTCCATGATAGCAGGTAATGATGAAATGTTCACATATACAGGATTGTGCATACAGGGCTTTCTGGCTTTTGTCAGAACATAAATGTATATTCAGAGTTTATTTTTTTATTTGCCTTTTTCTTCTTCTAAAGGAAGCTCTTTCCTGCTGCAAGCCATAGTTTTAATTTTTCCATGATTTTAGTATTATTAATTATAAACTGAATAGGAGGTTCTGCAAAATTTTTTCCCAGATTGCCTAGCATAAGGGTACAGTTTTCAGAAGGAGATGCAAGTCCCAATTTTAGCACAATTTTAAACAGTATGTTGCCAAAGTCTTATAATCTTTCAGAGGAAATGTAGGTGATATCTGCATCATAAACTCCATCCAACCAAGCCTCTGTCATGTTTCACCTGTGGGGACCCCAGCACTGTCATAGCATATGCACACTTGACTGTATTTGCTAGTGCAGGATGTTCTGTGTTGTGTAAGCAAAACATACAGCCCATGTTACATGTGGGCTCAGAGCCTGCAATTACAACATTGCTATGTATTTTCCTCGACATTTTGCTAGCAGGTTTTTGGCCTTGAGATGTTGGTGAGATCATTTGAGTTGCTGGCTAACATCACATTTGTGCTTAGATATACGTAAACCAATAGTAACAAAGACCAACTTTTGATAGCACAAGTTATTAGTGTTCTCCAGGTTTTCACCTATAAAGGGTCAGATATTTGAATGTATTTTGCCATCCTGAGTCAGATTAGTATCAAGTTGGATTTATAAGTGTACACAAGTTTTTGCTTTAATAATGGTTCATACTGCATATAAATAATTAAAATTTCAAATCTTGTTGGTAGTTCAACACCTGACCTCCTTGAATGCTCCCATAAATCCAATCAAGTGAGTTTCTGCATCTCAGAGTAAACTAATGCCTCCAATAATCCATCCTTAAATCACTTCTGAAAATTAGGGATTAGAATCCTTTATTGCTTTGATTCTTCTGAAAAATATAGCTCAATTCTGTCCACAGATGTGATTCTACTCTGAATTCACAAAAGGTAGAGTGGTAAAAAACATATTTTTAAATTTTTTTCCCCCACAAAGGAAAGCATCTGGCTGAGGCAAAGAATAATGCATATGTGCGTCATGGTTTAACACCAGCCAGCAACTAATCACCACGCAGCTGCTCACTCACTCCCCCCACACCCAGTGGGATGGGGGACAAAATCAGGAAAAAGTAAAACTCATGGGTTGAGATAAGAACAGTTTAATAGAACAGAAAAGAAGAAACAAATAACGATAATGATAACACTAATAAAATGACAGTAATAATAATAAAAGGATTGGAATAGACAAATGGTGCACAGTGCAATTGCTCACCACCCACTGATCGACACCCAGTTAGTCCCCAAGTGGCAATCCCCTCCACCCCCATTCCCCCCAGTTTATATACTGGGCATGACATCACATGGTATAGAATACCCCGTTGGTCACTTTGGGCCAGCTGTCCTGGCTGTGTCCCCTCCCAACTTCTTGTGTCCCTCCAGTCTTCTTGCTGGCTGAGCATTGATAGCATATGTCCATACATTTCATGTGGTTTGTTCAAACTTTTATGGTTTTAATATTTCGTACCTTCTATGAAAACTGGTTTGCTGCTAGGTGACTGTGCAAGTGAGATTTGATAAATGATCATATATTAACGTTATGGTTGAAACAATAGACAAAGGGTAACCAGGGAGATAATTACAAAGTCTAGTCAAGTGATTAACTAGTAATTATTCATAAGTTTTGCAGTTCTTTGCTCTTATGACTAGATATTCCTGTACGCTAGATGGGAACAATGTTGAAACTGACCACATGTGATTGAAACTGCATTAAGTTTCAAGATCAAAGAACAAGAACAAGAATAAAGAGTTTAAGGACAGCCAGCAAGAACTTCAAATGGGTCAGTGGTAGCAAAAGCAGCCCTTCGACTCAGATGGGTCCTTCATTGCGCATGATCGGATGTAGGCAGTACTAAGATAATCAGTTGCAATCATTTTTATGTATATGTATACTAATCTGATTAATATGCAATTAGTTATTCTATATAACCTGTTTGTGCTAAAGCTGTGGTATGCACGCTAGGTGGAATTATCCCCCATGCATCCAGCACTGCAATAAAGAATGCCTGTTTTCTGAAACTCCAAAACAAGTCTTGGAGAGTTTCTTCAACTGGCTTTTCGGTATCAGCATCAGAAGCTGAACAATCCTTGACTTAGTCTAGACACTACTTGGCAACAACTGAAAACATCAGTGTTATCAACGTTCTTCTCATACCTAACTCAGAAACACAGCACTGTACCAGCTACTAGGAAGACAATTAACTCTAACCCAGCTGAAACCAGGACAATGCATAATACCTACTACAGATCATAGAAGGAAAAAATGTGTTACATCTGCTTCCCCTTACCCAGCCAAGAATATCTGGCTTGTCAACATTGTCACAAATGTGAGTTATTGGTAATTACTGTTTTATGCTACTAGATAGCTAGAGTGGGGAGAAGAATACCAAAATAATGATTAACACAACAAAACCACTATGTTTAATCAAACTGAGTTTTGGAAACAGATGTTTGAGGGTTGTGGTGAGAGATAAAATACTGTCTACAATATGCACTGAAAAAGGAGTTCAAACAGAATTGGATGAAAAGGCAGAGAAAAATGTAAATATTTGGGGGAAAAAAGTGTTTGGACTACATAAAATGAATTAAGATTTCACAGATGTGAGGATGTTTCTAAATAATACACAGACACAGTATCATTTCTTTAATGGCTAGAATCAGTAGATGGTTCTGAAGGCCCAAAGTGACAGAAGGATTTAATGAACAATATATTTTGCAGCAGGTGGGAAGAAGGAGTATTGTTCATGGAATAAGGGTGACTATAATTTTTATTTCTGAAATTATATTCAGCATAAGATCTGAGATTTATTAAAATGAGATTTTTTTTATAATGTTGCTCCACTGGATAAGGTCAGACCTTAACTGATGTAAATAAACCTACTTTCAAGGTCATCAGTACCACTATACTGAGTTTCATAGGTCAGGATTTGGATCTCATATGTTGTCTTTGAAGAGCTGTATTTTTAAACAGTGACTAAATAGGTAACCAGCATGAAAGCCAAGCAGGCACAATTTGCAAAGCTGTGTTTTGAAGAGTCATGCAAAAATGTAACACTTGGCTGTAAAAACATGGTTATTTTTCTGGTCTGCTCCTACTGGTTCTCTAAGTCTTAAGGCCTGGGTTCATTCTGCTTGATTTGAAGCAGCAAACCAAAATGCCTAATTTAAAAGGTTACTCTAGATTCAGAGCCAGGGCTCACTCTCTAGATAGCAGACACCAGAAGGTGATTCAGATCTTCACCTTGCAGAGCTTCCCCTCTTTAGCTCAAGTGCCTAAAGTTTCTGTGAAGAGTCCTGGAAGTTGTTACCCAATATATGTGTCCCCAAACACTGATTTGCAGAAGAGGTGCATAAAATTCTCACACAAATCTTTGGAGACTACTTTGAGTAGAGTTTTAATAGCTGCAGAGAAAAGTAGATGTGAAAACCACTAGAAAACTAATGATTCCTAAATCTACTATCTTTTAGATTAGGAGTTCAAGAGGAATAGGACAACCCTATGAAATTGCAGAAAGAACTTAGGGAAGCAGGGTGTGCCCTACACTGACATCTGAATAAATTGTAAGCAAACAATACTTGTTCTACAAATATGACATAGGAACTTATATTGACGTAAATCATCAGAGCTGCAGTTTTAAATCTTGTCAAGAAATACCACCTTTAATATTGATAAATGTAAATAATAGCCATAATGTTCACATATCAGATCAATTATTTTCTTATAGAATGATTTTTAAAGAAATAGAATCATTTCAAGGAAACATATGACCTCATAAACATTCTGAAGGGCAAATTATAGAAGCAATCCATTCTAAATTAATATTTAAGTGTTTGTATGTAAGTGATAAATAGTCAACATTCATATTACAAAATCTACCAAAAGAAAAAAAAAAATTGCCCATTTTATCCTGATCTGAGATAGATTGTATTTTGGTATTTTAGAATATCCTCTCAGACAGATATTCCAAATGAGAATTATGTCTCCCAGCACTCAGAAAGGCTGTATGATTTATTTGTACTTAATTAGTGGAAAATCTGTGGAAATCAATTCAATTAGAAATACCACAGATGATGGAACATAAATGAGTTGAACCTCAAGGGATCAAATATTTGGGGATAATGTA